>NW_026000005.1:10934973-10988107 GCF_001458135.2 Marmota marmota marmota | reverse complement strand
GGGAGGGGAGGGGGGATAGTAGAGGATAGGAAAGGTAGCAGAATACAACAGTTACTAATATGGCATTATGTTAAAATGTGGATGTGTAACCGATGTGATTCTGCAATCTGTATTTGGGGTAAAAATGGGAGTTCATAGCCTACTTGAATCTAATGTATGAAATATGATATGTCAAGAGCTTTGTAATGTTTTGAACAACCAATAAAAAAAAATTTGAAGTGTCAAGGTGATAGGGATTCAGTTCTGAGTCTAGAGAGGTAAGCAAGGAGTCACATCAGACCTCTAGTATAAGACATGTTAAGTAGTATATCCTGATAGCAACTTGGAGAAGCGTTTAAGGCTTTTAGCAGAGCCATTGAATAGAACAGAGTTCCATTTTAGAAAGATAACTTCCTTGTGGGAAGAATGAACTGGAAGCAGGTAGGATTGAGATGAAGAAGTTACTTAGGAAGCTATTGCAGAAATCCAGGTGAGACATTATCATGATTTGAGCTGGAGTAGAGGTAATAAAGGGGCAGAAAATGGGATATATTTACGACAGATATTCAGGAGGCAATTTGGTGGAATTTGATGATAGATTGTATTGACAGATAAAGAGGGCACTGTCTACTAAAATTTGGGAGGCGGAATGCCATGGAGTGAGCTGGTGATGGTGAAGGGAAATGAATTTAATTTGGGGTTTGTTAAGTGAGAGATGCCTGTGGGAAATTCAGTGGGAGTAGTTATTTTGAACAAAAGTGTTTTGTTGATTATATAAATCTGAAATCTGGTTGCTTTCTGGGCAAGGAGTGTTAACTTTGGGATTCGTGTAGGTATAGTGAGCTTTAGAGTAGATGCTTCATACTATAAATTAACTCATAAGTGATTGGTTAACTGGGGAAATGATTTCAATGCAGAAGTCTGGTGCTTTTTTTTTTGTTTGTTTTCTGGGGATGCAGAGGTAGGGTGTTGGGAATAAATATATAATTTTTAGCTAAGCAGGAAAATGTGCTTGGCTCAGTTGTACTATGAACAGGAATTCTTTGGTCTGTATTTTAAGAAAGTAAAATAAAACAAATGCCTGTTCCTAGGGTGTCTTCCACCATCACGTAAATCTCCAGGTTTTGGCAAACCCTCTAACACATAGCTGCACTTCTACTTGCATTGTGTTAGCACCTGATAGTTCTATTGTGATTGAAGTATTGCCCTTATTTCTACTTTATTTCTGTGTATTTTAAATGTCTGCTGTGGTAGTCTTTGTTGCTATGGAGCTGCCTGACTGATTTGTCTAAATCACATTTCCAGGACCATTTATAGTTTTAATTAGCACTAAAATTATTAAGTTGTTTAGGTTCTGAACAGACTGCCCCAACTCTTTTTCCTGTAGTCTCTGTGCAATTTTATAGAACATTAGGATTTGTTTTAAGAAACTCATCATGTTACAGTAGAGATGCCTTATATTGAAAATTTGTCAGTACAAAAGATTATGCATAGAAATGTGACAGAAATAGTGACTATCTCTGCTTCTTTTTATATGTTTGCTTTGTTTTCTGTGTTGTACAGCCTCAGCTTTCTCAGATTTTTGGTTTCCAACCCCATATAATTTCAACTTTTATTTGGCTCTCATATCTTCTGTAACTCAAATTTCAAAAGACCTTTTAGCATATTTGCCTGTCATCAACTGACAACTGCCCACTGTGTTTCTTTTTAAATACCTAAGAGTAAGAACCTTGTCTAATTCACTTCCCTCTCATTTCTCCCCAGGCCTCCAAATTCTAAAAAAAGTCTACATTGGCTGCCCTTGAATCCATTGTTCATCTTCTGTATAGCCCATGCTGAGGGAAGGGAAAAAAGTTTCTAGGCAGAGCCAATTTCCATAGAGAAAAGGCAGTAATTGGGCATGCAGTGGCCTTCTCTTGTATGTCTTTGTTGCTTCAAAATTATATGATTTATTGAAATTGTAAAAGCTTAAAATTGTGGAGAAATGGCATGAACCCCTGTGGCTAGTGGAATGAGAGCAGGAAGAGCTGTAGAAGCTAAAGTCAGAGAGGTAGCTTGGGCCAGATTACATAGAGCCTTGCAGGCTGTGGAATAAGAGTTTGTAATACACACTTCTGCATATGATATATATTATTATATGTAAAATATATATCTGATTTATTCAAATATATCACATTTATTCAAATATACGAGATACATGGAGAAAAGTCTAAAAGGTTACTTACCAAATTGATAATAGCTGTGTGTCTCTAGGGAAGCCTGGCAAGACTAGGACTGAGAACTGTAATGTGTGAAATTCAAAGTTAATTAAAAAAAGGAGAGGTCAGCCAGGTGAGAACTGGAGGTCTGCCTTCTAGGAAGCTCTTGTGGGTCCTAGAGCTCAATAGAACATAATCTGAAACTGTTAATTCAGTCTCTTTTTAAATTTCTTAACAGCATGTTCCTCAATAGGTATAAAATTTCAGTTATAATATGATAAAAGTAGACAATAGAATATAAGGCAAAGGCCCTTAAAATAGTAAAGGAGATTATTAATGTAACTAATTTTTTTACCAGAATCGTAAGATTTTATTATAGTTTTGAAGTATATACAATCTAATATGGGCTTATCTTGTCAGTTGACTATGTCCTAATGCAGACCTATAATATAAATAATCACAATCATAATCTAACATTATGGATATAACCTAGAAATGTTTACAGCCAAGGTCGTTGTAGGTAGCAAATAAAGAATTTTATTCATTTCCATATTTACAGACATGATCTATTCAATTTTAAGCTTGGAATATGGTACATGAAGTTTATAAGAAATTGTGTGTGTTTCTAAGTATTTTGTAATGAAAGAAAGTTTTTAAGAACTTACAAATGGCTGAACTGAATTTGAAAACAAAGGAGATAAGAAAATTTTGATGAAAAATTAAAAGAATCAAAGAAATGAGTCCCTTTCAATTTTCAAAGATACACTGATTAAAAAGAATTGAGAAGTATAACAATAAAAGAAGTTCTAAATAATGTGAAAAGAGTGTATGTACCACAGGAAATTACCATGATGGGAACTAACATAAACTTGGATGCTTTGTTATCATGTGTACTTATGTTTCAAATATGCTTGGTATTCAAATATCTGTCATATTGCCTTTTTCTGTGACATTCAGTAGGTTTGAAATAGACTTTCAGTAGAATCTTTCAGTAATAAATTTTTAAGAGTTTTGTAATTGGCGTCATTAAATGTTTTTTTTAATTGTTCTAATTTGCTATACATGATGGCAGAATGTAGTTCAATTCATATTACACATATAGAGCACAATTTTTCAAGTAACTGATTGTACATAAAGTATTTTCATACCATTTGTGTCTTCATACATGTACTTAGGGTAATGATGTCTAACTCATTCCACCATCATCCCTACCCTTTGACTGCTCCTTTCCCCTCCCTCCCCTTTGCCCTGTCTAAAGTTCTTCTATTCCTCCCATGCTCCCCTGCCCCCATCACCATTATGAGTCAGCATCCTCATATCAAAGAAAACATTCAGCGTTTAGTTTTTTGGGATTGGCTTGTTTCACTTAGCATTATATTCTCCGACTTTATCCATTTACCTGCAAATGCCATGATTTTATTCTCTTTTAATGCTGAGTAATGTTCCATTCCATTGTGTATATTTACCAAAGTTTCCCTATTCATTCATCTATTGAAGGGCATCTAGGTTGGTTCCATAATTTAGCTATTGTGAATTGTGCTGCTGTAAACATCCGTATGGCTGTTTCCCTGTAGTATGCTGGGTATTTTTTTTTAATAGTTTTTAGTTGTTGATGGACCTTATTTTATTTATTTGTATGTGGTGCTGAGAATGAAACCCGGTCCATCATGCATGCTAGGCAAGCGCACTACCACTGAGCCAAAACCCCAACCCTAGTATGCTGGTTTTTTTTGTTTTTTTTAAAGGGGGGGGGGGAGAAAGAGAGAATATGAATTTTTTAATATTTATTTTTTAGTTTTTGGTGGACACAACATCTTTATTTTATTTTTTATGTGGTGCTGAGGATCAAACCCAGCACCCCGTGCATGCCAGGCGAGCATGCTACTGCTTGAGCCACGTTCCCCGCCCAAGTATTTAAGTTTTTTAAGTCCTTTAGGTATAAACCAAGGAGTGGGATAGCTGGATCAAATGGTGTTTCCATTCCAAGTTTTCCAAGGAATCTCCATATTGCTTTCCAGATTGGCTGCACCAATTGGCAGTCCAACCAGCAATGTATGAGTGTGCCTTTTCCCCCAATCCTCGCCAACACTTATTGTTGTTTGTATTCTTGATAGCTACCATTCTGACTGAAGTGAGAGAAAATCTTAGAGTAGTTTTGATTTGCATTTCTCTAATTGCTAGGATGTTTAACATTTTTTCATGTTTGTTGATTGATTGTACATCTTCTTCTGATAAGTGTTGGTTCAGTTTCTTGGTCAAGTTATTGATTGTGTTATTTGCTTTTTTGGTGTTAAGATTTTTGGGTTCTTTATATATCCTAAAGATTAGTGCTCTATCTGCTGTGATTGTGGTAAAGATTTGCTCCCATTCTGTAGGCTCTCTGTTCACCTCACTGATTGTTTTTTTTTTTTTTTATTTTTTTCCTGAGCAGAAGCTTTTTAATTTGAATTCATCCCATTTATTAATTCTTGGTTTAAATTCTTGCAGTATAGGAGTCTTATTAAGAAAGTTGGGGCCTAATTTGACATGACGGAGATTTTGGCCTACTTTTTCTTCCATTAGGCGCAAGGTCTCTGGTTTAATTCCTAGGTCCTTGATCCACTTTGAGTTTAATTTTGTGCATGGTGAGAGATAGGGGTTTAATTTCATTTTGTTACATGTGGATTTCCAATTTTCCCAGCACCATTTGTTGAAGAGGCTATCTTTTCTCCAATGTTTGTTTTTGGCACCTTTGTCTAATATAAGATAACTGTAGTTAGGTGGGTTAGACTCTGTATCCTCTACTCTGTACCATTGGTCTACAGGTCTATTTTGGTGCCAATACCATGCTGTTTTTGTTACTATTGCTCTGTAATAAAGGTCTGGAATAGTAATGCCACCGGCTACCCTCTTCTGGCTAAGAATTGCTTTGGCTATTCTGGGTCTCTTATTTTTCCAGATGAATTTCATGATTGCTCTATCTATTTCTATGAAGAATGTCATTGGGATTTTGATTGGGGTTACATTGAATCTCTATAGTGCTTTTGGTAGTATGGCCATTTTGACTATTAATTCTGCCTAACAAGATAGATCTTTCCATCTTCTAAAGTCTTCTTTAATTTCTTTCTTTAGCGTGTTGTAGTTTTCATTGCAGAGGTCTTTCACCTCTTTTGTTAAGTTTATTTCCAAGTATTTTATTTTATTTTTTTGAGGCTATTGTAACTGAGGTGGTTTTCCTCATTTCACTTTCAGTGGATTTGTCCCTGATGCACAGAAAAACCTTTGATTTATGGGTGTTGATTTTATATTCAGCTACTTTGCTGAATTCATCTATTAGTTCTAGTAGATTTCTGGTGGAATGTTTTGGGTCTTCTAGATATAGAATCATATTGACTACAAATAGTGGTAATTTGAGTTCTTCTTTTCCTATCCGTATTCCTTTAATTTCTTTCATCTGTTTAATTGCTCTGGCCAGTGTTTCAAGAACTATGTTAAATAGAAGTGGTTACAGAGGGCATCCTGTCTTGTTCCAGTTTTTAGAGGGAATGCTTTCAATTTTTCTCCATTTAGAATGATGTTGGCCTGGGGCTTAGCATAGATAGCCTTTACAATGTTGAGGTATGTTCCTGTTATCCCTAGTTTTTCTAGCGTTTTGAACATGAAGGGATGCTGTATTTTATCAAATGCTTTCTCAGTGTCTATTAAGATGATCATATGATTTCTTATCTTTGAGTCTATTGATGTGATGGATTGCATTTATTGATTTCTATATGTTTAACCAACCTTGCATTCCTGGGATGAATCCTACTTGATCATGATGCAATAGGGTTTTTTTTTGTGTGTGTATTCGATTTGCCAGAATTTTATTGAGAATTTTTGCATCTATATTCATTAGAGAGATTGGTCTGAAGTTTTCTTTCTTTGATGTCTTTTTCTGGTTTTGCAATCAGGATGATATTTTGGCCTCATAGAATATGTTTGGAAGTGTTCCCTCTTTTTCTATTTCATGAAATAGTTTGAGAAGTATTGGTATTAGTTCTTCTTTAAAGGTCTTGTAGAACTCAGTTTTGTATCCATCTGGTCCTGGGCTTTTCTTGGTTGGTAGGCTTCTGATGGCATCCTCTATTTCCTTACTTGAAATTGATCTGTTTAAATTGTGTATATCATGGAGTTTGGGTATATCATATGCCTCTAGAAATTTGTTGATGCCTTCGATATTTTCTATTTTATTGGAGTACAAATTTTCGAAATAATTTCTAATTATCTTCTTTATTTCTGTAGTGGCCATTGTAATATTTCCTTTTTTCATCACGGATGTTAGTAATTTGAGTTTTCTCTCTCCTTCTCTTTGTTAGCATGGCTAATGTTTTATCAATTTTACTTATTTTTTAAAAGAACCAACTTGTGTTTTGTCAATTTTTAAAAATTGTTTCTTTTGTTTCAATTTCATTGATTTCAGCTCTGATTTTAATTATTTTCTGTCTCCTACTGCTTTTGGGGTTGATTTCTTCTTCTCTTTCTAGGGCTTTCAGATGTAATGTTAGGTCATTTATTTGGTGACTTTTTCTGCTTTTAAGGAATGAACTTTATGCAATGAACTTTCCTCCTAGAACTGCTTTCATAGTGTCCCAGAGATTTTGATATGTTGTATCAGTGTTCTCATTTACCTCTAAAATTTTTTTAAATCTTCTCCTTGATATCTGTTGTAACCCATTGTTCATTCAATATCATATTCTTTAGTCTCCTGGTGTTGGAGTAGTTATTTTTTATTTTATCATTGATTTCTAATTTAATTCCATTATTGTCTGATAGAATGCAGGGTAGTATCTCTACTTTTTTGTATTTACTAAGATTTGCTTTGTGGCATACCATATGGTCTGTTTTAGAGAAGGATCCATAGCTGCTGAGAAGAAAGTGTATTTGCTCGTTGATGGATAATATGCTCTATGTATGTCAGTTAAGTCTAAGTTATTGATTATATTGTTGAGTTTTGTAGTTTCTTTGTTTAGCTTTTGTTTGGAAGACTATCTATTGGTGAAAGAGGTGTGTTAAAGTCTCCCAGAGTTATTGTGTTGTGATCTATTTGACTCTTGAACTTGAAAAGAGTTTGATTGATGAACATAGGTGTTCATTGTTTAGGGCATATATATTTATAACTGTTATGTCTTGTTGATGTATGGTTCCCTCAAGCAGTATGAAATGACCATCTTTATCCCTTTTGATTAACTTTGGCTTGAAGTCTATTTTATATGAAGATGGAAACCCCTGCTTGCTTACGTAGACCATGTGAATGGTATATTTTATCCCAACCTTTTACCTTTAGTCTGTGGGTGTCTTTTCCTATGAGATGAGTCTCCTGAAGGCAACATATTGTTGGGTCTTTTTTTTTTTTTTTAATCCAATCTACCAGCCTATGTCTTTTGATTGGGGAGTTTAAGCCATTAACATTTAGGGTTATTATTGAGATATGATTTATATTACTGGTCATTTTGTTTATTTTTGATATTTAGCTTGACTTGGTTTCTCTTTTGGTTGGCTTTTCTTTTATTGTAGTTCTTGCCTTTGCAGATTTTCATTATTGTTTTTCATTTCCTTCTCGTGGAATATTTTGCCAAGAATCTTCTGTAGTGCAGGCTTTCTTGCTGTAATTTCTTTTAAATTTTGTTTATCATGGAACGTTTTTATTTCATCACCAAATTTGAAGCTTAATTTTGCTGGATATAAGATTCTTGGTTAGCATCCATTATCTTTTAGAGGTTGGTATATGTTGTTCCAGGATCTCCTGGCTTTGAGAGTCTGGGTTGAAAAATCTGAGATCTGAATTGGTCCTCATTAAATGTTTATCTGAGAAAAATGATGTTGCTCATTTTATTTGATGAAATAAGTAAGTAGAATGTGTTAAATATTCTTTTTAAAATCATTGAAAGTTGATAGAATAGCTTGGTTGTGCTTTTTGAATTATGGTGCCACTCACAAGCAACACTTGGTGGTTCTGAGAAAAGTCAGTATTCTATAATACTACATCTTTGCCACATTTGTTTTGAAATGAGAGGGAAGTGGGGAAGAGAACATGAAACACTACTGATTGAAAACATCTACGTTAAAACAAATTAGTTTCAGATTTCAGGGATTCCCTTTTTTTTGGTCTGGTAAGTTCATCTGAAATTGTGTGGTTTGGGTCTTCTCTCCAACCCATTTTCTGGAACAAATTCCTATGAATATAATTTACTTGCTTTGTATTATTTGTTTTTATGCTTTCAATTTTTACGGTGTTTTTTAACCAAAAATTTTTTCTTATTTCCCTAGGGAGTTGGTATCTCAGTTCATGGACAATTCCGAGTGGCTACTGAGAAGTCTGTTTTTTCAATGCCAGAAACAGCAATAGGTAAAAAATCATTTTTTCATGATTACTTTCAGAATCATCTTCCTTTGAAACACTTAAGCTTATACTGTTGTTGAAGGAATGAAGTAATGGAATCTTGTGTGAGATATAACAAAGAAAGGTTGGAAATATTATGAACAACTTTATAAAGGAAAGCAAGCAAGAGAAACCTCACAGTAACTCCAGGTTTATACCTTGAGTTTCCAGCCTTGGTGTGGTCCTTCATTTGGGAAAGTTAAGCTAAGAGGCCAAGGAGACCAAGGCATCTAGAATTCCCAGAAGAGAGGACCACAGAGGAGAGAGTTGCAGACAGAACTCTGGAGCTCTGATTCTTGTGTAAGGAGGAGGTAGCCTAGTTTCAGGTCCAGGCTTTGCAATACTTAGAGGTCAAGCAGAGGAAGTAGAGCCAGCAAGGGAGACTGGAAAGATACAGCCAGTGGGAGAATGTGTGTGTATGTGTATTATCCTGGAGGGAAGAATGTGTTTAAGGATGGGAGGGTGCTTTCACTTGGGCAGAATACCATTGAGTCTCTGGGCAAGAAGAGGAGCAGAATGTTGGGCAAATGTAAGAAGGCCACAGTGGCTGGAGTTTAGTGGCTAGTAAGAGATACAGAAAGTGGTCAAGGGCCCTGAAGGATTTTGATAAAGATGATTGTTCTTATCCAAGACAATCAGGAAACTGTGAGAGGGTTTAAGGAGTGCAATACTCTGATCAAAATTCGAGTTTTAAAAAGATCACCCTGGCTAAGAGAAGGTGTCAAGGTGGATGGTTGTTTCCTTTACTGAGGTGGGTAATGACAGGAGTGGGGAAGGTCAGGAGTTCAGTTTATTTTTATGTACAGTAGCATGCTGCTTATTCTCTTAATTATAAGAATCTTTGTCAAGTAGAACTAGAAAGAATTTTTGAGGTTTTGTTTTTATCTCAACTTCATTACGTTAAGTAACCTTAAAATAGCTGTATGAGTTAAACAGCTAGGGCATCACTGTTGTTTAAAGAAGTTCTTAAACACCGAAACATAGTATACTGGTAACTCATTGTATAGATACTACTTCCAATTGTTGTAAGTAGAGAGGGGAATTTTAAAAATACTGATGGCTAAGGAAAGAGTAAATGCATGTGATTAGTATCAATTACATACTGATGGTTTAATAGAATGAATGGTATTGCACTAGTCTTTAAATATCTAGAATATTAGATAATTGATTAAGTTTCAGAGATGATTTAAATGTTTGTGATTAATTTTCCCATAATAACCCTTGTATTATGTATTTTTCCCCTATGTTTATCATTTGGAAAGAATATTTTTTCCAATTTTTATCTATTTCAGAGATTCTTAGAAAAGTAAATTGATGACAGGAAAATTTAGGTAGAATTATTGAGTACTTCAAGTACACAAAACAAGTATCATCCGATACTTTCTGCCTTCTATAGAAATGAGACATGAAGATTTTGAAAATACCCCAATCATCACAACTTGTAGTAAGTTCTTTGTGACATTGGTTAAATTTAGTATTTAGTTTAATAATATTTGTAGTGTAGATTTATACTCCAGAGAAATGGCTATGTGACTTAAAGGAAGGAGGTTTTATTCACTTCTTATTTGAGTCATTGTTATTTCTCTTTATTATGTTTAATTCCAGGACTGTTCCCTGATGTGGGTGGAGGTTATTTCTTGCCAAGACTTCAAGGAAAACTGGGTTACTTTCTGGCATTGACAGGATTCAGACTAAAAGGAAGAGATGTGTACAGAGTAGGAATTGCTACACACTTTGTAGATTCTGAAAAGGTAATTGGATGTTGACATGGAATGTGGAGGTACTATAAATGGTTGAAATAACAGGTTTTTGGTAGACATGGGTGTGAATTTTGATTTATTGCTTTTAGCTGTGCAACTGTTTCAGTTAGATATTTTGTTGTGACCAAAGGACCTGAAAAGAACTTAGAGAATGAAAGGTTTATTTTGGCTCACAGTTTCAGGAGTTCCATCTATAGTCAGCCAGTTCCATTCCTCTGGATCTGAAGTGGCAGAACATTGTGGCAGAAGGGCATGGCAGAGGAAAGCAGCTGAAGACATGGCAACCAGGAAGCAAAGAGAAGTCTTTGCTCACCAGGGACAACCCCAAAGGCACACCTCCAATGACCTACCTCCTCCAGCCATACCCCAACTCCCTACAGTTACTCCATAAGATTAACTCTCATAATCTAAATATTTCACCTCTGAACATTCTTGAATTGTCTTAGCTTTTGGAGATACCTCATATCTAAACCATAACATCAACCTTGGAGAAGGTGCTTAAGGTTTCCAATTCTGTTTCCTCATGCAAAATGGAGATGATAATACTTGGATTCAGGGCTGTTTTGCCTGGCATCTTTAGTGAATATTTTTTAATGAATAAATAGAATGTTAAAAAAAACCTATGTTAAGAAAATCTAATTATATGATATCTAAATTTAAAGATAGGCTTTTATGAAGACATTTCTGAAAGAGTCTGTTGTGGTAAGTTTCCCTAGTGCATTTAAAATAATTGCATTTGTAAAATATCATCTTGACTTCTATCTATTTATTTATTGTGTATTGGGAATTGAACCTAGGGCCTCACACATGCCAGTCAACTGCTCTACCACTGAGCTACATCCCCAGCCCTTGGTCTTGACTTTTCTTAAACATATCTGTCTTGTACAAGGAATACATGTTACTTATCTTCATTTTTTTTTTTTTCTAGTAGTATGGCCAATTTTCTTAGGATAGCATAGCATAGTAGCAAAGAGTATACAAATAGACTGAGTTTAAAACCTACCTTGAATTTAGCCTCTCTGGTTTCCTGGTTTTCCGTCTGCAAAAGGGAGATGATAATATTTCCATAATAATCAAAACTCTTTGTGTTACATGTAACAAACCTAAACAAATTAATTTGAGGTGATTTTGTCCCAGAATTCTCAATAAAAGGCCTGTGATTTATTCTACTTTACCTTGCTTAGTTCACCCTGACTTATATTATATATATTTGAACCATATGGGTGGGTGGAATACACTGACTGCCCCATAGGTTCTGGATAATGCACTTCATCTTTGGAACCAGAGAGTGAAGTCCACTTCTCAGGAAGCATGTGGTCTTCAATGAATATCTGATCTTGAGGAAAAGGTGTTTGGAGTTAGAGGAAGGAATGTTATAAAAGTTAAATTAGAAAATTTGTGTTTCATGCTTAGCTGTATAGCTGACACACAGTAAGCATTCAGATTTTAACTGTTAGTATTTTAACACAACTTTCTCTGTGTATTTATTTATTTTTTTTAAGCGTTAACCAGAATTTTCACTGAGAATTTCTTGTGTTACACAGGATGTCCCACTTGTACTCATGTGTCTACTTTATAACATTCTATTTGGGGCACTGATACCAGAGATTGCATTAATCATTGGATTATTTTACAAATGCTTAAGGACTGTTAAAAATATAATTCTTTAATGTCATGCATCCTCTCTGACCTACCAGCCATTAACATAAACCAGTTGGATAGCATAAAAATGTATCATTTGCTTGCTAATAGAATTCTCTTTATTAACTTTATAAATTGGCTGTGCCATTTTTTATGTTAGTAAACCTTGATCTTGGTCCATTATGGATCCTATGAGGTATGTGAAGTGTGAGAAATTGAAGGTTGTTCCTGTACACTGTTATGAGGGCCTTCCATCTTATCTGGTTGAAGTTGCAGATCTTCCTATTGTGGGTATCTTCAGTCACATTGAGTAAGCAGCTGTTTCATCCTTCCCTTGAGCCATGGGCATTCCATTGTCCACTCTGGAAGGACATTCTTGATTATAGTAGAACTTAGCTAAGGATAAAAGAGGGAAAACTGATGTGCAGTGCTTTTCTCTGTCAACTTGCCTAATAATAATACCTGTAGCAGATAAACAGCCATTCTTAGGACCTATAGGAAATACAGAAATGAGTAACACCCATTGAAGATGGGTTTAGAAGTGGGTACAAAAGGTAGATAAACACGTCTCATCTGGCAGTATAAAGCATGACACGTATAAAAACAGGATACATGCTAAGAAAGTACTCAAAATGTTGAAAGAAAGAGCATACCTGTAAGAAAGGATTAGATGGCCTTCCCGTGAATATCATCAGAAAAAGGCAAATAGAGTAGATAAACATAAATAAAATAAATCAACCTCATGGCCAGGAAAACATTAGCTATGTTTTGGAAATAGAGAAAAGTCTCATTTAGTTGTAGAATAGATATGTGAATGACTAGATGGAGAAGTGGCAGTGATGACAGTAGCCCCTAGTTAAGTGTGTTAATTTTACTTAGAATTAATTTAAAATAAAATTTATAAATCAAATCTTTGATTACAATACAGGTTGAGTAACTTTTATCTGAAATGCTTGGGACTAGAAGTGTTTTGGATTTTGGATTAGGGATACTCAACTTGCGCCACATTTCAAGTGCTCCTTAGTATCTTCCATCTCTTATCTGTTCCTGCTAAGGCAACATTTGCTGTGTGGGAATGACTCAGTTTAAGAGAGCATTTTAAGATAAGATTCTAACAAAGAGAGATTTTTAAAAAAATGAAAGTTAATTTTAAAAAAACCTTTCTGTTTCTATGGGTTTCAAATGTTTATCTTTTTATTTCCCCCGTAGGTGAGCATGTTAGAGGAAGATTTGGTAGCATTGAAATCTCCTTCAAAGGAAAATGTCGCAGATGTCTTAGAAACCTACCATACACAGGTGATCTTCTCAATGCTTTTACCCTAGATTTTAATTTATGGGGAAAGTGAAGTGATTAAAAACTTATCAGTTGGTAAATAGTATAGTTTGTGGATGTAAATAAATATACTGGGGATTGTTTTACTTTAAAGCTTGGGGAGAGGACCAGTGCTTTGTTGTTAGAGTAGTCATCTGATAAGATGACTTCTTACTGTGCACAGCTCCTCTCCTCACTGCTGGAGAACCTCAGCACAATGTCTTCCGAGGGCTTTTCACAACACAGTGTGGCATTTCTGTAATGGAGATTCAGTGTTCACACTGTTGTATGGAGCTGCTAAATATCTATCTATAATAATATATTGCAGTGTTCGGTTTAATTCTTAAGTTATCTAACTTGATTTTTCTTGTAAAAGCCAAGTGTAAAAGCACTATGCAACTCTAATTACACATCTTATTGAATACATACTTCTTCCAAAAAACCACTAAAATTATAATTGGGGAATAAAAAAGGCATAAAACCACAAAGTCAAGTAGAACAGAAGAGGAGACAATGGAAGACATGTCAACGTACTAGGAGCTTGAATTCTAGGATTTTTTTTTTTTTTTTTTTTTTTGTGTGTGTGTGTGTGTGTGTGTGTTGGTGGGAATTGAACCCAGGGCCATACACATGTGAGGCAAATATTCTACCACTGAGCTACACCCCCGGCCCAACATTTTGGGAGCTTGAAATCAGCAGGCTCGGGTAGTTATACCTGAGAATGCTAAAATCATCCTTCAATGTGGGAAAGACAATAAGAAATCAGCTGATTCCTGGTATAGACCCTTTCCAAGGAATCGGGGCCCTCTGAAAACTGGGTTATAGGGCTAGGGCTATGACTCAGTGGAAAAGTTTTTGCTTAACATGCTCAAGGTCCTGAATTCAATCCCCAGCACCGAAAAGAGAAAATAGATTAAAGCATGGAGTGGGGAAGAAAAACAAGAAGTTTTTTTGTTTGTTTGTTTTTGTTGTTATTTCGTTTTTGAGATAAAATGTTTCACTATATTGCCCAGGCTCTGGGCTTAAACTACCAATTCTCCTGCCTCAACTCCCAGGAGCTGGAGTTACAGGCATGTACCACCATGCCCAGCTAAACTGTAAGTTTTTAAAAGCAGAACTCTAGAAGTCTTCCTTCTGTTTAACCCAGAGCAACTGTCTTCACATAGCATGGCAGCAGAGTAGAATCTTACTCCGAGGACAGATGTGGTTGAGATCCTCCTGTATTCTTAAGAGGTGGAATGTAACTAAATGGGAAGACCCATAGCAGCAGTTGGCTTAGAGAACCAACATATACATATAAAGTTTCCTAACTTCAGATCTTCACAGAAAAAGAAGTATTGCTAGGGCAAGAGTAAGAAATTTAAATACAATAGCAAAAATGGAAAAACCCTACAACAGATAGATTAAAATTGACATTGAAGAAAACTCCAGGATAAGAGGAAGAAAAGGATAATGAGTGGAAAAGAAAGAGAAGGGAAGGCCAATGTGTAACTATTAGGAATTTATTACAGAGAAGACAAAGGATGAAATATTGGGAGAAACTGTACAAAAAGTAACCGAGAAATAAAGAACTCAAGTGCAGATTGACAGGGTCACTGAGTATTTGATGTAATAATGTGACTATAGAGCTTATGAGGATTCTATCCATTTTTGTCAGAGCACTTAACAGTCTTTCACTTTATCAAATTGGGTAAACATGAATTGGATTATGGTATGTGGAGATTGAAAAGCCTTACCAAAGAGTTCTGTTAAATGTGTAAGTATTAGTCTGTAGGAAAGTCATCTTGGATTTATTCAGTACTTTTGTCAGTGATTTAGGTGAGAATGTTGACAGAATTTTGACCAAATTGATTTGAAACTAAGAAAATAAGTTAGGTAAAAGTACATGAATGTAAAAATACTTTGAATTTAGAGGAATCTATTTAATAGTAACTATTGAAATTTAATGAACATATGTGAGAACCACCCAAAGTACCAAATTTATAAGTACTGTTTTCTTTTTCTGGAGGTCAGAGCTGCAGGGACACCAGTAATATAGTAGGAATTTCCAGATCGGATAGAAAGTTGGCAGGATGATCTCTCAGATCCCTTGAAATCCTTAAACTCACAGATACATTTAAATGAAAATGTATCACATATAAGTAAAAATATAAGAACATTTTGCCTTAACACTAGTCTAGAGTACAACATACTGTTGAGAGCCACAGCCGAGTTGGAATGGCCCCTGGCATTTTGCCAGAAGTAATAATGGTTGAGAGGTGAGCCATTAAGATAATGCTGGATTGATTCAATTGTATATTAGACCTTTACTGTCTGGTAATAGGATGGCTCTTGCTGCAGGGTGCCCGCGCTACTTTGGAGTTCCTGTTGAGTTCTCTTGGGGTTCTGAGAGTGAGTGCATGCGCAGCCCAGGGGAGGGAGTTCCCGTTGGTGTGTGGTGTTCCTGGAGGAGCCCTGTGGGTGGCCTTCGGGAGAATTCCCCAGGGAGTGTGTGTGGAGTGTGCTGGTGGAGTTCAGAAATAAAGTTTGTTCCTGCTTGAGTGGCTCATGATTTGTGCCCAGCCAGACTGCGGCAACATACCATCTGCATTTTGAGCACATAATGGTAGGTATTTGAGATTGTTAGATATAATTTGACTGAACGTAATTATTTGTCACAAATATATCATTAAAATGTAATTTTTATGGATTTAAAAAATTTTTGAATTCAAATTATTTCTTTTCAAACAGTCCAAGATTGATCAAGACAAGTCTTTTATTCTTGAGGAACACCTGGACAAAATAAACAGGTACTTTAAAAGACATCTTAATTATATTTATTCCTTTGGGAAAACTATTAAATTGAATTTTCTAACATTGTAATTATGTTGTATTTGGCAGTATACTTAATTCTATGATCATATAGCGTGATGTGTACTTTTATTTTCACTTAAATTTGAAAGTAACTTCTTGCCCATCTCTTTTAGAGGGAAATAATCATTTATATTTAACTAATCTTCCATGCTAATTTAGTTTAATTCAAAGTCCTTTTTTTAAAAAACTGGGGAAGAAAGGCTAGAAAATAATAATTGAACTAACTTATCTTTTATCTTTGTAAAATCATCTTCTTTGAAGGTCTTATTAAAGCTTCCAGCAAAAGGTTTTATAGGAGAAATCTGTCTGAAAGATTTGAGAAATTGACAGACTGGCCTAAGGAAATAAGAAGAAAACTATTGGAAAATAATAAATCCATCTCTTCATTTTACAAGCTTCAGGTTTTCTTTAGTTGAAATATTTATTTACATATAAGTACTATGGATGTAAGAAAGCAAATGAAAAGAGAAGATTTAGGTTTTGTTTTGCACTAATGATGGTAGACTGTGAAACCCTTACCCAGGGGAGTAATAATTCTGTTTCGTTATCCTATAAAATAGGTTAAGAAACTCTTCATTATTGCAATGGGTCTGGGGGAAGCTTGTTTTCAGATTCTTGGTTATTCTGGAAATGGGAAATCACTTGCATATATATTGGTGAAAATATGTTTCCTTTTTTTAGATGTTTTTCAGCCAACACTGTGGAACAGATTATTGAAAATTTACAGCAAGATGGTTCACCTTTTGCCCTGGAGCAGTTGAAGGTAATCTATGGATTCTTTCTTCTCTGATATGGTGAAGTCTTAGAGTGCGGAAGTCTCTCTGAGGGGTGTCAGTGGTCTGTGGTGGTCGTAACCTAAGGCCTGGGAAGCAGTTCTAGTAAACATTGGCCTGCTCTTGAGGGCAAAGTCAAGCTGGGATTATATCCTTTGAATGTAACAGATAGGGATTTTTGTAACCCTGTTTCATTTCCAAGAAGTCCCCCTTGTCCTATGGGAGTTTTTAGGAAGATTTTTATCATAAAGATTTTTATCCCATTTCTGATGATGAGACTACCAGGCTCTCCAAAATAAATAGTCACCTGATGATATTTTGAAATTATGATATTAATTGATGAATTCTGTTTAATATGAAGTATTTTTTTAAGCAAGAGGTTTAATGGAAATGTGATCCTATTTAAACTAGTAAGAGATTATATTTATTTATAATAGCTAAGTCTTAATTAGTATTTCTGAGTTAAGGACTCTGATTTTTCTATAGAATAACTGATAATAGAAGAAAAGCTATTTTTATATAAATGTGTACACAACTGAGTTTAGCCTGCAGCCAACACAGACTTTATATGTGAAGGTTCGGCTATGTGAGAAATCCTAAGGGAGTTTGAATTAAAGAGACAGACTCTAATTACCTTTAAACCAGCTCCAGGACCGCTAGCCTCTAGCTACCCATTAAAGTAGCGAGGTTTACTGAAGAGGCTAGCGAGAGAGAGAGAACACGCTAGGGAGTGCACTTTTATTGGGGAACAAAAAATTCTGCCTCCCATACAATGAAGGGGGGCAGTGTCCCAAGGTCAGGTGAGACGATTGGGTCTTTAGGGGCTGAGGTCAGGCATGCCTCCACTGAAACTCTATTAGATAAATTAAACAACTCTGACTTTCACTGTCCCTGTGGTTGCTGGCAATAATCCTACTCTACTTTGAACTTCTGTGAATTTTAGTGCTCATGTAATTGAAATCACATAGAACTTTTCCTTTGGAATTCCTTATCACTTGGAATTTTGTCCTCAAGCTTTATCCATATAGTGACAGGTGCCAGCCAGAATTTCCTTCTTTTTGAAGGCTGAATATCACTGCATTGCATGGTTATATTACATTTTGTTTACATTTTTTGGCTATTGTGAACAATACTCTTGTGAACATGGGTGTCTCTCTTTGAGGCCATGTTTTTAATCTTTTGGATATGTACCCATATGGATTATAGGGTAATTCTGTTTTTAATGTTTCAGGGAGTAACTGTACTATTTTCCATATAGCTGTTTCATTTTATGTTGCTACCAACAGTATAAGGGCTCCATTTTCTCCAGATCCTCACCAACACTTGTTATTTTTGACATCCCAATGGCTACCAATGTTAATATTTATGAGATGATAGCTCATTGTAGTTTTTTTCTTTTAAGTTGTAATTGGATACAATACCCTTTATTTTATTTATTTATATGTGGTGCTGAGGATCGAACCCAGGGCCTTACGCGTGCTAGGCGAGTGCTCTACTGCTGAGCCACACACAACCCCAGCCCACTCATTGTAGTTTTGATTTGAATTTTCCTAATGATTAGTGTTCTTAAATGTCTTTCCATATATTTGTTGATATACAAATATATGTTTTCTTTGGATAAATTTCAAGTCTTCTGCCAATTTTTAAATTATGTTTTCAGAGTTTTTTTGTGTTGACTTATTGAAAGGGCTCCTTGCCCCACCCTCCCGCCTCTTTTGGCCAAGCACTCTACCACTGAGCTAAATCCCCAGCTCAAAACTCCCTCTTCTTTTTGAATCTCCCATTTCTGATGATGAGACTACCAGGCTCTCCAAAATAAAGAAGGTTCTTCAAGTATCCATTTGCAGTGTAAACAAAGGAGCACACAAAGAAGAAAATCGGAATTTTTCTTCCTACCCTTAAGCCCTTGGTAAGAACACTAAGCCAAGGAAGGAGATCTAAATGGACAACCAATCCTTAGGAGAGCTAGGCTCTATGAAGTCCATGGCCAGAGAGTCAGAGAAACAAGAACAGGGAACAATAGGTTCTGTTTATATCCAGGAAGATGGTCCTGAGTGAATGGCCAAGGAAACCAGTTATCTTTGACTCACTTAATTGTATTCTCTGTTGTTGATAGGGGATGGCCTATTGTGTGAAGGCTTAGAGAGAGGGCATATAAGTTCCTCTTAACTTCACATATGGTGTGAATCTACATCATGTACAACCAGAGAAATGAAAAGTTATGTTCCATTTGTGTGCAATGAATCGAAATGCATTCTGCTGTCATGTGTAACTAATTAGAACAAATTTTAAAAACAAGATAACTTGTGATTCTTCTTTCTAGTTAGCAATGTGAGATTATGTATTTGTTTAAAAATACCCATTTTGTGAAGAGTAAATGATACACAATTTTGTTCCCAAAGAAGTTGGCATACAGGGCTATGAGAGGACTCTAAAGGATTTATGCACCAAAAAAAGGAGAAGGGATAGGAAAACTAAGAGTGATAGCCCAAACATAGATTTTTAAAAAGAGCAAAATACTAAAAAGAGAAATTCAACCTGAAGGTTTCATTCATCTTTTTATAAACTTTGAGAATTATTCATAAAATATACTGTTTCAACATAAAGTGGTAGGCTTTCATTCATGAAGAATTAACTGTGAAAGGAACTTTTCTTTTGCTGTAAACAAGTAGAAAACTGGACAAAATATATGAAACAACTACCTATGTCCCTGAGGGAAGGGAAAAAAGGTTTTATTGGCTTTCTTTGTGGAGGAATTTCCAGAATATTCATCTGTATGTGTTTTAGGTAAAACTCCACAAGACCAAGGGAAGAGTCACAGGAAAGCAGTGGTCTGAATAAGGAACAATGCTCATTCAGGTCTGGGTTGAATTCACTTTCCTATCAGCCAGACAGCTCACACCTGATTGAACACTAAAGCGAAGGCTACTCTAAAGTCCTCAGGTAATTCAGTGAGGGAAAGATGGTCTTTTCAACAAATGGTTCTATAATGATTAGATATCCATATGCAAGGGAAAAAAGAACTTGACTCTTACCTTGCACCACATGCATTTCAAAATGGATTATACATCCGAATGTAAATGCTATGGCTCACCACTTAAAAAAGAAAGCAGAAATGAATTCTGTTGTGAATTTGGCTTAGCCAAGGTATATATATATATGGATCATCTTACCAACTTATTTATTTTTTCTGTTCATTCTTTTTCTGATATATATATATATTAATCAGAAAAAGAATGAACAGAAAAAATAAATAAGTTGGTAAGATGATCCTTAATTTATTTTTTGCTGTACTGGAGATTGAACTCAAGGCCTTACACATCTAGACAAATGCTTTATCACTGAGTTACATCCCCACCCCTAGTAAGATGATCTTTAATATAATTAAATACTTTTGCTCTTTAGAAGATACTGTCAATAAAATGAACATAATTTCAACATACATTTCTGGTAAATGGACTTTAATTCACTATATAAAGATAAGAATATAAACAGCTTCTGTGAATATTTTTGTATGTCTTTTGGTAGCAAAGTCATCAAATATGCATACATTTTTATTACTGTCAAATAATTTCCTAATATGATTATACATTTACTTTTGAGCATTGGTTGGTTCTACAGCCTTATCAACTCATGACATTATTTCTTTTTCATTTAGTCATTCTCTGTGACTTGCCTTTTCTCTCTCTTTCTCTCTCTCTCTCTTTTATTTTTTATTTCTTATAATTTTTTTTTAGCTGTAGATGGATACAATAACTTTACTTATTTTTATGTGGTGCTGAGGATCAAACCCATCGCTTCACACATGCAAGGCAAGCGCTCTACCACTGAGCTATAACCCCAACCCTCTCTCTCTCTTAAATAGTGCCATATGATGAACAGAAACTGTTAATTTTAGTATTAATCCAACTTATCCTTAAAGATAAAAATCTTTAAGAACATTTCTTAAAAGAAAAAAAATCTTTAAGAACATTAAAATTGTTGATTACTATAGGTTTTCTTTTATGTTCTGTTTAAGAAATCATGGCCATCTCTGTAAGCTTTTATATTAATAGATGTGTTACTAAGGCTTCAGGATCCTCAAGAACATTGGAATCTAAAAGGCAATATAGGTCATTGTCTTCTATATCAAGAGTCCCCAAGAATACCCCCAAGTTTGGCTATCTGCTAGAAGGATTCTGGAGACTTCCGTGTAGTTGTACTCATGTTATGATAATATACAAAGGAAAATCTGCAAAGGGAAAGGCACATGGGGTGAAATCTGGAAGAAACCAGGTGCAAGCTTCCAAGAGTCCTCTTTCACTGGAGTGACACAGGACTTACATAATTCCTGTAGCACCTGGTTGAGACAAGACTTGTGAAGTACTTTACAGACTTGGTGTACAAGGCTTTCCCTAGCGACTAGACCTGTAGGCACTGTGCCTAGCACACACCAAAATTCCAGACTTCCAAGGGGAAAGCAGAATGTTGAGTCTTCAATTCCACAGATAAGGTGTGGTATTTAGGTGCATTAATTTCTCTTAGTGATGATGTAACTTTCTTTGTAGAGGACTTGCATTTGCATCATGCAGTGAATTTATTCCTAGATATTTAAATGGTTTCAATGTAAATGGTATCATTTTAAAAATTCATTTTTTATTTGTTGATATGTAGACATAAAATTGAAATTGAATTTTGTATGTTGACCTTATATCAGTGACTTGTCTAAACTCATTGAGTCATTTATAGTTTGCAGATTACTTTGAATTATTTGTACATATACTTTCCTTCTTCACGTTTTTCCCTTTCTCCTCCTTTGGTTCTTTTTTCTCTTCCTGTCACTCTCTCCTTATTCTGACTGCCTGTCCCCACACACTGCCCCAACTTCCTACACTGCTTCAACACCTCTAGCAAAATGTTCAGTAGAAGTGATGAGATGATAGTCATCTTTGTCTTATTCCCAATCTCGGGAAAAAAAATCTTTAAGAACATTAAAATCATTGACTACTATAGGTTTTCTATGGAATTTTTCTTTAAGTCAATATAAGGAAGTTCTTTCTAGTCTTAATCACCTAAAAGGTTTTTTGGTGATTATTGGTTTGAATAAAGGTTGGATTTTATCATTAATACTTTTTTGCAGCTATTGGGATGATCAGATGATTTTAAAAAATTTTGTCTGTAATATAGTATGTTAAAAGTAATTATTCTTTTTCTTAATGGTGCTGGGGATTGAACTATTTTAAGTGCATTTTAAAAAGTAAAATGATCGAGATATACATGAATTCCAAAGTTTAGAATTCTGTGTTAGGATTCTTCAAAGAAACAGGACCAAAAGGAGATAGGTGTTTGTGTGTGTGTGTGTGTGTGTGTGTGTGTGTAATCTGTATAATTAATATATAAAAAGAGTTTTATAAGATATTGGGCTCAAGCAGTTATGGAGGATGAGAAGTTCCATATTTTGTTGTCTGCAAACTGAACACCCAGGAGAGCCAGTGCTAGAGTTTGAAAGCCTGAGAGGAGAAGAGTCTAAATTTAAAAAGCCTGAGAAGATTAATATCCCAGCATAAGGAATCAGGCAGAGAGAGAAGCCTAACCCATCTTTCTCTACCTTTTTTGTTTTCTTCAGTCTCTGAGTGGATTGGATTTATCCACTCATATTAGGAAGGGTCTTCTGCTTTGCTCAGTCCACCAATTCAAATGCTCATCTCATCCAGAAACATTCTCACAGACATTCCCAGGAATTAGTGTTTAATCCAAAATCTGGTCATCCCTTGAGACAGTCAAGTTGACATTTAAAATTAACTATAACAGATTCTTTCTTTGAGGATTAACTCTAGACTTTTTCCTTATTTATTAATGGAAAAACCTGAACATTTTCTAAGTTCACATAGTGAAAGAAAAAATAGGGGCATACCTATATACGTCTTCAGTCAACCCCAAGACCTACTTGATAAAATGTTTTAATTGTGTTAATAGATGTACTGAATATTCTAGTTTTATATCAGCCCTTATTGCACATAATTTTTCTATTGACAGTGCATGTCACAAGATGTGTTATTGGGTTTTCTAAGACGGGGGGAGGAGGAAAGACAACATCTTGAGTTTTTCTATTGTTGAATTTTGATAAGTCTTGAAAGAAGGGTTCTTATCCAGCAGGCAGTGGTTATAGTGACACAATGCTCCTCGAGAGCAAGGACCATGTCCTGTTTATTATTGTCTCCTCAGAAGTAGACACTTCTACTCCTCAGAGTAGACTCTAATGATCTGAAATTAAAATGTGAATCATTTTGATAAAAGTAAAGGAAAAAAGAAGTTGGTTCCTTGATGTACAGGAGACAATCTTTAATGGGTCAGATAAATTGATTAGAACACTGACCAGTATTTTACAATGAGTAGAAACATGTTCACTAGGTTGTGTGGGTACAGAATTGCATCAATACACATTTCTGGCATAGCCAAAGATGCAAGTCCTAATTGTTCATCAAAATTTTCAGAATAGTCTGTACTAACAAATCCATGGCTGATTTGACTCTCTTCATCTTTCTTTGATTCTAATACATTTCTCACTTCTCTGCCAAGGGAAAAGTCCCCATCTGTGTGCTCATTCCATCTTTTCCTTCCTGTGTAGGAACTAATTGCATCAGTCATTTCCTCCTTTCAGTATCTTCAGGTTTACCGTCTTGAGTTATTGGCATATTTTCTTATGCCATTATTTTCAAAGCTTTTCTACTCTTAAACAAGTTAAAATGCCTTTCTTTAACATTGTCTTCCTTACTTTGTCTTCCACCATCAAAATTACATGAGTTTTTGGTCGTTTCTGTTCATTACCTGATGTGATATCCTTTTTCTTTTTGAATTCTCTGCAGCTTTTGACAATCTTGACTACTTTTATAGCCTTGTATAGTAGGAATTGGAGTTAATACCTTTGGGTTTGGTTCCTAACTCACTTTCTATGTCACCTTGGACAGATTCATATCAGGGTTTGGTTTCCTCATTCCTCATCTTTCCCATCTCCTTTCCCAAAGTGTAATGAAACATATTAACATACTTCCCTAAGAGCTATGGGGATGTGCTCAGTACATCCTTATTCTACTGTGTTTCTGATGCATTGCAGTACCCTTATTGCCATGCCATTTACAAGGCAAGTGGTAGTATTAGCCTTATTTTTACAAATGAGGAGACTAAGGTCAGTCATCTAGGAAGTGGTAGAGCTGGGATTCCAACTTAGAGCTCTGTGGTCCTAGAGCCTAACCCCAAGCCTCAATGTTAAATTGCTAGCATACTAAGAATAGTTAAACCCTTAGGTTGTCAGTATGCCAGTTTTTTCTTATGCAGTATCAGTATTACAGAAATATTTTTCAATAGTCAATATTTCATAAAATGTCTAACAGCTTTTTGGATGAAGCATTTCCCCTCATTTTTTCATGTGTGGGTGACAAATAAATGGGGCCCTTAGTGCCTTTCTTATGGAATATACCTCCTCAGCCAACTGAGGAAGTATAACAAAAGACAGATTTTTGCAATTTGCAAAATCAAAATGGAAACCATAAGCAGTGAGCTCTTACAGTTTTGCTGAGGAATGACTGTGGGCTCACATACTACAATGTTGTTGATGAGGGAGTTGTGGTTTCACTGACCTGTAGACAAAAAAGCCAGAAGGTGGCTTTTCCCTTCAGTATAATTTTCAGCATTATGAATAAAGTTCTTCCAAGTACTCACTTCCAGGTACTCACAACAATATATGGGTATTGATCCTACTAAAGAAAACTAGTAGATTTTTCAACAAAATGGACCCATTGTCTGCTTGCCAAAGGAGAGGCCTCCTGGCACAGCATACAGACTGCTGTGAGGTATTATCCTTATGCCCTGTGACTAGAAAGGCAGGAACAGGCAGTAGGAGTAAGTGGGATGATGTCCACAAAGCACCTAGCTCAGAAGGGTGAGTTCCCTTGAAGAACCAGTTTCTTAAAATCCCTTAATCATTTTATTTCTGTCCTATCCACTTTTCTTTTCTTCTACTCTTTTCTCCCCTCCCCTCCTCAATTCTCTTCTCTTCCAGGAAGTATCAACTAGGTAATAGCTCTCTTGTCTTCTCTTCAGCAGCACTGTGGTTGTATGTAGGTCACTGATCTTTCCTGGACTTTTCTGTATGGTAGTCATCTACTTAAGCTCTGCCAACTGCTAGGTAAGATGCTGTCCTAGCCACTCAACTTGTTCTTTGAATCTGTTTGCCAGACTTAAGGATAATACAGAGAACATAGGCTCTTGAAGTGGGGAATTCTTTGAATTCACAAAATAAAGTTTAAACCTTTGAGCAATCATTGAACAATAAGCTGGAAACTATATGTTGCAATTATAAAGGAAAATGTGGGCATCGGGTGTCTCTGACAAGGAATGGACTCTTTCATCAGCCAGGTAGTTACGATTATGCTCATGCATTGGAACACTGGTAATAGCATCTCTAAATTCAGAACAAATGGCCTAGCATTGTAGTAAGAAGTCAGTCTATAATTCTTATTTTGTTATTTAAATACTATAGAAGAGTGCCTCATAGTAACTTGGATCATTCTGTCTTCTCTCTTCCAAGGTAAGTAGGTTTATTTACAGGTGAAGAGTTCAGATAAGACACTTCTAGAGTCACATAGTGGGAAGGAAAAGCTACTGCCTTTCTTAACTCCTTCACTTTCTTTACATTGTAAAGAGAAAGTGTCCACTGAAAATATTACTACTTTGTAATATGCACATTAATTTTATTTAAGTATAATCACTGGTTGCTTAGTTGGGATCATAATTTATGCCAGGCAAACCCCAAAGGTACATTAAGTTGTAAGTATAGAATTTACCCCACTGTGGAATGATCCCTTTTTGTAACAGAACTTTTTTTTTTTTTTTTTTTGGTGTTTTGGAAGGATTAGGCTAAGCCATAACCCTTTGTGAGTCTTTGGCATATGAATTAATGGGCATATTTTAATATGACTTGCATGGAAATTCTTCTGGCTTATTATAGACAATAAAGGAACTATTTGGCTACAACTTACAACTATGTTTTTTCCCCAAAAGGTGATTAATCAAATGTCTCCAACATCTCTAAAGATCACTCTAAGACACCTCATAAAGGGGTCTTCCCAGACCTTGAAGGATGTATTAACTGAGGAATATCGTATGAGTCAAGCATGTATGGTAAGAATTTTTTTTTAAAATATGGTTTTCTAGTTAGGAAAGTAATATATGCTCATTGTGTAGAACATGTAAAATACAGAAAAAGATAAATAAGAAAATCAAAACTGCCTATAAATTTACTCCATGAAAACAAACAGGCCAATTAATTTTAGGGTTGTGGAGGTATTGCTACCCAGATTATCATGAAGCCTTTATGACATAGCAGTTGCATTTGCATGTGTATAAAAAGGCCTCTGACCTCATGTGGAATTCAAAATGAAAACTGTCCATTTCTTAGGCAAGGTCTCTGTCACCTTGGGCAAGGAACATAAATGTTCTAAATCTGAATTCTTTCTCTGCAAAAATGAGGAATATTACTTATAAGCTGATATATGCATAAATGGAAAATATTAGTTTTGTTACATGTTTTAGTTGGTAGATTAACATTGAAAGTACTATTGTAAACATAGACAGCAATCAAAGGCAGTGTGATTATCATGAAATATTTCAGTCAGATTTTTTTTCCATATAATAAACTTTATAAAGGCAGAATTGTCCCTTATGTTCAGAGGGCCCTTAAGTATCATATTATTTAGATTAATATAAACTTATGGTCAAGGGAATATTTAGTTTAATTACAGAAAGAAAGCAGACATGCCTAATGGATTTTAATGTCTTGAAATAGCTATTAAGACATCAAATTTGTTAATCTAATCAGAAATAAAGCTCTTTTTGACCATGTCTTAAAGTTACTTCTTGAGGAGGCAATGGTAGCTAAAGTCTATTGAGTGTAAATACTAAGGAGAAAAAAAAACCAGAAAATAGGATACAGAATACAGAGCCATAGCGGGGGCTAAACTACAGATAGGTTAACCAGAGAATTGCTCTTTGAATGAAGACCCTAAAAGTAGTGAGCCATGTAGATTTCTGGAGGGAGAGCATCCCAGGCAGAGGGAACTGTACATACAAAGCTCTGAGGAGAGTGTACCTCCCTGTGCTAGGAAGAACAAGGAGGCCATGTGGGAGGGAGGGGTAATGTAGTAGTGAGTGAAAAATGAGGTCAGAGGCAATATTGTAGGGAAGGGTCTGGTGGAGCATACAGGAGCTTGAAGCTGTAAGATCTTTGACTTTTGTTCTGATTAAAATGGAAGCCACTAGATGGTTTTTAAGCAGAGGAGTGCCATGATCTTTAATAGAGCTCATCACTCAGGCTGATGCATTAAGCAGTGAGTGATAAGATCATCTAGAAATCAAGAGATCCCAGAACTGAGCCCTAGGGAACCCCCACCATTTTAAGGTGGGGTAGAGAGAGTGCAGTGGCACTGTCAAAGCATCTGGCAGATGAGCTTAGAAGTAAATCACCCTGAAACCATGTGTGATTTTGTCAAATCTTCAGAGTAGTGGTGGAAGAAGAAGTTAGAGTGCAGAAAGTGGAGAGGAAATGAGCAAATGAGATGTGAAAGTAGACACAATATGTGTATACAACCTTTTTTTTTATTATTATTGAAATAGAAATAGGTAGAAGCTAGGACTGTGAGGTTCATTTTGTAACATGGAATGGACTGGAACATGTTTGTAAATTGGGAATGATCCAGTTGAGAAAAATGGTTATATTGATGATACTAATAATAACTTATGAACACTTAGTATGTGTCAGGCCCTACTGGAATATGGATTAAAAGAATCCTGTGATGGGTGTATTGGTATTGCCATTTCATATAAGGAAACTGGGGTTTAGAGAAATTTCTAGGCAAGGTAACATGGTCACTGTGTAGTGGAACTAGGAAGTGACTTGAACTGCATACACTCACCCACTCAGTTATGCAGTTGCACTGGCAATGTAAAATACAGAAAAAGATAAATAAGAAAATAAAAACTGCCTATAAATCTACTCCATGAAAACAAACAGGCAGAGGAGTAGATGACTTTCTCAAGCAGACTTTTTGAGAAGGCAAAGGAGATGTGAACGGGAGTGTAGGGAAGGACTGACCTTGCGAGGAGAATGGTCCCTTTCTCCATAGTCATGAAAAAGAAGGCAGGTTCAGATGGCTGCAGTTGGCTATACATGTTTCAGTGGTGAGAACATAAGAATGTTCATTCATGAGGGCTTCTCTATTTTTAATAAAGTAGGAGGTTAGATCATTAGAGAATACTGTAAGAGGGTTCTCTAGGGGAAGAGGCAGAGAAAGCAATAAACAGTTTAAATTATTATTTTGGGGAACAGGGAAGAGATTGGATAGTTTTCCGTGCCTGTTTGAGAGTTGTGATCATGAATTTTAAACAAAACCACTTACAGTTGTATGATTTTTGTTCAGCTAGATTAAGCTGCTCAAATTCAGACAGAGGTAAGTGGTCGGGTTCTGCTGGTGCAGGGATTTTGCTAGAATAGTATAAAAGAGAGGACGTTTGAGGAAGATGAGGCATTTTCCAGGAAAAGTGACCTATGAATGGACTGGGGGGACTGGACTGTACGAAGAGCAATAGGAAGCCAGTGTAGGGGGAAGAGTTATGGAATCAGGGGACCTGAGGAAGACCAAGAGCATCACAGCAGTGAACAAAGTTTCACAAATAAAATATGGAGATGATGATCAGAAAGTTGTCAGGCTCTAAATGTCATTGGTTTATGGTCATGGGAGAGGGAGGTTGCAGCGGCTGAAAAAGAGACATAACCCAGGATAAGGATGCCTAGAAATCTCCTACATTAACCTCAATTTTCTTTCAGAGAGGTCATGACTTCCATGAAGGCGTTAGAGCTGGTAAGTAACAAATAGCTGTGTTTCCTTCTTAGATATCAGGGAAATAGGATTTGTGAGCATACAATGTTACTTAAAGTTGGTAGTTGTTTTATTAGTGAAAATTAAACTTTTGTAAAAATTGGCAAGTTATGTGTTTTTAAATATACTGGATATAAAGGGAAGTTCAGTCTTGAAACTAATATTGCTCTTAAAGTTCACTTAATTTGGTTACTTCTCCCTAATTTACATACAAGTAGTAATCCTGCTTTTACAGTCACATGGACTGCCTTATGAGCTTGTAGACTCATCCTGCTGCTGACTCCTTGCAAAAGCCCTCAATTCTCCTTCCCTTCTTCCTCTTTTGTTACTGGCCTGGTTAAATTGGGCAGTGGTTGAATCCTACCATCTACTTTCCTTGCCTGTATCTGAGCAGTTAAACATTGCTGGAGAAAAAGCATTTGACGTTATACTTTCCATTTTTACTTCTCACATCTAAAGTCAGCATTTTTAGAAAAAGCAAGTAAAGTGATATTTTTTTCCCAACAAACTTGCCACAGTTCCTTTTATGAATAACCCTCATCTTTCTAAGGAGTTTTTGTTTATTGTATAAAATGAATTTTTTCTCTGCATATATTTTGTACATCTAATTTTCTTATGTTTTTATTAATCATCTTGATATATAGACTCTAGATATACATTTTTATCTGAATAAAAGGTTATGTTCTCTGAACTCAAAGCTTTGGTAAAAACCAGTGACTATTGTAGAATTCTCTTCTTTTCTGGCATGATATAACATTATTAGAAATAAGCACCAAGTACAAATCTGGTTGGAAGACAATGGAGTTGAGTCAGAGCAAATGGCTATGTTTTATAGAAATCAAGTACAATATGCGTTTTCCCCACTAATTCCTTGCCAGTTCTCACTGCATGGGATTAGTGCCTACATCTCTGATTTTAGGAGGACCTGTGTACTACCTTGGATTGTGTTGCTAAAGTAGTCATGATATATTATGATAGCTCTTCTTCAAAAAGGGAGGTATTATTTTTAGATAAATACTTGCAGTTATTTTAAGAAAAAAGTTGGAAGTCAAGCAGTGATATCTAGAGTTCTGATTCATAAAGCAAGTGATTATCAAGCTACTTTTCAAATGAGAGAAGGTGTGTTGCCTCTTCTTTAGCACAGCTTCTTTATTCAGAAAGCAATATTTATTCTGGCTAAAACTATTTCATGTTCTTGCTACAATTTTCTAACTACAAAAATGTGTTAGCAAATTAGAAGAAATGAGTTAGCAAATTAAGAAAAGTTGCAAAAATTCTTACTCTTAACATCTAGAATAAACTTCTATCTAGTTATAGAAGGAAATAAAAATGGGTTATCTTAGTAGAGCTAAGTAGCTACCAAATGGAATTTAAACAGTATCTTAGGAGACCTTCTGAAAAAAACAATTGCCTATATGGCAAGAATTTCTTTCTATCCTAGGCAAAAATTTTTGTTAATTTGAAATAACACCCAGATTTGATTAGTATTCTCTTTTCTTTTGTCCTTCAATGGAACTTCAAGGAGGGTAGGTAGTATTGGTCAGAAGACTCAAAAGTAGGCATCAGAACATCAGTGTTTAACATCACCACTGATCTGATTGCAGAATCCCAGACAGCCATACCTAACAGCCTCCAGCACAAACTGGGAGTGATGGTGCATGCCTGTCTGTAGTCCCAGCTACTCAGAAGGCTGGTTTGAGATCAGCCTGGGCAACACAGACACACCCCATCCTAAAACAAACAAAACAAACCTCCAAAAACAAAAGATTCTAACAAGGCTTCCAGTGTCCACATTTAATTGTATATAAAGCTTCCTTTTCTCCACCTACCAAGAGAAGCTTCTTCCTTGGTTCCCAGACTGCTTCTTTCATTAGCTTAAAAAAATTAGTTTTTTCTAGTCTTTGTAGAGTTTGTATATTTAAATATTTCTATTATTCACCAGAATTATGAACATTTTTTTGAAATACTTTTTCTTTAATTGTAGATGGGCACAGTATATTTATTTTTATGTGGTACTGAGGATCGAACCCAGTGCCTCACGTGTGCCAGTTGAGCGCTCTACTACTGAGCCCCAGCCCCAACCCTAAATATGCACATTTTAAGCATAGTTGAAATATGCTACCCCAACCATAAAATTTAAAAAAAAAAATTTTTTTGTAGATTCACATCTAGTTGTAAGAAATAATGTAGAGATCCTGTATACCCTCTACCCAGTTTCCCAAACGAAAACATGTATAACTGTAATGTGTTGTCACAACCAGGAAGTAAACATGGCTCTTCTTATTTTTTAGGAAGAGGTTATAGATTGCCTCATCCTTACAGTCCTGTGGGGATATTATGTGGCTACACTAAGTGATGACCACACTGAAACAAGAGAAGAACAAGGCTTCATGATAACCTGACAGTGGTCTGATTTTTTTTTTTTTAATTCAGAGCTATCTGAGCTAGTGGATTTAGCAGAATAGCAATGTCCACATTTAATTATGCATAAAGTTCTTTTCTCTCAACCTTAAGGAATTTTCCTCCCAAAACTAAGTGTGGTGGAGGTGAGGTGGCAGATCTGAGTCATTTGCTCTCCCTTGTCTTCCCTTTCAACCATACCAACACTAGTTTTATCTTCTTATTATTTTCTTGAAAGAGGAAAATGAATGTTTATATCACTGAATTAGTTCAGGTGGCTTTATTAAATCTGCAGACATGAAGCTTAGTAGGTGAGAATATACCCACACCAGTCATCAAAGGTATATTGCTGTCCTTCCATATTCTCTGAGGGTTTAATTTAGAAGAAAAATGTACAAAAATATATACTGAAAGGAAACAATGTACTATAGCAAAATATGCCTACTACAAAACAGCTTCTATAAGTAATTAAATAGAAAGAAATATCCTAACATCTATGTCTTCTTTTGCCAGTTTTAGTTGATAAAGACCAGAGTCCAAAATGGAAACCAGCTAATCTAAAAGAAGTTACTGATGAAGATTTGGACAATTATTTTAAATCTCTGGGAAGCAATGATTTGAAATTTTGAGGTGACTGTTACTTTTAAAATTTATTTTGTAGCAGAGGTTGACAACTAAACACAGAAGCCCAGTCTGGCCTGCTGCCTCATTTTATGTAGTCTACAAACTAGAAGTGGTATCTTCAATTTTGAAGGGTTGGGAAAGGAAATAAAAAATTAATATTTCATGACTTCTGAAAATTACATGAAGTTCATGAGTGTCTACAAATAAAGTTTGATTGGAATATCACTGTGTTCATCTGCACGTATCATCCATGGCTGCTTTGATGTGAGTAGTTGCAGCAGAGATTGTATGGCTTGCAAAGCCTAAACTATTCACTCTCTGATCCTTGTCAGAAAAAGCTTACCAACCCCCGTTTTTCTGAGGATGGGACAATTCAAAGATCTCTTGAGATTCTCAAGTTATTATATCTATTTGAAATGGGAAATTTGGCTTTCAGTAAGTAGTGATTTATGTTTTGGCTAAACAAACTTAGGTGTGGATTATAAAAAATAAAGACCCTGATATTTTTTTGAGGATTCTGTGGTAATGCATCATAGAATTTCCTTTATGAGTGTATTTTGCAGTAACTGGGTTACTATAGCATAAGAGTTCCTTTTGTATATATTAGAAATCTTGGTCAAAAAGAAAAAGTTCTCATGAGGTTCTCTCTCCAGTATTTTAACTCAGCTTTGGTCTTCCCTAAAATAATTAGAATATCTTCCCATGGGTGAAAATGAAGGCATTATTTTTTACTTACAATATTTTCTAATTTGGCAGAATAAGGACCCCCAGTCTCTAAGACAGAGATGCTCTACTTTTTATTATTTAAACTTTTGTGTGATAATAGTTAAAAGTAGTTTAAAATATAAGTATCTTCAATAATTGGTACTATTGACAAAATAAGTGTTTTTTAAGGTATGTAAGGCTTTAAAGTTCTAGTTAAGAATAATTTTTAAATTAAAGGTCAGTTTATCATTTATTTGGTAACTTGTTCTAGTTTTTCCTTAATTCCACATCCTTCAGAAACTAAAAAAATTTCAGGTGTGTAAGAACAAAAACATAGAAAGACATCAAAGATTATGGATTATACCCTTCTTATGAGATTTGAAGCCCAGAAGGTATTGCTCAGTTCTTAATCTATTTGACATGGTTTCTTCCAAAAAATTCAGGAACAGATCTGAAATAAAAATGTCATGATATTGGATATTTATATTCATATCTTTAAAGCTTCTAAATTGAACCCAAATGATTCAAGAAATTATTTGTATAAGTGGATTTTTATTCACTTTACACTTGTTAGCAATACAGAAAATGTTGTCTTTTATGTTAAAAAATGTCAAAGTATACAGCATTGAAAAGATTTTCCTTCAATTAAATAAGAACTTATAGCTATGTAATTGCAACTGGACTTTTATTGTATAGTTACCAAAAAAAAAAAAAAAGTTTTCACAAAAGTATTTGGAAAAAAATATACCACTTTATAACTAATTCTTACAGGGAAGAGAATTTGTTAACAAAACTTGGGTTTTGTAAATTAAAGTGCAGGTAGTACTCCTAAAGGCATGGCTTATTTGTTTATGTAAAGACAGGATGAGGGCATTATGATTAAACCAGGAATTTGTTAGAACTTTTCTTTGTTTTGGGAGGTGCTGAGGGTTGAACTCAGGGGCTTGTGCATGCGAGTCATGCTGCTCTACCACTGAGCTACATTCCCAGCCATTTTATTTTCTTTTAAGACAGAATCTCACTAGGTTCCCAGACTAGCTTCAGACTTGAGGTCTTCCTGCCTCAATCTTCCATGTGACTGGAATTATAGGTGTGTAACACCACAGCCAGCAAAATTTTATTTTTACTGTTTCTTGACATTACTTAAATGCGTCTGTAACTTTTGATTTCTACCATGTGTAATGCAAATGTACACTTCCACACCATCTCAGAATACCAATGATTTTTGAGTAGGATGTATGAGTACCATGCTATTTTTATCATACTATAGTATTAAGGCGGTTTGATATAAATTATTCCTTTGGGATTAAGATGATAATCATTTTTGTCGCCTTCAATATGCCTTAAGTGCTGATAACCACAGGCAGTTTGCAACAAACTGATAAAGCAACTCAAAGTGGAGAATTCTAGGTCCAAAGGCATGAAAGTTAACGGTATGTAAGAGACAATTGGGAAAGCAGCAGTGGGGCACATTGTGGGGTTGTGTGACTCTGTAAATAAGGGATTGGTGTGCTTGTTTTCTAATGATCAGCCTCCACAATTGCCACCTGGAGGGTCTTTGTTGTGCTGGTAAGTGTGCATGGGCCCTTACACCACTAATGCTCCAAATATGTCCTTTTCTAGTAGCTAATAATTCTCTCCAGTATTCTACTTTATAGGTCTCCTCCTTTCTCAGTTGCCCTATTTTTTATGAAAAAAATGAAGTAAAGCCCATGTTTCAATATGAATGTATGAAGAAGGCAAAATTTTACCAAAACTGTTCTTGTCATCAAGGCCAAACTCTTACTAATTGTCACATGCACTATAAATTGTTTACTTAGCTATCTTCCCATCTGATTTATCCACTAACTCACTGATTATGTAAGCCCGTGACTCCTTGTTCATGGGTTGACATATAATACAGCAGCTTTTAGATAACTCTTAGATGATATATACATCATACTCTATGGAAATAAAACTCAGGGCAGGGGTGGTGCTCAATGATAAAATTTTACCACCATAGTGCTGAGAGAGGGTGACAACAGAGATCAGACTTCTAGCTAGATATGGATCTTTCGGAGATTCCTATTACCCTCTGGGAAACAGGGGCAGAAGGCAAAGAAGGAACCTGAAGTTAAAATATTTAGTTAGACCCAAACCCCACTAGTCTATGTCCCCTATGTATACTGAAAAATTTAGTGACATAGCTTTGTATGGCTTTGTGTTCTTACCACAATATTATAGTATAGATTTAATTTATATCTTTCCAATAGCAAATGACCTTGCAGCAAAAGCATCCTTAGTAATATATAAAACAGAAAACATCCTCATCTAGGTTTTTGTCTGTGTCATTAGTATAAAATCAAAAAACCTCAAAATTTTCTTCATGAGCTACAAATGTACTTTGTATTTAAAAACTTTTTGTCGGACTACGACTTCAGGTCTTTCTATGAGGAGGATTGGTTGCTTTTCTATTATACAAATTGCAAGATTACAAGTTGAATAATCAGGCATCCCAAAACCACTGAAATTTGGGACATCACTTCATATCCCTTCCTGTGCTCATGTAACTTGAAGAATTCACTGATTCAATTTTTGGTTTCAAAGTATTGCTTTAAGTTAGAGGTGTAGCTTTCTGCCTGCATACAAAGCCAAATATATATTGATCTTGAAGTCACAAGCCTTCTTCTACCTCCTTTAGATTTCAGTGACATTGGTGTATCTTAATAAAAGGATTTTTCTTTCTAATTTAATTAAACTATGTAGCAAATATTAATAGATAATTCTACAGACTCAGTCCCATTTTTCCTAAAAGTTTTGTCTTCTCAGTATCTTCCTCCCCCTCTCCCAAATCATGTTACCATTGATCTTCAGTTATGTAATGTTTTTTTTTTTTTCTCTAAAGTGTGTACGTGATAACAGTAAAAAGAGAAAAAAAGCCTAATTTATGAAAATCGCATAGTGTATGGCTAAAAATGCCCAATGGGCACATATTACTACTAAAAAACAAGTACTGCTTCTTGGAGGAATGTGTTATTTTGTTCTGTAACACAACTGTAAATCCTCATGCATTATTTGGTCCCATGTAAACTGAATGGAGTTGCTCTACTGGTCAGTAAAAGTCTGGGAATAAGTGCCACCTGTACCCACATCTGCATCTCTGAAACAAAGGTTAACACACAATTAATACCAGGTTTTGCTTTCTACCTTACTGACTTGGCTTCTGTTATTTTAAAGATTTACTGGATTGTTGTTTGTAAAAGGAACCTAGGACTTCTTAATACAATGCAATAAACATTAATGTCATGGCTTCTATAAATTATATCTTTAAAGATGGCTTTACACATAGTCTGACTCATTCAATAACAGTTGTAGTTAGGGCCCTGAGGTTCAAGGTGGTAGTTATGCTTTTCATCTACAAAAATATATTAAGAACAGGGTTCAAGGTGGAACTTTTCTACACAGGTTGTATTCTAATCTTAGGTCATAGGTGTTGAGAAGTGGGGATCCTTGACAAATGGTTTTGGCAAACGATCCACAATGAATCACTATGATCTGAGTGCCACTCCCTTGCCAAGGCATTATGGGGAAAAACCTTTTCACATCTGGGCTTTTTTTTTTTTTTTGGTATAAATTAACAGACATGGTTATTTTAAAGAAGTGACTTTAACCATTTAGAACCTGGGATACTTTTAGCATTTTCTTTGGTGGTGCCATTATGCCTCAGGAAGAAAGTGGTGTGACCTCCAGATGATTACTGGGTGCCACAGGACCTCGTTTGGCCCTTGTATAACCAAACTTCAAAAACCAGCAGGTAGAAATTACTGTTAACACAGAACTGCTTAAAACACATTTCATCTTAGGTTTTCCTACACCAGTGACATTATCATAGACAAGTTTCTACATCCAGATGGAGTTATTTGTACTTATATGCACACCAGCGTTTGCTTCTGTTTCATGTATTTAAACTAGCACCAACTATACCCACAGGTCAACAAAGTTGTCATCCTACAGCATCAAGGCCCTCGCTGTCACTCTCAATGTATGGGATGTCATAGTACTTGATGTTATTGCGTGCCCACTGCTGCAGGGCATCATGCAAAATTTCCTGGGATAGATGGTGTGCATATTCAAGCACCACAATGTTGGGCACTGGGGGTTTCTTCACTTCCTCATTGACATGAACTGGAGAAGGCATCCTAGGTAGAAATTCCTGTTCTGGCATAAAGGTTTCTTCATTCTCATCTTGCTTCTCTGGTGCAAATGTGGTAGGAAATGGAAAAGTTTGCTTTGATTTCATGCAGCCCATGTTGTAGAGGTGTTATGACTGAGTGAAGGAGAGCAGCAGCAAGACTACTTCAGCAGCATTTTGGGAAGACAGTGAAGGTCTGTCCACCACAAGATGTGGCCCAGTGCTTTCTCTCGCCAGGCCACTTGGTAATCAGTGCTCCCTTTCACCACTCTTCACTCGTAGTGTTTATCTGTCAAGAGAAGGGAGTTTTCAGTTGTTGATGGATTTTAATTTATTTATTTATAGTAGTGCTGAGGATTGAACCCAGTGCCTCACACATGCTAGGCAAGCGCTCTACCACTGAGCCCCAGCCCCAGCCCCAAGAGAAGGGAGTTTTCATTTTTATTCATAGAATGCAAAATAATGTAAGATTCATTGACATATTGGTACCCTGTAAAAATTCTTTTCACCAATTTGGTCCCTTGGAGGAAATGTGAAGTAACAACAAATAGCTTTATCTTATCAACTGAAGGGAAAAGAAATCAACAAAAATGGCAATTTATAAAACAGGAAAACGTTTTTTCAAGCTTTTGAAAATTTTATAAAACTAAAAATATTTAAACTCATTTATAACAGCAATATAGCTCCTGGATCAAATTCTAGACACCTATTATCAGAATGCAGCCCTGCTCATTTGTTTTATGTATTATTGCTGCTTGATTTCATGCTATGATGGCAGGATTGAATACTTGTGACAGAGTGTGGCCTGCAAAGCCTAAAATATTTATTACCTAGCCCTTTACAGAAAGCATGTGCCAACCTCTGATCTTTCTTTGTCAAGGGAAATAAACATATCAAAGTCTGATTTTGTTGTGAACTTACAAACCTGCATATCTTGGACCGCTATTAGTCAGGCTTTGTTCCCTGGTCAGGTATTCACAACTCAGTGGTCCTTATACTAGGGCCAATCAAACAACACAGGTTAGACACAGCAAAGCCAGTTTTTTTAAATGAATTAAATGTCTCTATGAGATTATATGTAAAGCTTTTTATTTAAAATAGGTGTAAAGGTTTCTCCTAAGTATCCTACCCTTACCTGATGTTTGGACAGTAAGTAGGCAACAATGCTTCTGTACTCTCCAAGTAGGTGCTGTCACTGGATAACTTCTCTTAAGCTAGAACTTCATGATAACTAAAACAACACTGAACAGCTTCACTGTAGAGAGAACCAGACATGTGAGAGCACAGGAAAGTCTCTATGGATGAGGTTAACTGTTCCCAGTTCTTTTTAATTTTAGGACTCAAGACAATTCAGTTGAGTGTTTCTGATACAAGTGATCCCTAAAAGGCAAAAGCTAGCATATGCCTAATTTGCTTTTCTAACTAAGTGTATAAAAAATAACCTTTACCATGTTTATTGCTATATACTTTTTTGGCTTTCTATGAATTCTACCCAATTTTCTCATTATATCTATTCCTGATAAGGATGATATACTGGTAAAGGGTCCTTCTGCTTTTAATTACCTTTAGTTCTATATTATACCCTGCTTCCTGCTCAATTTCAGAGATGTATTTCAATGGGGAAGAAAGAACATGTGTGATATCTGCTTTGTTTACTGGACTGAACTGCTTGAAGAGAACTGTCTTGGTTCTTCATCTCCAGCATGTATCTATTTTGTACTGTGAGGAACAGTTCAGGGACCCAGACATGGTTAACATGAAAAAGTTTACTTAGAAAACGCAATGGGTGTCATAAATAAAAGGCTGTGCGTAGAATCATCAGATTATCCTGTATATTCTAGGATCTTTGGTTTTGTATAAGCAGCTTTTTCTTGCCAATACAGAGTAACTAGTACCAGATTTGCCCTCTCACCTGGACAAAATACAGGTATTTTCAGACAATGAAGAGCAGGTATTTTCAGACAATGAAGGAAAAGCTGCTCAGTACTGTAATTCCTTGAGGAAAGGAGGACACAAGACATTTAATCCCATAATTGAACATCCTAGGGTTTTACTTGGGAGTATCTTCCTTAGAATTATCACAGAGAAGTTGAGCCCAAAGACAGACAGTGTTAATTCTACTGAGCTGAGGAAGCAGAGGTTTGGGTTACTGAAGCATCAAATTTATAAGACAGAGTTTATAAGAACCCTAGGAAAGGCAGAAATTTGCTAAAGGACTCGTCAAGGATAAGGGCTGGGATGTGTATATGTAGGAAAATGATCTGCAGGGCCTAGTAAGAGATCGCCTGCTCTGGGACTTCGGAGTTGAACAGTGATACCAGATGTTCTACAGTACTGGGAATCCTTGGAGTTGGAGAGCACCCAAAGTGGAGAGACCCCATCGAACATTTGAGGCTTTAATTACTGCCCAGGAAATGTGATGCACCTTAGGAATCAGGGGTATACCCTAGGAACAGGGGTTGGCAAAGGTTTTTGTAAAGAGATAGATAGTATATGACAGGCTTGTGAGCTATATTGCTATAATCTGAATATCCTCCCCAATTTATATGCTAAAACCTAATCCTCAAGTGATAGTATTTGGAAGTGGTGTCTCTGGGAATTAATATTAGGGCATCAGTGCCCTTATAAAAGAGGCCCCAGGAGCTTCCTTGCCCTCACTGTGAAGAAAAAAGGCACCATCTGTGAACCAGGAAGCCAGCCTTCAACAGACAAAATCTGAGTATACTTCCCAGTCTCCAGAACTATGAGAAAAAAGTTTGTTGTTTCTAACCACCCAGTCTATGGTATTTTGTTATAGCAGCATGAACAGATCGAGACAAAGTATATCACAAGGACTCATCTCTACTACTGCACAAAAGCAGCCACAGAAATATATAAATGAATGGGTATGCGATAAAACTTCATTTGCAAAAATAGCTAACCATAGACCATGTCAGTAAGTTCAACAGAAATAATCTCACTCTAACAAAGACTAAAAATATTTATAGAAAAATGACATAATACAGACTCCATACAAAGTATTATTTGCGATGTAAATAATTAAATGCAAAAAAGCAGGAAAATGTAACCCACCATCAAAAAAAAAAAGCTGTTAGAAACAGACCCCCAAATGGCCCAGAATTTTTAATTAATAGAGCTTCATAGAACTTACTAGAAACTTTAAAAAGTTAAGTATATAAGTATATTCAAGGACATGAAGGAAAGAAAATAGAAACTCAAAACCTAAAATATACAATATCTGAAGTGAAAAATTCATTGTATGGGCTATTAGATGTTGCAAGAGATTAGTGAAGTTAATAAATAAATGTGTATACACACATATACAGATAATCTGAAAACTGGGGGGGGGGGAGGATTTTAAAACTGAACCGAGCAAAAAAGATAACGCACTAAAAAGATAATGCAAGTATGACCTTAAAGCAGTGGAGAATGAGTATGTTTAACCCAGAAGAAGACAGGAAAGGGGGGAACATTGGAAGAAAATGGAGCAATTAAAAAACAAACAAGATGACTAACTTCCACAAAAAATATACTGTTTGAAAGGGGAATGGACTAAAAATTCCAATTAAAAAGCAGATGTGATCACGTTAGTTAAACAGGATCCAGACCATTCAGATATGGTCAACAGATCCAAGGCCATACATTGAAGAAAGCATAGTCTTATGATCAAATAATGTGAGAACTGAGTATCCACATTAAAGAAATAAAAAACTGGACAGATATTATAGCCTTCACAAAAATTAACTCAAAGTGTTTCCTAGACCAAAATACAAAATGTAAAACTGTAACACTCCTAGAAAACAACATAGGGGAAAACCTATTCCCCTATGTTGTTTTCTAGGAGTGTTACAGTTTTACATATATAACCCAAGGTTATATAATAAGTTTGACTTTGCTAGAATATGAACTCTGCTCTTCATAATATATTGTCAAGAAAATATGAAGACAAGCCACAGACGGAGAAAACATTGTAAAATTATATTTGATAAACAATTGTTATACAGAGTAACCCAACAAGAATATGAACAACCTAATTTAAATTGGGCAAAAGATCTGAGGAAGACATGAAAAATAAACAAGAAAAAAAACATTCACCATCATATGCCACTAGGGAATTGCGAATTAAAACAAAGAGTGATACACTACTACAACCTGTTAGAATGAAGAAAATCCAACACACCAAATGCTAGTGATGATGTGGAACAACAGAGCTCACATTCATTGCTGGTAAGAAGGCAAAAATGGTACAGTCACTTTGGAAGATAGTTCAGCAGTTTCTCACGTAACTAAACATACTCTTACTACATGATCTAGCAATTGCTCTTCTTGGTATTTACCAAAGGAAACTTGTGTCCATCTACATGAAGATTTCTTTATTCAAATTTCTAAAACTTAAGAGCAACCAAGACACCCTTCAGTTGGTGAATGAATAAACTGTGGTGTATCTAGATAATGAAAAATATTCAGCTTTAAAAAGGGATAAATAATTAAGTCATGAAAAGAAGAAACCTTAAATACATATTACAAGGTTTAAAAGGCCACCCTGAAAGAACTACATAATGATTCCAACTATATGAGAAATAAGGCAAAACTACAGACAGTAAAAAGACCGTGAGTTAGGAGGGTGGAATGGATAGATTCAGTGTAGATGATTTCTGGGGCAGAGAAACTATTCTACATGATACTATAATGATGGATACATGCTGTTATATGTTTGTCAAAATACATGAACTCTGCAAAACCAAAAGTGAACCTTAATAAAGTATGACTTAGGGTGAATGTGATGTGTCAATATAGGTTCATCAATTAAATGTACCGCTCTGATGGGGGATGCTAATGGTGTGCACTTGGTGGATACATAAAGTTCAGTTTCTCTGGGGGCCTAAAACTGCTCTTAAAAAAAAAAAATCAGCTTTTGGGGGCTAGGGCTCAGTGATAGAGCGCTTGCCTAGCATGTGTGAGGCACATGGTTCCATCCTCAGAACCACATAAAAATAAATAAAATAAAGACATGCTGTTTATCTACAACTACCAAAAAAATTTTTTTAAAGTCAACTTTAAAAACAAACCATGTGCTCTCTATAAGAGGTGTACTTTAAATATAAATATGTACAGAACTAATAGCTTCAAAATACATGAAGAACTAAAAACTGATAGAATTAAAGTAGAAACCCCAGCACAATTGGATTTAAACATTGCTCAGTCAGCAAATGATAGAGTATCCAAAGAATACAGGTTTGAACATTATGATCCAATGTGAATTAACTGACATTAACTTAACAGTTATATTAACAGTATATCAACAACTAATACATATTCCTATCAAGTGCTTATGGAGCATTCATCAAGACAGACTGAGTACATAATGGTCTCAACAGATTTCAAAGATTTGAAATTTTAGAGTATATTTCCCAACCACCCTAGAATTGAATTAAAAATAAATGATAGTAAAATAGTCAGAAAGGCCCCAAATATTTAAAAATTAACCATTTCAAAATAATTAATGGGGTAAATAAGAAATCACAAGGAAAATTAAAATCATTTCAACTATATAATAGCCACAATATAATGAAGTTTTGAAATGCATCATTAAAACTCAGATGAAAATGTATAGACTTAAATGCTTGAAATAGAAAAGGTTTAAACCAGTTATCTAAGCTTTTACCTTCAGCTAAAAAAAAAAAAAGTAAATTAAACCCAAAGTAAGCATAAGAAAGGAAAGAATTGGGGTGAGAAAAATAATAGAAAATCTAATAGCCCAATAACAAGAGCAGAAGTCAGTGAAGCAATGGAATCAATAGTATTTATTTAAAAATATCAGTAAAATACACAAATCTCTATTCATAAACTGTTCAACAAAAATAAGAGAAGTTGTTATCTAAGATTGTGTAGTGAAAAAGACATTGCTACAGATCCTGTGTACATTAGAAATATAACAAAGAAATAATATGAACAATTTCATGCTAATTCCAAATTGCCAAAACTAGCATAAGAAAAGAAAATTCCATAGCCCAATATCAGTTTAAGAAATTGCATTTGTAATTTAAATCTTTCCCCAAAGGACCTTCTCAAATGGCTATACTAGAATATATAGAATATATATTCTATCAAATATTCAGGAAGAACTAATATCAATCTTACCCAAATTCATTCTATATAAGGCCAAGATGACCCTGTACCCAAACCCAAAGATAGTACAAGAAAACTCAACTTTATGAACCAATATTTCCCATTAACACAGACCCAGGTGTTTTAAGTGACAGATTAAATCTAGTATATATGAAATGGTTAACAAAATGTGAGATTTATACCAGCAAGTCAAGAAATGCAGTCTAATATTGAAAAGTCAAACTTTTCAACATATTAACAAAAAGATCAGATTCTCAACAGAAGCAGAGCACATCTCCAAAAATAACCATTTCATGATAAAAATTCTCAGCTAAGTAGCAATAGGAGGGGTGTCTTTAAACTAACATCAAACAAAAGGAATGACTGAATGCTTTTCCCCTATCATAAAAAGGTAATGCTGTTCATTCTCATTTCTATTTAAAATTCTACTAGCAGTCCTATGAGAAGGAAGTCCTATATAAGAAGGAAGGAGGGAGAAAAGAAATAACTAGCATAAGTGGCGCTGGAAGAAAAAGAAAACTGCAGAGGACATGATTGTATATATAAAAAATCTTACAGATTATTTCCCCTTAAATTACTAAGATTAATGGGCAATTTCATCAAGGTCTGAAGATGTAAAATTTATATATATAAAAAATTAGCTATATTTCTATCTGCTTAGTATTTATTTGAAAGATAAAATTAATGCCATTGCAATAGTCTAAAAATATGATCACAGGCATAAATTTAACAAAGCATATGAAGAAAACTATACTGCATATTGTGTATGTTGGATACGAAAAATAATATTTTTTTTTTACCAAGGAAAAGTAAAGAATGTAAATAGGCAAATACTGTTTGTGATCTGGAAAACTTAATATTGTTAAGATATCAGTTCTCCCCCCCAAATTAATGTATATATTCAATGCAATTCCAGCACACCTTTTTGTGGATATTGACAGACTGATTCTCAAATCCTATCAAAATTCCTGCAAAATTTGCTCTACATATAGACATACTAATGCTAAACTGTATATGTAAATACAAAGAAAAGTATAAAAGTTGAGACAATTTTGAGAAAGAACAAAGTTAGAGGAGCCATATTATCTACTTTTAAGAATGACTATAAAGCTTCAGAAATCAAGACAATGTTACACTAATAAAAGGCTAGACACAAATCTGTGGAATAGAACAGAGTCAAGAAATAGGCCGGACACAGTGGCACATGCCTCTAATCCCAGCAGGTTGGGAGGCTGAGGCAGAAGGATCACGAGTTCAAAGCCAGCCTCAACAAAAGCGAAGCACTAAGCAACTCAGTGAGACCCTGTCTCTAAATAAAATACAGAATCGGGCTGGGGATCTAGCTCAGTGGTCAAGTGCCCAATTCAATCTCCTGTACTCCCCAATCCCCAAAAATAAATAGACCTACACAAATACAGTCAATTGATTTTTGACAATTGTGTAAAATTAATACAAAAAAGATAATCTTTACAATAAATGAAATGATTAGACATTTGTATATCCCCAACCCCTGCCAAAAAAAAAAAAAGTCTACCTCTACCTTGTGCAGTCATCCATTGCATCTATAGGAGATTGGTTCCAGGACCCCCTGAGTATACCAAAATCCTCAAGCCCCTTATATAAAAATGATAATATTTATTACATACATCCTCTCATATACTCTAAATCATCACTAGGTTACTTGTAATACTTAATACAAATGTAAGTGCTATGTAAATACTGTATTGTTTTGGGAATAATGATAAGAAAAAACTTGCATTTGTTCATCACAGTTGCAAATTTTCTTGCAAATATCTGAAAATCTATGGACATGACACTTGCAGATACATATGCTGACTATATAGTTCAGACTATATAGTCTAAGCCACAACTCCAGCCCCAAAATTTTCAGTTTTGATGTAGTCCTGTTTATCAATGTTTTCTTTCATGGTTCATACTTTTGGTGCTCCATCTAGAAACTGTAGGGCTAGCTGTAGGACTGGGAGTGGTGGCACACACCTGTGATCCCAGTGGATCAAGAGGCTGAAGCAGGAGGATCCCAAGCCTCGGCAACTTAGCAAGGCCCTAAGAAACTTAGCAAGATACTGACTCACTGAAAAATAAAAAAGGGCTGGGGATATGGCTCAGTGGCTAAGCACCTGAGTTCAATCTCTGGTACCTAAATAAATAAATAAATAAATGTAGGGATCATTAAATTAAGTGTAAGATGTAAAACTGTAAGATTTAAGAGAAAAAAAAATGTGATCTTGGGTTAGACAGTTTCTAGACAGAACACTAAAAGTATGAACCATCAAAGAAAACATTGATAAACAGGACTACGTCAAAACTGAAAACTTTTGGCTGGGGTTGTAGCTCAGTGGTAGAGCACTTCCCTAGCATGTGTGAGGCACTGGGTTTGATCCTCAGCACCACATATAAATAAATAAAATAAAGGTCCATTGACAACTAATATATATATATATATATATATATATATATATATATATATATATATGTTTTAAAAAACTGAAAACTTTTGCTCTGAAGACAAATGCAGTTTAGAAAATGAAAAGGCCAGCAAATATTTAAAAAGTTTGCAAATCTATTCTAACAAATGACTTGAATCTAGACTATATAAATACTGAAACTCAACAGCAAGAAAACAACCAGGTTTTTAAAATGAACAAAAGATGTAGATGAACATTTCACCCAAGACCAACTACGGATGGCAAGTAACATGAAAGATGCTTAATATCAGGATGCTAATAATCAAATAGTTAAGCCATAAGGGAAATGCAAATTAAAGCCACGATAAGATGCCACCTAATAGAATAGGTAAAGTAAAACATGTATAATACCAAGCATACTGAGTACCAGTACAACTGGAACTCACACATTGCTGGTAGGAATGCAAAATGGCATGGCCACTCTTGAAAACAGTTTGCCAGTTTCATATTATAAAGTTCAAACAACCATTTACCATATGGCCCAGCAATCTCACTTGAGAGAGATAAAAATCAGTGTTTGTATAAAACTTTTGTACAAATGTCTGTCACGGCTTTATTGCCAAAAGGTGGAAGCAATAAAGACAGTGGCACACATCAATATAAGTCTTAAAGGCATGCTAACTGGAGAGGTCAGTCTTGGTAGGTTACTTACTGTATGATTCTATGTATAGGACATTCTGGGGAAGACACACCTCTAGGTACAGACATCAGATCTAGGCCCAGCAGGGGCTAGGGTAGATTGCAACTACAGAGGCAGCAGGAAGTAGCTTTTGAGGGGTAAAGGAACTGCTTTTTCCCAACTGTGATGGTGGTTATAACAAATCTACACATGTACTAAAACTCTTAGATTTGTTCACCAAAGTTACTTTTACTGTATATACATTTTAAAAGGTATTTTCCAAAACCACAATAGTATTCACACTAAGATTGCTAAAACTGAAAAACCTAGAGTGCTTCATGTTGGTGAATATGGAATGCATTTATTGCTGGGGGGTGTATCTACTTTTAATAACTATTTGGCTGTTTCTTAACAAAATTATCCATGCTCTTTAACCTGTGAACCAGCCATTTCATTTCTAGGTATTTGTCTAAGACAAATGGAATATGTCTGTATATCAGTGTTCATGGCATCTTTATACACAAATAGTCAAAGCTTGAAATGATCCAGATTTCCCTCAGTAGGTAGATGGATGAACAAATTAGGGCTATCCTTAAAATGGAATGCTACTTGACAGTTACTAGAGAATGAATTATTGACATATGCCACAACATGGATGAGTCTCAGAAACACATCAAGCTGGTACAAAAGACTGATTATATTTCTACGAATTGCAAGATTGGACGACACTAACTGCATGAAGAGAAATGACAGTAGTGGTTTCCTTTGGGTGAGAGGTAGTAGGGCCTACCTGAAAGGGGGAATGAAAGAACTTTCTGGGTGATAGAAATGTTCTATATTTTGATTGGGCAACTGATTACATGGGTGTATACATTTGTTAAAACTTACCAAATGATAATACCCTTGACATCTGTTATTTCATTGTAATTTTTATTTTAATAAAATGTAGGATCAATTTTTGAGAACATTCTGGGATACCCAAATCCAGGGGATTGATATATATTTATACCTCAAAAAGACTGTTTGCTTGAATTGGTCATACCAAGTGTTAAAATCTGTCTGAAGTTCCAGTTCTTAAAGTGATTGGGCAGAATCCAGAGCACAGACCAACTCATGGTGCCATATGCCTCTAAGACAAGGCCTGTTGTTTCCTTCCCACTGGCCTAAATCCATCCCAAAACTCAGCAGAGATATTCTGGTAGGAGTCTACTCTTACCTCCAGTTACCAGTATAATGGTTTTTTCACTTCCTTTGGGAACATTATTGCTTTGGTTTAAAATGATGGCAATAAAAGAGAAACCAATTTGAAAATCGGATTTGAAAGTCCTTTATCCTAAACAGTGCTGTTCCTGAACTTGCAGCTAAAGAGTGTGGGCATGGGGTGGGGTAGAGTGGGGAGAGGAATATAGAATCTCATACAAAGAACTAGATTAGTAAGGTCCGTAAGATTTGACCCATTACTAGGTTCTTTAGTTGGATCACATTTCTGGATTGTTTATAAGGCATAGTACCTACATAGTAAAATGCATTGTCAACCTTCAGCTAATTTTGCTATAATGCAAAAAGGATAGAAGACTACTGTTCTTCAGTTTTTCACCACTTTAGTGTACTAATTTATGTTTGCCATCTCTAACTAATAGATGAAATAGGCAAATATGTCTGTTTCTATGACAAGCAATTCCATTAGCTTGTGACTGAGGCAGTTGTTTAAATTCGTTAAAAACACACCTTGGTTCCTTAAGAAACAGAACTGAGTTTCAAACAGCATGTTTGTCATTATTCTCTGATAATGGGTACTAAGGGTATATTTTCTTTCTTGAAGGGGTTCATGAAAATTGGACATTAAATGGAGGACTCTGTACTGGGAATATTGAGAATCACTGGCTTGGGGACTATAAATTCACAACAGGGTCAAATAGATATGGACTCAATTTAAATTTAATGTTCTTTTTCACCAAAAATGCAAAAGCTAGAAAATATGCATATGATTTCAATCAATTTGGAGGTCACCAAAAGAACATCACAGTAAAGTCTTTGGAAATCAAGTAGCTGGTTTCCTCCTCTGGCTTATTGGGCACATGCTGTGTGCAGCTGCTCACCCACAGGCAGTCTCTGTGAGATAGCTCTTCATGTGTCACACTTGGGGCTAAAGAACCCAAGTGGAGGGGGAGAGAAAATAACATGGTTAAGTGAAAGGACAATGTTTGAGATAAACCTAAGTGGAGGTTGGGTGTATGGTTTTATATGTTTTGAGCTGGGCTCCACCTCAGATGGTCATAAAAATTGAGATCCAATGTATACAGTATCTAGAACTCCCTAGGAACAGAGAAGGTTTTCCATGTTGTTTGCCTTCCTTGTCTCTCAAGATTGTCCCCTAAACCTACTAACATCAAATTATAGTGCTTTGTTTATATTTTAAGATTATAATTAAGGAAGGAAATATAATCTAAGAATGCCAACAGTCATTCTGAGATCAGAATCAGGTGATACATGTCCTAAATCAGGGGTGAATACTTCGTCTCACTTAGCAGGTTCTCCAGGTGGAGAAAAGAACCAAGCCGGCATTTCTCTCAGACTCTCTGGGCTTTACTCTGCGTACCATATGGCTTTACCTGACCACTCCTATTTATGATGACAAATATTGAACTTAAACTGTAGCAGTTCCCACAGTATTGTAATATTAATCCTTGCAGGAAAATGAAAAGTAGCTCCTGACCAACTTGTTAGGAAAATCTGATCTAAGCCAGGCACAGTAGCTCATGCCTGTAATCCCAGTGGCTCTGGAGCCTAAGGCAGGAGGATCACAAGTTCAAAGACAGCCTTAGCAATTTAGAGAGGCCCTGTCTCAAAATAAAAAAATAAAAAGGACTGGGGATGTGGCTCTGAATTCAATCTGTTACAAAAAGAAAAAAGGAAATCTGATCTAGTACCTTTGCACACATTTTGTCCATTAAGATGGTTAAGATGGTGCATAAGTCCCATATTCTTACCATCTCCTTGAGTCATATTTCTTTTGTGAACTCCTGTGCATACATACATAATTAAATCTGTGTTTTAATCATACTCTCCAGCTTTTATCAGTTTGATTCATAGGCCTGAGTCACTCAACCAAGCAGAGTAGAAGAGGTTTTTTTTTTTTTTCCTCCACTATAAATTAAATTGTAGTCTTTATGTTATGTAGTGAAACCAATTCAAATACTTCAGAACAGTAGGAGGCATAAATAATAGAAGAGTGTTAAGTGCCATGCACTAAATTAAATTTCAGACAGCAGTGTGTTTAATTTTGAACACCAAGAAGAACCCACTCTGATGTGGAGACATGCGAGAGCATAGTATTCAAAGACACTTGGACTCTTGGTCAAAGACCCAAGAATTCAGAAAATTTTGCTATTTAAAATTTAATAATTTCTTTATGATGCATATAATACTATACTTTTTTCCTAGGGAGTTATTACAATTTTTATGCCCATGGCTGATGGTTCGGTATTTCAGGGGAGGAAAGTTACAGTTAATTTAAACATGTTTAAAAAATTCTTTTACCACTGGATTTCTCATTAATCCAAGGAAATGTCCTCTCGAATCAACCTAATCCTGCCACACTCAGGCTCATTTCCTCCTTCTAGCCCTTTCTTAAGCTGAAACACCACCTCCCCCTTATCTCCACCCAGCACCTTTCCCTTCTTCCCTACTTAAACCAAAGTAGCAAGCTTCAAAGATATGGACACCCCCATCTCCTCCATGCAAACTTCCTAGAATTCTACTAGCCTTTCTTAGAATCCTCTTCTTGAACTGGTGTCTAGACCAATTACTTTATAAATATTGTCTTCCCAAATGAGATTAAATATTCCTCACAAGTAGGAGTTGCTTTTTCTTATTTTGCACAGAACAGTTCTCTACATTAAGGCACTTAATGAATACTTATTACTGTTTGGCCATTTATCAAATATCCATGAGCATGCAGTGTGTGAGACACTGGGAATAAAACACTCGACTTCACACAGCTCTACCTTTCCCAGAGTGCTCACATGGAAAAGCCATAAACTTGCAATAATGTTTGGACCAGTGTTTTGTGTGGCTAGTGCAACGTTTAAAGTGCTCTGAATTAGGATTCCTCTGAGCTGGGCATTTCACTCTCTAGTCACAGGCCTCTGTTGCACCCTTGTGCACATTACCAATCCAGCTTCACTAATTTGCTACCTTCAGCCCCTTGTGAAACACTCCTAAGGAATAAATTAATTCTTAAAATACAAGGCTCTTCCCATATTAGATGATTAGAGTTATTTATCAAAACTTTAAACATCATAGGACCCTGAGTGGTTTTCTCTACCACCAATTTGGTCCATATTGTTCATTGTACTCTTGCTATGGAAAACAGGCCCCCATTAAAGAATTCTCAAATCCAAAGGCAGATGGTATATTAGTTAATTAGAGAAAGAAAACAGAACTGTTTAGCAGCTGTTTTGCTGCTTTAAAAGCAAATGAGCTTCAAACTGAAAAAGATAGAAACCTCATTAAGTGAGAACTAAGGTGCAAGCAGAAGCAGCCACTTTAAAGCCAACAGGTGACTTCTAGTGACTCATTTCCAAGGTTGCAAGAGAATCTGCAGGTGTGAGCACAAGGATACAGCTAACCTGGAGAAGGAAGGTGGTCTCCAGAGGCTGGAGTCACACACACAACCTCTCATCCCAAGTGTTTTTATTTTGTAATACTCAGAATTGAAGAAAAGAGAATTCCTAAGCATTATATGCCAGTAGTCTGACATCAATCTCTGGCAAACTCCAAGACTTAATGATAAATAGGCAATACTTTTTTTGGGGGGGGGATGGAGATTAGAGATATCCAAGAATTAGCAGTTCACTAAAAATCATTTTAAAACTAACATCATTAAGTCTTTGTTATAGATTAGGGAATACCCAAGGTCTTTATTGTTAGCAAGACATTTGATTAAAATTTTTCTCATGATATCTTTATGGACAAGACCAGTCTGTGGACTAGAACAGTTTATGAACTATAACTGACTGACTTATTAAAATAAGTCAAAATGCTGAGTTCAGCTGATTCATTAATTTCAACAATATCTACTACTTAGAAGCAACTATATCTCCAACCAGTACTATATTTGGCACTTTCAGTATGCTGAATTTTCACAACCACTCTGAAAGGCAAATGTTACTAACTTCATTTTACTGATATGGAAAAGAAGCTTCTCAAGGATATCAATCTAGTAGATTTCAGGAACAAACTCCAAAACCAGGTTCCAAAAATCCAGGGCCATTTCTACTATGCTGTAGGCTTCTAGATGAGCCACCTTCATAGCAATATGTTATCAGTGACTTGAATGTCTGCTGAATAAACTCACTGAATGTCCAGAATTAATATGATGAATGTCACAACCATGGCTAAAAATATCTAACAGAGTGGAGATTGGAGAGAGTTTCAAAGTAATATAAGCCAACAGAACAAAAATTTCAGATTTGAGAAATGTTCAATTGCACAGTTTAAAAATTAATAAAGCCTACCTTAATAGCCAAGTGTGGAGGTTCGGTTTTAAGTCAACTTTGGAGTATTTATTTGAAGATGGGAATTCATTATACTCTGAATAATGACTTATTTACTTCATTGTGGTCTAAGGATCTTTAGCACAAGAAGGGTCTTAGGTAAGGAAGGAAACAATGATCATCTATTAAAGATAACATTTTCTGACTTCTTGGCACCTAATCTACATCTTTAATTTCATCTTCACAACCATCCTCTGGGCAGATGGAGTGTATTACCATTCCCATTTAGCAGATAATAGATCCAAGACCCAGAGATCTGAAAGGCTGTCAAATAGACAAAAATCTTAATTTAGACCTTTTATTTCCTAACTATTTTTGGTCATGGACCCTTTTCAGATTCTAGGTGAAAATTTTAGATCTTTGCAAAAAAAAATAAAAAGGCCTTCAAATAATTTCAAAAGTTGGAAGATTATTGGCAAAAGTCAGACTAATGAAAAACAAGTCCAAGTAAGCAGTTGTTGGGTGTAAACAAGGTCTTGCTAATACTAACCTTCAGGAGAGATACCTCAAATTATATTTAACTCCCTGGCACTGAAGTGGAGTGTGGCTGGTCTGTCAGGAATGCTGCAAAAGGGAGATTAAAATGGACTGGAGGATGGTCTATGATTTTAAAGTATCCTTTTGCTGTAAGATTGTGGGCCTAAGTAATTTTGCTTGATGGCAAAGTTAAAAACTCAAGTTACTATTTTTCCAGACCATTCTGCCATACCTAAACAATGTAATTTCCCATTTATATATGATAGCTAGATCAGGTAATAGAAAGCAATTTCAACCAAAGGAAAAAAAGGATTATCCAAGTGTTCATCTTGGTTTGATTTATACTTTGTCATAACGAAATAGATTCCGTATTCCTATGAATTCTTATTTAACAATCTCTCTAAGAGAAACATTATATACATCAAATCCCCAAAAGATGGAGTCTTTGATATGAGTATTACTAGCTTATAATTTTATGTTAAACTACTTCCATAAAGAATGGGGAGAGGAGTGTCAGAACAGAGACAAGGGAAGCAACTCCCATTGCCCTGCTTTGCTCCTCGGTTCCTTTGCTCATGGCTGAAGATCTAACCAGTTTACCGGCTTGCTTTCTCATTGGCATTATTTCTTCTCTAGAGTCAGCCTCTCACAGCTCCTAAGAGCACAAGAGCTAAGACTTTGCTCATCATATGCCACTCAGAGCACAAGCCTGACAGCTTGACATACGAAAAAAATTTGACGGACAAACCTTTTACCCGAAAATCTTCACTCTTCAGGTGGGAAGGAAGGTGAAACTGTAGCTCATAAAGAAATACCTCTAATTGAGGGCTTAGAACAAGATGAAAGGGGTGGGGGCTAACTCTCCGCAGTTCGGGAACTGAGATGTGAAGCTCAATCCAACACAGTTGGCCGAGAAATATCTGATTTAATTAAAGCCTCCTGTAACTCATGGGTTTCTGCTATTGAAAAAGCAATAGGGTACAGCTGACAGACTGTACACAGACTGTACACTGAGCACAGACCGACAGACACGCGCGCGCCCCGGGGACCCACCTCCCAGATGTTCACTTACACCACACATCACCAGGGCAGCTGCGCGGCCATCGCAGGTGTGCACCGCCCTGGGGACCCTGGAGGCAT
>NW_026000005.1:10866112-10934964 GCF_001458135.2 Marmota marmota marmota | reverse complement strand
GCGTCCTTCCGGCTGCGCGCGCCCGGCCCCTCCTCCTGCCCGCCGCCGCCGCCGCCGCACCCGCCGCACCCGCCGCGCGCTCGTCACGGGTTCGCGTCCCGCTCCGGCCGGCCCGCAGGTGGCAGCCGAGGGGCGCGCGCTCCCCCGTACGCCCTCTGCGGGCAGCAAGCGAGTTCCGGGAGGCGGCGGGGTGCCGTGGTGAAGTCCGCAGGCACTAGGTCCGAGCGCGCCGGACAGTGGGTCCCAGCCACCGCGCTCACACCCACCCTCAATACACTATCTGTACTGCTGCCACTTCCCCAGCAGGAGCTAGACTGCCCAAGAAATTATGAAAGCTGAGTGAGCAAGTCACTTCACTACCCTGTTCCCTTTTGGGAGCCACTTGAGCTATGATTTCACTTGCGCTCTGCACTGGTTTAAAGCAGGCGCTGTTCCCAAGGCCCCTTGGAAGTCACGTGGCCCTTGGAGCGAACAGGTGCTCGGCCATGGCGCTGTACCTGTTCAGGTGAGCTCCAGCAGCCTCGCTGCAGCCTTCCTTTCTAAGCCAAAGATTCTGGCTCCCTGGTTCAGGCTATAAGCCAACTTTGACCCCAGGCCCACAATAGGCCTAGGCCAGGACTGCCCTTCCTAACTAGTTTGCACTGTAAGTATGCAGAGCATACGTACTTAAAAATTTACAGGATGCATCCGTTTTGCATTTTTCAGGCGTGTTTCTCCTTAATTAAATGTCTCGAAAAGCCATTTTCTCACTCTGAAGAACTGAGCCGCCACTACCTCAAAACACGGCCACTATTCAGTTACACTTCTCTGCACATTCCATGTGATGCCTGCATCTGTCCAGCATGATTCCCAGCAATAATAACAGCCCCAAGAGAACTACAAAAGAACCATTATTTTCATCGTGTTCTACAATGAATTAGTCAATGCAAAATTCATGCCTGAAGGGACCTTAGTGATCATTTCACTTGACTACTTCACATTACAGATGAGGATGCTGAGACCCAGAGTCCAGCTGCAAAATTAAACTGGGAAAAGACTGGAGCTTAAAATGTCTGCAGTCTGAAAACTTACATGAGATTTAACTCTTTGAAGCTACAATATATAAAGAGTAAACCTAGATAGCAAAGGAATTGAGAAACATAAGATAGAGAAAACCTTGCTCAGAATCTTTGAGACTTTTTTGTTGGGGAGAGGGGTCTCTAGTTATTGAACCCACGGATGCTACATCCCCTGCCCTTTTTATTTTTTATTTTTATTTTTTATTTTGAGAGGCTCACTAAGTTGCTAATGCTGGCCTTGAACACTTGATTCTTCTGCCTCAGCCTCCTCAGTCACTGAGATTACAAGGCATACACCACTGTGACTGGCTTCTTTGAGACTGTAAATGAATCAAGCATTCTTATTTTTTTTGAGAGATAATTTTTTAATATTTATTTTTTAGTTTTCGGTGGACACAACATCTTTATTTTTTTATTTTTATGTGGTACTGAGGATTGAACCCAGCACCCGGCACATGCCAGGCAAGCACGTTACCACTTGAGCCACATCCCCAGCCCAACATTCTTACTTTTTTACTATGCTTAAATTAGTTAAGTTTACTTATATATTACAGAAATGTAATTTTCATTATGCTAAATGACTAACAGAATTGATATTATTATATTCTAACAATCATAGAGCATCAATACACTTATATTGATGCATCTGATAAGTATCAATTTTTAATATATACAAATTGATTATACTTAGATAGAATATTTAGTTCTACAAATTTCAGGCACACATGCTAGATAATTATGATCAAATGCAAGGTTCCACCTTGCCTAATTCTTCACTGATGTCGTTTGCTTGCCTTCTCCCTTCCCTAGTTTTAAGACTCTGTCAACCTAGTGCTGAAATCATCCTTAGACAACCTCTGGCTTCCACAGTGAGAGATGGGTGTCAGTCCTTGATGTGCTCTAGGCAACAAGATAAACAGTAATTTGTAATTTTTGCTTCCCAGTTATCAGGGTAGAAGGAAAAAGTGGGTGGGAAGAATCAGTCTCTGGCTTCTACCAGAAAAGGAACCTAGGTACATGACACCCCTTCTTCAGATCCTCTTCCTCTCTGCAGGGCCTCCCATTATCACCCATGAAGACTGGCTCAGAATCCCAATTCTGAGTATTGGGTGGGAGTAGGAGGTAGGGAGAGCCTTGGTCTCTCTCCTCAGAACTGCAGGCTGTGCTTCTGGTGAAGATGGTGCCATGGTAATCCCCAAAGGGGAGTGCTTAGGGAGAATGTGGTGTCCACCTGCTGCTGGGATTTGGAAAGACTGGCTTTCCTCACAGCTACCCCAGTCTGGAACTGGAAGTCAGGGCCTAGCATTTCTGTCCTCCTATCTTCCTCTCAGCCTGGCTTGAACAAGAGTAGAGGAGGAGGTGAGAACTCAGAGCTCCTCAAACTGGTGGTGACAGAAACTGTACAAGTTTGAAAGAGGGTACCTTTTAAAACTTGAGAAGAGGAAGGGCCACAGACAGGGCCTGATATCAGTGTGGTTAAGATGACGGTATTGGAGAATAACAAATTTTTTGTGGGTTTTCTTTTGGGGAGAAAGCCATGGAAAATAAAAATTTTAAGTATCAAATACTGATATTTGAATATGTTGTCAATAAGGAAGAAGTTTTGAGCTGGATTTGGACTGCATGCCAAGTAGTAGCCTTCAATTAATAGAATAAAATCAAGGGATCTCCATATACTTTTCCCTTAAAGAACTCCAATTTCACCCCCCCTAGTCCCATAAAACTTCCATTTCTACTTCAGAGACAGATGGATCATAGAGAGGTATGCGGCAGACTCCTTCCATTCTCATCCCTACTTAAACAAGAGCACCTTTAATTTCCATTTTTTGCTTCAGGAAGACCAATCAGAGCGTTGTTCCTCAGGGGGAAGCAAAAAAACCTCCTCACTAAAAGAACTCTAAATAGTGAAATGATGTGACCCTGTCCCTATCAGGAGAGATCTGCACTCTGGGCTCACCTCTCCATCATGTTGCTTTTACTACTTATCAGAGAGTCAAATGTCACAATTTGTTTTCTGATAATGAAGTGAAGAGATGAGGACAGGTTAGGTAGATGGAATAGCTCTAATCACCTGGAGATTAGAGCATATATGTTTGTTCATGAGAGATATGAAAATCACAGAAAAGATTTATAAAGAATAGATGACTCTTACTGCGCACCCCCCCCCCACATACTCCTACCCAGAAAACATTTCAGGTTATGAAAAAGAGACCAAAGTCAACTGGGCAGGTAGAAGAAAACTTAAATGCTCACAAAATTTACTGCAGAGACAGAAAACATACCATTTTGGGATATAAACCCTGATAGAATTAAGGATGATCTATGAGAAAACACATTTTGAGATTCTACGATCTCTTTTCTCATATAATAGTGGTTAAGGGGGAAACTTAGTGGTTATTGAAAAACAAGGCTACTTCTGCGTTTCTCACTGATACAGGTTTTATGTGTGTTTTTAAAAAATGTATTTTGGCTACAATGGTCTCTTTAAAATAGTGAACTTATGTTACATGTGCTAAGATTTTATTTAGATTTGGCTAAGAGACCCAGATATCTTCTCTGAGTAGGCAACAGACACATTTTTGTGTCAGACTCTAGACTAGAGTTTTAGGGTGTAAAACTTCAAAATTTAAGAAGCAGAAATGGTTACTGATTCTTTAACACTTTCTGTAGCCCAAGACATCTAAGAGTCTTGATACAGAACCAGCTGTAGGCTGTTTTTTTCCTATAAGTTTTTTTTTTCCTTTTTTTCCCTATAAAATTTTCCAGCATCCTCCCTGGTCTCTCAGTTGCCTCTATGCCCAAACAGGCTTTAAAACCCTGTCAATCTTAATCACATTGTTGCAAAAGACCTCTTCTTATTTAATACTTTTTCAGAATCAAAAACCAAATTGCCATATTACCTGACATTAAGATGGGACCAGTTGTTGTTTATGAATAATGCGTTATAAGACATTGCTAAGAACCAGATAAATATTACAGTAATCATTGCTCCAAAATTTATGATTTCAATTGTCATATTATATTGAATGTTTTTACTTAGGGCATATGTGCCTTTCAGTATGATTCATTTTCCATTATCTCCCTGCCCTGATTGTTACAAGCAATCTGTCCCAATTGGATGGAAACAGTTCAGTTTCCTCCTGGGATTCTGAATTTTCACAAATTTGTTTAATAGCTCATAAGTTTTAAGTTCAAGCTAATATTCAACAAATATTCGTTGAAAGCAGCATAGCTACATAATTAAAAACAGTAGGATTTTTTTTTTCTGGAGAAGTTAGGGGAAGTTAGAATAGATGACCTGACACAGAGTCATATTCTACATTGCTCTTATGGGCAGTACTAGAACCAAAGGAAAGATGACACTGCAGGAAGATTTGGATTTAATTAACAGAGGTCTGACTTGTGGTTATATCTTACAGCAGGAAGGTCTGGTTTGTGAAATAAGAAACTGTTTCTTCAACCACAAGTTAGATGATCTTTCTGGGATGTTATAATGGAGGTTTCTAAAAAGAATAGTAAAATTCCATATCACTAAGAAAATTTAAGGCAAGATTCTATAATTTTAGGAGTTGAGTTGAAATTTAAGGCAAGATTTTATAAGTTTAGGAGTTGAATTCATGAACACTTGGCCTTTGGACTGTATACATCCCAGCACCGCAAGGCATCATCTTGAAGTCTTCCTTGTACCCTCTACAAGGACAGTATTGCTGTTGTCTTTGGCTAAGGAGGCATTTCCCAATCTTTTTGAGTTTTTCTTAGAAAGCAAATTAACTGCCAAATGTTGAACAAATTGGTACTCAAAAAATCCCAACTAATTCAACATAAGAAACTGGTTATCCATGTAGGAATATTTTATGGCTTGTGATATTTCACTTAACTGCTAACCTCCTTTGACGGAGTCAGATGCTACTGTAACTTAGAGGCCATAATGATAATTGCGATTTATGGAGCATCTACTATGCCTTGGAAACCATAAAAGCCCCTCTCATTTAATACTCACAATGTCACTGTGAGGTATGTATGATTTCTGTTTGAAATATGAAAAAATAAAAATGATAAAGTCAATGTTCACATGTGTAGAACTTGAATTTGAGCCCAGGCCTGAATTTAAAGCCAACACTCCTTTTATTATTCCATGTTGCGTTCCAAAGCCATAGCCATCTTCACCATAGCCTGTTAAATCTGGCCCTTAATTCTAGGCAGCAATCCTCCTATATTCAACTCCTAATCCCTCAACTCTTATGGGTAGCATCCATGGCCAAAGTATTAAGGTTTGGAAAGAAGATGAGTTCCTACCAAAACTAGTGAAGCTCTAGGGGTAGAATGCCAGGCTTGAACAGGGGGATAGAGAAAGTATTCAAAACAATAATATTTTCCATCACTTCTGTATTTCTTAGTAAGGATCTATTTCATGTAGTTTCTATTTCAAATCATGCAGGTAATACTTATGAAGAGCCAGCCACAAAGATAGTCATTTTATGAGAGTTATAAATGACTAAAGTATAGCTATATAGCAAACTAAAAAAGCTCATGTGTGAGACAATGCAAGAAGGTTTTTTAGAGGAGAAATGATAGGGTTATGAGAGCCTTAATCCAACCAGTGAATTAATCCTGTGATGGGAACTGAGTGGAAACTGAAGGCAAGCAGGGTGTGGCTAGAGGAGGTGGGTCATTGGGGGTGTGCTTTGGGGGTATATATTTTGTATCTGGAGAGTGGAAGTCTCTCTCTACTTCCTGATCATCATGTGAAGTGCTTCCCTCTGCCACATTGTTCTGCCATGATGTTCAGCCTTAACTCAAGCCCTGAGGAAAGGAGCCCGCTGCCTATGAACTGAAACCTCTGAAATCGTGAGCCCTCTAAATAAACTTTTCCTCCCCTAAAATGGTTCTTGTCGGGTCTTTAAGTCACAGCAGTTAAAAAGCTGACTAAAACAATATGTTAAGAAAAATAACAGATGCACACTGAAAGAATGATGTAATAAAATTCTTTCTCAAATAGAAGAGATTTACAATTAATAGTGCAGTACTAAGCATGAAGGTAGTGATTTGTGGCACAAACCAATCATGCTGCAGAAATACAGATGAAAAAATATAATGTCCTGTCTTACCACAATGCCAGAGAAAAAGAATTCATAGATGTTTTGGTTTTCCTAACAGCTTATTTCCCCTCCATAAACTTAGTCTATCCATGGTTTTTCTTGCCAGCAGGCACCAAGATCTGAATCTTTTAGAACTTGATGGAAGCCTTCCTGTCCATTGAGTTTACATGCTTCAGTTAATAGGGATGTTTTTCTGTATATAACAAACCAACGAATAAAACAAAACCTACTAATTCTGTATTGATAGAGTAGAGCTGAAAAAAGAAAGGAATCACCTCATTTTGCTCAGAAAAGTAAGGCAAGAATATTGGCTGAGTCAGAGAAAATGAATTTAAGAGAAGGAATTATATTTTTAGAGCAGTTAAATTTTTTACAATGAATATTGATTATATTTATAATCAGAAAAAATCTGATTAAATGATTTTCATTTTGAAAGACTGAATAGAGAAATTTTGGGTTACCTCTAAAATACCATGATCATTTTAAGGAGTCCTTGGGTAAGAATTAGCTATTAGCACAGTTCTGCCACCTCTTTTGGTGTATAAACATTTCATTGTTTTTATCTTTTTCTATTTTATTTGCCTTTTGCAGTAGACAATGGGAATTATTGATGTAAGTGGCAAATATGGATAGTCTGTGTTTTAAACAAAGGAAAATAGAGTGGTTTAAATCAGGATGTTCTCCTAAGAACCAACATGTACTTTCCAGTTTTAAGCTAAACAACAACCTTAATTTAAAGAAACTAGCCTTTTACTAAAGATGGTTACTGGGAATGCCATCAGGCATTTAAACTGAAATTCTTTCCCAAGAGAGTGGCTAGCTTTGTTCCAAAAGGATTTCAGTTCCTGGGAAATTGCTACTTTATCTGATCTAGGACCACCCAGTTTTAATGTACAAGGGATTCAGTGTACATACTCTGTTTTCTCCTATCCAGTCTGCTCTAGGAGGTGAGATTGATTCTTGAAGTCCAACTGAGTGAGGTACAATAGAACATCTTTACCACAATTGCATTATCTTGCATCTGTATTGGATTATGAACTATTAGGTTTCTCTTTTGTCAAAAGAAAAGCTTCACATGGATTTTCTATGATTAATATTAGTTACCTTCTCTTTTCTAAGAGCAAAATTAAAATTCATCACTATTCCATTGTCCATCTAGGGATGGGGAACAGGGAGAAACAGAAATGGGAAACTAATATTGCATGGGTTATATCATCCACAGAGGTGGGGGAACCCCCTGGAAAACAGTTTATAATATATGCATAAATAGAGATAACAGTTCAGATTCCAAGTTTGTCTCTACCCAGTTCCAATGCTCTTGGCAGAATACCACTGGTGGAGAAAAATTTACACGTCTGATCTTCATAAATGACACAACAGGGATTCAATCTTGCAGTACTGCTATGGCCTGAATGTTTGTGTTTCCCCAAATTCATATGCTGAAATTCTAATCCCCAATGTTATGGTATTTGGAGATGGGGCTTTTGAGAGGTAATTAAGTCTTGGGGTTCAGCCCTCATAATGAGATTAGTGCTATTATAAGAGACACTAGAGAGCTTTCTTCCCTTCTTTTTCTCCCCACTTTGTGAGGTCACAGCAAGAAGACAGCCATCTGCAAACCAGGAAGAGGGACCTCACCAGAACCCAACCATGCTCCCACACTGCTCTCAGACTTCCCATCCTCCAAAACAGTGAGAAATAAATTTCTGATACTTAAGCCACCTGGCTTATGATATTTTTATTGTATCAGTCTGAACTAAGCCAAAGACTAACTTTTTAATTTTGTGAATAGTTTTGAATAGCTCCTGTCTTATGCTCTTATCTTCAAAAACAAACAAGAAGTGCCTCAGTAACCTGGATTTATTTCAAAGGAAACTTTACAACGTTAAGCCTTTTGAAGAGCCTCATATGAAATAGTGCTGGAAAACCATTTGTCCTACTGAGGGTATTCAGCTAATATGCTGCATCTTAACCCAAACAAACTAGTCCTAACCAGTGTTACCAGTGAAGTCACAATTAATCATGTCCACAAGCACAAATGCATATTATTTCACAGAGGGTGTAGTTGGTCACATTTCATAATGCCTTAAACACTCTCTCCTGAAATGTGGCAGGATAAAAAATGCAAATATCTAACCTTATTATCTGCTCATAAGGAGCCTGACACCTATTTTTCCAATGGTCAAGGCTTGATGAAGATCTGAGAGACTGTTCTCTCTGAAACTGAGAAAGTCAGACCCTGATCTTATTAGAGTGCCCTCATGATCCTATACAGAGTTCCTTACCTTCAGACCCCCTTACTATCCTCAGCTATAGGAGGCAGATTACACAGAAATGTGTGCATCAAGTATTAGGTGATATCTGAACTTGCTGGACATTAAATAATTCTAACAGTTTATCTAAAAATTTTTTTGGAATTACCTTATGTAGACAATCATGTCCAGTCTGAATAAATAATTTTTCTTTATTTTTAATTCTTTTTTTTTGTCTTTTCTTGCTGACTATAATTGAATTAAAGTAGCAATAGGAACATTATTTTTTGTTGCTGATTTTAAAAGGAATGTTTCTATGTTTTATTATTTAAAACAATGTTTGCTCTAGGATTTGGGAGGTTTTAAAAAAAGAATCAGATTAAAGAAGCCCCCTTCTATTCATAATTTTCTAAAATATTTTTTTCATGAATGGGTGATTCATTTTTTTAAATGCTTTTTCTCCCATCTGTTAAGATGATTGAAATTGCTCTCCACTTTGATCTGCTAATGTGATACATATAAATGGATTTTAAAACGCTAGACCATTTTTTTCATCTTTAGGATAAACCGAACTTGGTTATAATTGTTTTTAATAAATTTCAAGATTTGGTTTGCATGTATATTTTCTTGGTAGTTTTTAATTATGTTCATAAGTGGTATCAGTCAATAATTTAAAAATATTTCTTCTCTGTTTGTATTGATGTTATAACAGTTTCATAAAATGAATTGTGAACACTTCATTTTTTCAGTCTCTGGAATAAGTTGTATAAGACAGGAAAAATCTATTTTTCAAAAAATTATCAGACCTCACAAAAAAGATTTTTTAAAAAATGGATTTGGTGGATTAAAAAAATCCTTCACATATCTCATACTTCTTGAGATAATTTTGGAAATTTGTGTATTTCTAGAAGATTACCCATGTTCCCTAAGTTTTATAATTTATTAGAGTTGTTGTTTTATTTTATTTATTCTATTATACTATTATTAGAATTATTTTGGCAGTGCTGGGGATGAAATCATGAGCTTTGAACATGTGCTGTACCACTGAACTACATCCCTGCCCTATTCTCTTCTACTTTAAATAACTGCTATATGTGTTTCTCTTTTTCATACTTAGTATTAATTTCCTTTTCACTAGTGCTTCTTACATTATATTCCTTTGTTCTAGGTTTAAGTTTCCTTCTGCTGTTAGTACATCTTGGAGTTAATCTTTCTGTCAAGATCTAAGCAGAAAACTCAGTCTGTCTAAATACGACTTTATCTGACCTTCCTCTTAAACCTTCTAAATCAAAAGTCTGAACAGAAAACCCCAGGAGTATTTGCTTCTGCCACACAGTTCAGGATTATCAGTCACCTGGGATAGGTTCTCAAGCTTATTTATTGGTTTAGGATAACTGTGCCACTCAGGTGTTATAAATCAGACTCTGAAAACAATAACTGCACAGACTTGTGCTTTTAGTTTATCAGATTACACCCAGGCCAGGTCTACTCCAACAGAAAGCAAAGCAACCACAAACAACACAAACACAGAGGCAGCTCTTATGCTTTCTCCTTGGGATAATATCTTGAGTTTTCAACTTTCTCTCTCAAAGATGCAGCTTATCAAAGAGTACCAGTTTTATGCATGAATCTTGGCTCCCATTTCCTTCTTTGGATAGTCCAAGGTCACCTGTTCTGTTTCTGTGTGTCAATTATGACCTAAGCTCCCAGGAGCCCCTCTGCATACTATTCTAGTTTTCAGTTTTCTCTTTTTTTTTGCGGGGGGAGGAGTATCTGGATAATTGTTATTTCTTATGAGGACACTATATATTTAAATTTGGTTTTGGAATTTAGCCTGCTTAGGTGTTTAGCAAGTGATATATAGCGAGTGACTATATATTAGTTCAGTTCTTAACTTGCTAGCACTGTCCCCATTGGCTCTTTGGCACATTCTATCCTGGCTTCTAAACCCACCACTTTAAGATGCCTGTTTTTTTCAAAGTCACCATTATTTTCTGTATGTCAAATTCAATGAGTATTTCTTACTCCATATTTTACTTTTTTCCCCTTCTTCGTGAAACACTTTCTACTTTTAGCTCACGTGGCAATTAATTCTTTTGGTTTTCTTCCTTTGCCTGTGCTGCTCCTACCCTCATATTAATCCTTAAATACGGCCATCTCCCAGGGCCTGATGTATGTTCTCCTCTCTTTTTTTTTCTATATAATTTCCTTAGGTGTGCCGCACACCTGTAAACCCATCGGCTTGGAAGTCTGAGGCAGGAAGATTGCAAGTTCAAAGCCAGCCTCAACAACTTACAGAAGCTTTAAGCAACTTAGCAAGACCCTGTCTCAAAATAAAAAGTTTTAAATAGAAGGAGCCGGGGATGTGGCTTAGTGGGTTCAATCTCTAGTACCAAAAGAAAAAGGAAAAAAATAGTTCTTTAGGTGAACTTACCCATTTGCACTGCTTTAGTTATGATCTTTCTGCCAGTGAACCCCAATGTTACATCTTCAACCTTAACCCTTCTTGGGTGTCTAACAGCCATCTCAAACTTAACATATCAAAAATAGATTTTTGGTTTTATCTGAGGCCAGTTCTTGCTATGTTGCCCAAGTAGCTCAGATTACAGGTTTACGCCATCCCGCCCAGGTAAAAATTAATTTCTTGATACTTGTTCTCCAAATATATTCCTCTTTTGGTTTCTCCAACCTAATAAATTTGTAACTAATAGCTCAAATCAGAAACTTAGGAGTCATTTTTTGGTCATTTCTCCCATTTTATTGTTCTGCTTCTCCCACTACACACGGCTCACCAGCTATTACTGGGCACTTCTCCAATCTTATCTCATACAACCAACTCCTTCTCTCACAAGTTCTAGCCACACTGGCCTCTTTTCCACCTCAGGGCCTTCATACTTTTTATTTGGTCTTCTTTTCATATATTTCATATCTCTGTTCAAATGTCACCTCCTTGAAGAAGACTCTCCTGATTACTTGGTGTAAAGTAGCCTTCTCCCCATAACCAGCTCTTCCGCTGTTTATTTCCTTCAGAGTCTTTATCACAACTTGAAATCACCTTATTTGCTTATGTTTTACTCGCCTGTTCTAGAACGTGAGTGCCATTAAGGGAATACTTTCTACAGCATTTAAACACTATATTAACATTGCCTAGAACAATAGTACCTTATATACTGTAAGTACAAAAATTACTTCTTGAACAAATCAATAACAAGATATTTTCACTTCCAATTACAGCAGTCTATAGAGTTTGTATTACACCAACTCTCCTAATGAGAAAAACTAAAAAAATTGGATAGAATGTAAAAAACAAAAAAATCAGACTGAAGGTATCCAAGATCTATCAAGGCAGCCAAGACTGCAGGAGCCAAGATCCTAACTAGAATGGAATTGCTGAGAAATGAGTTTGTTATTTTGTGCAGCATATCCATTTTCATGCCTTTGCCAATTTACAAGTGACAGCCAAAAGGCTGAGAACCTGACTCGGGCTTTTAGCTGTCTCATAGAGTTTGGAAGAAAAAAAGAAATTAGTTCAGGACTCATCAAAGTAGGAACCCAAGAAAACACTATTGTCTTATAGTTAAAACTATTGAAGAGATAGACTAGGAATAACCAGATAAGCCAGGAACATACAGGAAATACCTCAATTCTCACAAAGACTGAGACCCAGTCTATGATTAGTTTAATTTCATGCTGCAAAAGCATCTCAAATTATTGAGATGTCTTAAATTATTGTTCTAATTTTCAATTCACAATATCTGGCATTCAATTAAAAATCATCACATACCCCCTGAAGACAAAAGACTAAGAAAAATGTAAAAAAAATGATTAGGTACACAGTATATTCAGATACTACAGTTTCAGAAACAAGTTATAAAATAAAAATTAGTATGTTTGAAAAATAGAAGATCATATAGAAATTGTTTTTTTAAAAAAACAAATGAAACTGAATTGAATGCAGAATAGAGTATATCATGGTGAGACTATGGAAGACCAAAGATATATAGAAAATCTTGAAGAAACAGAGACAGGTAAGAAAGATGCATCACCCTCGATGCAGCAATAATAGGTTTGTTATCTGCTCTTCAATAGAAATAATGAAAGCTAAAAGACAGGGAAATCACTGCATCAAAGAATCAAGTGGAAAACCTACCAACATATTAGTTTTTCAGACCCTGGGTAGGCAAATATTTCTTAAATAGACTCCATGAGAGAAGGAGTTGGTTGTATGAGATGAGATTGGAGAGGTGTCCAGGTAATAGCTGGTGAGCCATGTATAGTGGGAGAAGGAGAACTATAAAATGGGAAAAACCTAAAGATGACTCCTAAGTTTCTGATTCGAGCCATTAGTTAAAGTTACTATTTATTAGGTTGGAAAAAAACCAAAAAAAGGAACATATTTGGAAAATGAGTATCAAGAGATCAAATAATAAAGAAAAGGTTGATATAAGTATGAAAGGACTTTTTTTTTCATTAAACTGTATCATTAAGAGTGAGAAATGCAAACCATATCTTAGGAAAAAATAATAATATTTTACATAGGAACTCATGTATTAATTGAAAAGAACTTCTAACAAGGACAGATAACCCAGATTTTTAAATGGGCAAAAAACTCTAATAAACACTTTACAAAATAGGCTGTCTAACTAGTTAATAAATACATAAAAAGGTGCTCAAACTTCTTAGTCACATCAGAAGTGCCAATTAAGACCAACTTAGGACAACAATACATAATTGCCAAACAGCTGACACAAGTGTCAGGATGAGGAGCAAGGGAGGAAAACCTGGGATGACCACTTTGGAAAATGGTTCATGTTATCATCTGGAGCTAAAGATATGGTATGGCTTGGAAACTGTAATTCCTAGATGTTCAGGTTGAGTATTCCTTATCTAAAATATGTAGAACTAGAAGTATTTCAGACTTCAGATCTATTTTGATTTTGGAATATTTGCATAAACACAATGAGGGACCCAAGTCTAAGTATGAAATTCCCTGGGTTTCAGTTCTTACACCTATAACCCAAAGAAGTAATTTTCTATTTCTAGTTTGTCCACATTTTGATTGTGACCCACAACATAAGGACAAATGTGGAATCATTCAGGGCTTATGGTATCATGTCAGGGCTCAAAAAGCTTGTATTTTAGGTCATTGTGGACTTTGGATTTTGGGATTAGGAATGCTCAATCTATAAGCCTAATAAAAATACATGCACCAAGAGACAAAAATATTCATGGCACTCATATTTGTATAGCTCCAAGACTATAAATATTCAAGAGTATTAAAACTACAACTGGTAAATATTGCACCCCCAATGAGAGTAAGTTTTATTATTAATTTTTATTAGGCTATAGATGTCTTTTTGTATTTAATAGATTGCAAAAATGTGCCCAGCAGACAACCAAGAACATCTTCTCAGAAATATATGGTTAAATATAATTGAAAAAGCCTCAATAAAATAATTATTACCTCAGGCATTGTTACTAATCGATGGAAGATTTAGTCACTGAATTTTTTTTTTACTTTTAAGTGCCAATATTTGAAGATCAGGCATAAATTAGACTTCACTTTACTCTTACTACATTGGGATAAAGCTTCTTCTTCCTAATGAATTGCAGAATTAAGCTTTTCAAATAGGTATCTTGCAAGGAGACAAAACAATTTTTATTATTGCACTCTGAATTCACCAATTAGCCCATTTTATCTCACAGATAAAAGTTGATAAAACAACTTAAAATTACCAGGTTCATTAAGCTAGCACGACAAGTCTTATTCAGTAGTTATGAAGCCAGCTGTTTGGTTTCTACACAGATCTTAGTTTGTGCCAAACTTTTTCAAAGCTTTTCACACTCCCTTTCTAAATGAAGATGGGAAAATATTTAATAGTGCTCCCATGTGTTCAACATCTTGAATAAGAAAAACCCCAAAGATACCCTCTTATACATCTATGAGAATTTAAGTTTGAATTGTATTTATTATTTTTTTTTAAGAGAGAGAGAGAGAGAATTTTTTTTTTTTGTTTTAGTTTTCGGTGGACACAACATCTTTGTTTGTATATGGTGCTGAGGATCAAACCTGGGCCGCGCACATGCCAGGTAAGCGAGCTACCGCTTGAGCCACATCCTCAGCCCTGTATTTATTATTGATAAGCCTTAAACGCAACTCTTAAATAGCCATCTTAGTTATTTTCCTAGTATTTTGTTCAATAAACACAGTAATATTATCATTATAATTTTACTGATTGAGAAAACAAAAATTATAAAGTCTTATTGCCTTATCTCAGGAGTCATAAATACAGTTGCAGATATTATAGTAAAATGTGTGTCTCTCACATACTGTTTTCGTAGCTCTATTGGCAATTCTATTTTCTTTTCAAAGCTTCTTTCCATAGCATTTTAAAAAATATTTATTTTTTAGTTGTAGATGGAAACAATACCTTTATTTTATTTTCATGTGGTGCCTTACATGTTCTAGGTGAGCACTCTACCACTGAGCCACTTTAACTATAAATTTCTCTTCTGTAATATATTCCACCTATAGGCTTGTTTTCCTTCAAAAATTCTCACTCCATTTCTTTTCCAAGTACTTCTATTACCTAGAGTGGTTGGGGTGATGATTATTCTGCTTAAGCAAAGTTATCATAAAACACATATGTGCATAACAAATTTTTTAAAAAGGCAATGTATTAGAATAATACAATATCTTATTGTTCTCTTATTACTATTCATATTCATAAAAAAAATAACTTCTCAAATTCCTAGAGCCTATTCTAATCAGTTGTGTTTATGCATAGAGAAGGTGAATATGGCATTTGGGGAAGTAAACATGATTGCTCACTTAGCCATCTTGACCCAGAGGTATTCTCTGGATTTAAATCTTCTATCCTTTGCAAGAGAAAGGAGCACTCTAGGTTGCTCTCAGTTTGAGGAAAGTAAAAAAACAGAACTATCAACTGTAAGCCAGGAGAGGTAACTACCAAAAATAAAGACCTTGATTTTGGAATAATTGATCTGCAGCCATCTTCTCTTTTTTTTTTTTATTTTTGGTTGTTGATGGACATTTTATTCATTTATTTATATGCGGTGCTGAGAGTTAAACCCAGAGCCTCACATAAGCCAGGCAAGCGCTACCACTGAGCCCCAAGCCCCAGCCATCTTCTTTTTTCTGGCAGTGATTATAAAATAGGATTAATAGTTCTCTAATGCCACTCCTGATTCCAGATAATAAATCCATATTATCTGAACACAGGTCTTTTCTTTTTGGTGGATAAGAGGGAAAAAAAAATGTTTATCCAAAAGGATGCCCAGAACATAATCCTATTTTAGTGAACTGGTAAACATTTTCTTATCTACCCAAGAACACTCTCACAGCTCAGTTCCTGCTTTTGCATAATCATCTGGAACAGAGGGGTCTATATTGAGCTGTTGCATTTTATCTAATAACTGATTCTTGCTCCAGGATTCAAAGACTGATGAAAAGTCAACAAAAGTAAAAATGCTTTACATTGAGTCTGATATCTCTCTACAAAGTGACATAACAATAGTAAAAATGAAAAGGGTACGAATAGGGTTCATTTGTTCTTTCTCAGAATGTAGGCATAAAAGCCTGGATGTTTTGCTTATGGAAAAATATCTAGTGGGAGATTAGAAGGAATTCTATTAAATTAATAGAGTAGAGAAATGCCTTTTAAAGACTGATATAAACTACATTTGGATTTCAACCCCATTGGACCATCCATATTAGGCCAAGAAAGACAAATGAAGTAACAAAGGTACTATTGCTGATCATTTCTGGAGGCAAGGATTTCCCTGGATAATGTCTGCCCCAGCACCAGCACAAAGACCTCACTGAAAAGAAAGGAACCTCTTCTCAAGAGGTTTCATCTACAATTTAGCTTCTCTTCCGTACTGGCTCCCTTCTGTTGACAATGCTGGTAGACATCTTTGACTATCTAGTAATTCCCTTATCAAATTTAGTCAGGTTGAGAAAAGCAAGGCATAAATCACATTTTATGATTATGTAAGAAGCAACATCAGAAAATTACCCTTACTATAAACAGAAGATGGTTTGAGAACTCAAAATAATTGACCACTAATTAAATTGTTTCTTCTTTATATTTGCATTCAATTTTCCACCCTATATATTTTTTAAGAAAAAGTTTAGTTATAATAATCAATCCACAGAGCTAAATTGAAGCCCTTATTTCGTTCCTAAACAACTGAGAAGCTTTAAAAATGTTCAGGTCTCTTAGAGACTTTTTGCTCATCTATAAATCAAGATTTCTTAATGAATCATCTAAGACCAACTATAAAGTTAGATTTTAGCATTTTCTGTCAGTATTAATTTCACATTCTATTTAAAACTTTAATAAGAAGGTGAATTAATTCTATCAACTCTCGATTTCTTTAAGATTAAATAGAATAAAACAGATCAGTATATCTTTTAGAGACAAACTGTTTTAACATTTTGATGCTGCCTTTAAATCTTTTATACATTTTATAGTAAAGAGATATATACCCATATTTTACACAGTGGTTCTTATGCAGTTGAAAACATACTCATTTTATTGCATGTAGCATTAAAAATAATGGACTATTTCTATGATATCAACTATACATTTATAAATTTATCTGAAACCAGTTTTCATTCAGAGAAATAATCTGATATATATTTCTTGTTGATTTAAAGCAAATATGACTAGATTTTTATGCAAATGTAAGTAGATATATGGCATCATTAAAATGTCATTTTTAATGCTTTAAAAAAAGCAAATGATGCTGTTAAATAGATGGAGGTGGAGAACATCATGCTAAGTGAAATAAGCCAATCCCCCCCAAATCAAAGGCTGAATGTTTTCTCTGATATGTGGATGCTAATTCACAATAAGGGGTGGGGGGCATGGAGCTAGGGAAGAATAGAGTAAATTTAGATAGAAGAGAGTGAAGGAAGGGGAGGGGATTTGGGGATAGGAAGAATAGTGGAATGAAATAGACGTTATTACCTTATGTACAGATATGACTGTATGATCAATGTGATTCTACAACATGTACAATCAGAAAAATGAGAAATTATACCACATTCATGTATGATATACCAAAGTGAATAAATGCATTCTACTGTTATGTATAACTAATTAAAAGAAATTAAAAATTATTTTTTTAAAAAAGCAAATGAATTGCCAGTAAATGGATGAAACTGGAGACTAGTTCTATGCTAAGTGAAAGAAACCAATCCGAAAAACACAAAGGCCGAATGTTTCTCTCTGATATGTGGATGCTAACACACAATAAGGGTGAGGGATAGATGGAGAGAATAGAAGTTCACTGGATTAGATAAAGGGAAATGAAGGGAAGAGAGGTGGTATGGGAATAGGAAAGATAGTAGAATGAATCAGACATAACTTTCTTATGTTTATATGTGAATACATGACCAGTGTAACTCCACATCATGTACAACCACAGAATGGGAACTTATACTCCAGGTAAGTTTAATAAAGTCAAAATACATTCTACTGTCATGTATAACTAAAAAAAAAAAGCAAATGAAGAAAGAGAGCTAGTTATATAAAACATTTTGCCTTATTTCAATTTAATGAGTACAATGATAAAGATGAAATGCACTAGGTTAGGGGCTGGGGTTGTGGCTCAGTGGTAGAATGCTCGCCTAGCATGCACAGGGCACTGGGTTCGATTCTCAGTATCACATAAAAAAATAAAATTAAAATATTGTAGCAATGCAAAAAAATTTTTTAAAAATTAAAAATAAGTAAGTAAATAAATAATTATCCAAAGTACATGTATTAAGACACAAATTGGTGTCAACATACTTTATATACAAGCAGAGATATGAAAAATTGTGCTGTATATATGTAATAATAATTATAATGCAATTAAAATTTCTTTTTAAAATCAATAAAAAAATATTGTGTCTACCTAAAACTAAAAAAAAAAATTTAAAAATGCACTAGGTCATATGCAAAAATCTAATAATACTTGCATTGAATAAAAAAGAAGTATATACTAATATTTCAGTTGGCTTCCCATTTCCAGAGTAAAAAAACTAGTTTCATTTAGTCATACTTTATCAATATCATGGGAGGAAACAAATTTTAAAGTATACTTTCAGTACAGGATATGAGTTACCCAATTTTCACAATAACTAGAAATAAAAGGCAATATTTGGGGTTTTGAATTTTGATGTGGGGTTTACCAGAGAATAACATGGATTGGCATGCTTAGGATCTTATTTGTTTATTTACTTATTATCTTTTTCTAGGAATAGTGCCGTCCAGGAAGTAGAAATAACTGGACAGGAGTAGAGCTTGGGAATTCTAGAACAGTATTTGACAACACTCCATAAAATAACCATATTTTCTACCCACTTTGAGGACCTTGAGTATGTAGCACTTTGCAAAGTAAGTCGATTTAAAAAACAGAAAGAAAAATTATCCAAATAACCTGAGAGGGAGAGTCAGATAATCTAAGGCCAGATGGATGAAAAGCTCAACTGGATCCTGACTGTCGCTCTTCAGAAGTTCATAATTATGTCTTCAAACATGAACCTCCAGAGAAGCAAAGATGGCAAAGTAGAGGAAGCCTGCACTTCCTAGATGTTCTGTGGCTCAGAACTGAAGCAGTAGAAATACTGCTTCTCAGTGGGTGACTGAATCCACAGACATTCAATATTGGACAGAGACTCGGAGAAACCCAATTATTTTGGTGTTTCAAAAAGAGGACAAGAAAGAGTGTGCTGGAGCCAAGCCAATCCCAGCAGCAATGCCAGCTCACCACAGAGGGCTGGGATAACACCAATGGAAAGAGAGAAATACAATGGACAAATTTGGCACAGAAACACTGGTAGAACAGAAAGCCAGCCTGAACTTAGCTGAATCAGAGGCCGAATGGCCTCATGTTTGAAAAGCACTCTGTGTATCTCAAATGATAAACAGAGGGTTGAGTGGGGAGCCATCTTGAGGAGGTCATGCTGGAGTTTGCTGCTATGGGAGATCACAGCAAATATTGCCACACTATCCCAGTTAGCACCTACCCTGTGGCTTAGGGTACACCTGGCAGATCACAGCTGAAACAGGCACTGAGAAGTTTGTACTCAGAAGGATTCATGTCAGAGATAAGGAGGAGGGAGCAACTTGCTTTCCTGTTTAGTCTGGTGGCTCACAAGACCAGCTAAAGAGAGTCAGGAAACTAAACAGGCATGCATGATTACATTTGGGAATTGAGCCATGGAAGACCATATTTGTGGGTGGTGGAGTGTACCAGACTTACATGCCCCCTTCACCCAGGACAGTAATGGATACTCCATCTTATAAGTAGAAATTTGGAGGAGGCCCCTGAATTCTAGATGCCCAGCAGAGATCAGCATCTGTCCAACCCCATGAGTGTGTTGATCTAATCTCTCCAGAGTAGATACCACTGGACAAAGTCCCAAAGTTATGATTAAAGCTAGATGACAGCTGTTGGAACTTTCCATTTGGAATTCTGCATCATCCCTGCTCAGGGAGTGCATTAATCTAACTGTCCAGACAAAACTCCAATAGATGGTACTTCCCATTCCATCCTAGCTTGTACTGGTAGCAGGGAAGCTGAGAGCCATTTCAACCAGTTTTGGTTTCAGGCCACTACAGCTGGCAGCTTGGTGAACAGCACAAAAGGAGAAAAGCCCTTGCTTTTCTTGCTCCCTAGCTCCCTAAAAGGAGTGCATTGCTCAGGAAGAAATATAAATAAGGGAAGTTCAGCATAGGCAATGAATATCCATATGTGTCCACAATTTCAACCACGTAATTAGAGACAATTCTTTCATTTTCATTAAGGATTTTTTGTTGTTGTATTTTCTGACTGGTGTGTGTGTGTGTGTGTGTGCACGTGCACGTGCAAATGTATTTCTTTTTATATCATTTTTTTTCTTGTTATCATACTTTTGTTATTTTGATTGGGGGGTGGGGTACTGAGGATTGAACTCAGGAGCATCAACCCCAGAGTCACATCCCCAGCCCTATTTTGTATTTTATTTAGAGAAAGGGTCTCTGCATTGCTTACTGCCTTCTCTTGCTGAGGCTGGCTTTGAACTTGCCATCCTCCTGCCTCAGCCTCCCAAGCAGCTGGGATTACAGGAGTGAGCCACTGTGTCAGCATGTTTTATTTTTTGAGGGTCAGTGGTTTGTTTTTGTTTCTTACTCTTTCTTTCCTTTTATTCTCCCTAGTAGCCAAATTCTCGTTCTCTCTCTCGTTATTTGATTTCTTTTATTTCTTTATTTTATCCTCCTTCTTTATGACCTTCATTTGCTACCTGTCTTCTACTTATTCTTTTTTTACCTTTTGAATAATCTAAACTTTCTCTTGCCTTTCTACCTATTTTCTCTTTTTTTAATGAACTATACATGTATTTTTTACCATCTTTCAGAACTATTTAGTTTATATAATTTCTGCCCCTAGAATTCATGTGGCTGTGTTTATTAGCACTGTGAATGTTATAGTTGACCCCTGGTGTTTAATGTTATATCTAGTTCAGGGTAGTTTGTTATTGCTCCGGTTGTTAACTGTTGACCTCACCATCCTGTTTTTATGGTCATTAGTGTTATGAATGTCATAATAGGCACCTGATATTTTTAAAATGTTGTATATTCTTTGCTACTGCTCCTTGCTATTATTTATTTCCCTTTTTTGTGAGGTGCTAAGAATCTAGTGTGACACTATGAGTTCTTGGAGTAGATGCTGTGCTGCTGAGCTACACCCCCAACCCACCTAAGAGACATCACAGCCTTCCTTCCCACACAACTGAATCATGTTTGAACTTCAGGAATAATTTGACACAAAGACAATAGCATTCAAAATCCCTAACCAGGCAACCAGACCCCAATTAGAAACTGCTGAGGGAGGACCCTTGGGTCACACTCATGGACATCTGCTCCTATAGCAACAGCAGAGAGAAATAACACAGACTATGGCCACTACACCAACAAGGGGCCTTCATCGAGATCAATTACATACCTTTATATCATACAGAATTGTCGAATTTAGAAGAGCAGTCACAGAGGGTGTACCTCATATACCCTGCCCTATACAACACAATTGCAATCTTGTGAGATATACAGAGAAATTAGGATCTTCAAGCTGTAACACAATACATACTGATCAAAGTACACTAATCACCCCCAAAGAACTAGGAGGGAAATAATAAAACAAAACCACTTGAAAATATATTCAACAATTCACAATACCCTATACAATCCCAGAACAATTAATTAATCAAGAGAAGGCTTTTTTCCAAAAAAGGTCCTCACATAAAAGTGGAAGAGAAATCCATCCCCATGTATGCACAAATCTCAACATAGAAATGCAAGAAATACAAGAAACCCATGGATGGATTTAGTAAGTCAGTATAAGATATGAATGAGAAATTTAGTAGATATATTTAAAAAGAACCAAAAAAGAAATTGTGGAAATAAAAGACAATAAATCACATTAACAGTTCAAAGTCTCCAAGAGTACAGTACATAGAAGACAGAATCTCAGAGCTAGATGACAAAAGCAGCCAGCCTTAAATATTCTAACAGTATTAAAGAAAAGAAAGTAAGTAAAGCCACAATGAGAATATATAGGAACTCTGGGACAACATTAAGAGATCAAATTTAAAAATCATTGCAAATGAAGAGGGATCTGAGATACAGGCTAATGGATAACTTTTCAGGAAAATAATACAAGAAAAAACCTTGGGAAGGAGATGGACATCCAGATGCAGGACACATTCAGAAACTCAAATAGACAAGATCAAAAAAAGAACTTTTCCATAACATGTTACAATTTAAAATAGCTAATATACAGAACCAAGATAATATTTTAAAAGCTTTTAAGAGAAAAACATTAGGTCATATTTAGTGGTCAGAAATTGTTGAGAGCCACAGCCAAAAGGGGCCCCAGCAAACTTCCAGCTGCCAGCAAACTTCCAGCTGCCAGCTGATGATTGGCTCACAGCCGCCCAGCAAACTTCTAGCTGCCAACTGATTGGCTCCTCTGCGGTGAAGCTCATTGGGCTATTTCCCTGCCCTTTCAGACAACGGAGCTGCTCATTGGGGGACTTTTTTTGGCTCCGCCCACACGACCCAGCCAATCGGCCTCAAGAGCAGGAGGAGTGGGGGAGGTTGAGAGGCTTGTGGGAAGCCGGTGGTAGCAGTTGGGCTCTGAGGGTTTTTCCTGAGGAGCTGTGTGGTGTGGTGTGTGTGTTCTAAAAATAAAGTTCATTTCTTTTGACAAGTGGCTCCTGAATTGTGCCCAGCCAGACTGAGGCAAGAAATTACTTCTGATTTCCAGCACAAACTCTAAAATAGAAAATAACTCCCTCCCACCCCTCTGCCCTATCTAGAATTCATCTATTCGTCCCATGTCCCCCTCCCTACCCCATTATGAGTCAGCCTCCTTATATCACAGAAAACATTTGGCATTTGTTTTTTTGGGATTAGCTAACTTCACTTAGAATTATCTTCTCCAATGCCATCCATTTACCTGCAAATGCCATGATTTTATTCTCTTTTATTGCTGAGTAAAATTCCATTGTGTATATATGCCAAATTTTTTAATCCATTCATCCACTGAAGGGCATCTAGGTTGGCTCCACATTTTACCTATTGTGAATTGTGCAGCTATAAACATTGATGTGGCTGTGTCTCTGTAGTACGTTGTTTTTAAGTCCTTTGGTATAGACCGAGGAGAGGGATAGCTGGGTCAAATGGTGATTCCATTCCCAGATTTCCAAGGAATCTCCATACTTCTTTCTGGGGATAGCAAGGATGGTGGAATATGATAGACATCATTATCCAAAGTACATGTATGAAGACACGAATTAGTGTCAACATACTTCCTATACAACCAGAGATATGAAAAATTGTGCTGTATATGTGAAATAAGAATTGTAATGTATTCCACTGTCTTTTAATATTTTAAAAAATCAATAAAAGAGAAAATAACTCCCAAGGTTTGATATCCAGCAAAGCTATCCCTTCATTTAAAATATATTTCATAAAAAAATTAAAAAAAATATTTGTGCCCCAATATAAATTTATTCTTCAGAATTGAAGAATAAATAAAAACCTTACAAGCAGAAACTAAAAAATTCATGACTACTAAACCAGCACTACAGAAAATACTTAAACAATACACACAGAAAAAATTAGAAACAAACTCCAGAGCTCACAAATGGATGAATCTCATTAGAAGAGTAGCTAATCAAATGAGAAATAGGGCTGAATTGAACATTATAAATAAATCAAAATGCAGGGGTTAATAAACATCTCTCTAGAGTAACACTGAATGTAAATAGCCTCAATTCTCCAATTAAAAGATATAGACTGACAGAATGGATTCAAATTCTCAACTGTATGTTGTTTGCAAGAGACTCTCACAGGCAAAGACTGTCAGTCACAGACTAGAAGTGAAAGGATAGAAAATGATATTCTGTGCAAACAGATCCTGAAATAAAGGAGGAGTAGCTACTCTCATGTCTGACAAAGCAAATTTCAAGTCAAAATTAATCAAAATAAGGTCATTTCATACTGTTTAAGGGACAATTCAACAAGAAGACATAACAATAGTAAATATTTGTGCCCCAAATGTCAGTACACCTGATTACATAAACACTTCTAGAGTTCTAGACTCAGATGGACTCCAATACAATAATATGAGGTGATTTCAATACACTACTCTCACCAATAGATAGATCATCTAGACATAAACTCAGTAAAGATTCTTTGGACCTAAAATATATTTTAAACCAAATGGGTCTAACAGACATCTATAGAATATTTCATCCAACAATAGTTAAATTCATTTTCTTCTTAGCTGTTAATAGAATCTTTTCCAAAGTAGATAATATTTTAAGCCACAAAGCAAGTCTTGGCAAACATAAAAAAATCAGTATAATTCCTTGCATCTTATCAGTTAATAATGGAATGAAATTAGAAATCAACACTAAGAAAAATTACAGAAACAATATAAACACATGCAGGTTGAACAATATACTTTTGAACTATGAATGCCATAGAAAAATCAGGGGAGAAATTAAAAATTCTTAAGATCAAAGAAAAAAAAGAGTTACAAAATATCAGAAATTACTTGGGTACTATGTAGATAGTTCAAGGAGGAAAGTTTACAGCTAAGTGGACCTACATTGAGAAACGAAAAAAAAAAAAAAAAACAAGTGAACAACTGAATGATGCATTTCAAAGGCCCTTTAAAAACAGGAACAAACCAATTCCAAAAACAGCAGAAGGAAGAAAATAAGTAAGATTAGAGTTGAACTAACCAAAATAGAAAAAGTTCCAAATTAATGAAATTATAGATGAAAAAGGAGATACCAACACAGTCATTATAGAAATCCAGAGGATCATTATAGACTATTTTGAAAATTCATACTCCAACAAAAAAGAAAATTCTAAAAGAAATGAGCACATTTCTAGATACATATGACCCAAAAAACTGCACCAAAAGGATACAGAAAACCTATACAGAAAAATAACAAGCAATAAAATTGACACAATAATAAAGAGCCTTCAAAGAAAAGCCCGAGACTAGGTAAATTCTCAGCTGAATTCTACCAGACCTTTAACGAAGAACTAATGCCAGTGCTCCTCAAATTCTAAACTCATAAAATTACTCCCAGTTTGGCATTGGAAGATCCTAGTTCAAATAATGTTTTCAGATACAAAGACTTTAGTTTAAAAACTCAAAGAACAGAAATTTAGAAGGGGCCACATTGGCTACCTATTAAGAATGGAAAGCTGCAATTTGAACTTGTTCACATTCTTTCTTCTCTTGGCTACTTTGATACTTTCCTTTCCCAAGTATGCCAAAAGTCTACTTTTGAGTCATAAGTTCAGCCTTTTTTTCTTAAAGTGATCGCTCAGTCCCAGATACTGAATGATACTGGTAAGCTTTGTTACTTTGCAGTCATATTGGCTAGAAATATGTGGTTACAAAGCAGTCATCAGTCAAGGACCCTAGGGCCAAGAGAACTTGGAACACTGAGCCTCACAATACAAAGGGAGCTCAAAGAAACAAGTTCCAGTCACAGCCAAATAGAACCACACACTCCAGCAACTCTGTTTCACAAATGGAATAGGGCATGTCCCGAATTCAGAGAAGAATGCCAAAGATTCCCAGAAATTGAGTCTAAACAGTTTAGCTCACAATCTCATAAAAAGGATATTTTATACTCACAAAACACTATTGTTAACAGTGATTTATGAACAAAGTGAGATATAACTGCTCAACACAAACAATAGTACCCATCAACATAGAACTCCCACAAACTTCCTGGGCAATCTTGCCCTTCAGTCTTACCACATGGTCAAGCCCACAGGCAAGACTTCCTGGGACCCCAACCAAGGCAGTTACAACACCAACATAACTTTTACCAAATTGGGTGGAGGTCAAGGTCTGCTAATCATAACTTGCATGTAGAGGAAGATAGACAAATGCCCAATCCCAAACCAGGACCCCTACCTTTTTTAGTGCACTACCCACTCCCGTTTTCTCAGCTTTGGCGAGTCCCACTATTATTCTGTACATCAACCCCATCCTAATATATTCTAATCCTCCTGCATCCTCATCTTGGCCCAAAAGTCTCTCATCCCCAGAAATCACTAGGCCTCCTCCTCAAGGAGGCCTGGTTCTCCTATGAGGAAACCCCACCCCAACAAAATGGATAGCAATGGTAGATTCTCCTGCCCGCTCCTGTTTCCAAATGTGCCTCCCCTGCTTCAGTGAGGCTTCTGCCTGTGATTGTCCTCTGCCCTGCCTGTTGCACTTTAGATCACCTCTGCTGTGTTCTCCCTGGGTCAGTGAGAACTTCGGGATCTGGGTTTGTTGTTCTCCTCCTTTCTGCCTGGGGTTTGCATAATGCTCAGGACAAAATTATCCACTGGGGATAGAATCAAAAGGATGATGGACTCTTTTAATGACAACATCATGCTGGGAATCCCCTCAGGAATTTATAACTTGATCTGTAACATTGAAAGCAATGTTGATTATAGCTTTAATAAAATTTATTTAAAATATATAAATAATTAAGATTGTAAAGACAAATTCTTACCATTTCTTATTCAACAGGTACAACCTTGTTGAATTTACTTCAAAGTATTTAATGTGAGAAATAGTTTGTCACCAAATTTGTAAGTGAAATTATTTGTTGAAGGACCTCTATATATAATAAAACATAGGTTAAATTTAATTCCTGCTAAAACCAACCAACGCTATATGTTTAAGTCTTATATATAACCACTCTACCTTCTAGATACATGGGAGACATAATCTAAATGTTAATTTATAGAATTATTGTCCTTATTATATACATTTTATTCACAATGGAGATAGCTTCCCCTTCCTTCCATCACACATTTCCATTTAAAAATAATACAATTAAAAATTTTTTAAAGTCAAGGAAAAACAAAAATGTATAGAACCCAACCATTCTTTTACACACATCTATATGAGATAATATTCTACGTTATTTTAAAATATCTTGGCTATTTATAAATAGTAAATTTAGTTCCCACATAAGTAGCAATATTAACAAATCTGTTAGCATCGTAATCTCATGTGTAACATTCCTTGTTTTTCTGGAATATAAACATACTCTATATAACTACAGCATGCTGTGGTGTGTGTATGTATGTGTGTGTGCATTAAGGAGTCATTTGTTTTATAATAATGTCATCTCTATAATTTAGTTTCCTTTTCTGTAGAATTATCACTGTCTACTTCTCATAAGCTTGTTAAGGATCAAACAAGGAGCTAACTCAGGAAATGCTTCACAAGAACCAAACTGCCTTCTTTCAGTGACTACATGATACTACATGACAAGGGTGTGCCATGCCATAATACTGAAGGACGCTCTGTCTTAAATCTTTTACTAGTGCAAACAAAATAAACATAATTGTGTTATGCCTTAGCTAGTAGTCATTGTGTTTCTGGGGGATAGATTCCTAAGAATGGGAGAGATGAATGTATTTTTAATCTCAATGGACAATATCAGATTGCATTTTTAAAAGGCTGAAACAATGAACATTTCTACATGTACACAGTACCCTTCTCCCCAAACCTCGTCAGCAGGAAGAATTTTCACTTTCAACTTTTCTAATCCAATTAGTTGTTAGGATTGTTGTTTCATGTTTTCATTTTCTTAACTCCTTGCAAAGTTGGGCAGGATTTCAAGTTTATTGACCATTTGAATTTGCTTTTCTGCAAATTGCACTTGCCCATTGTTTCTGTTTGGTTATTTATGTTGTTTCATCTGTTTGTAAGGTCTTTTGTATATTATACTTTGGATCTTCTCTATCATGTGTTTCTCTTATCATTTCATTTTGAAAGCTCTTGTTGAGTGTAATATTCCTTTCTTTTTGGTTTAAGTTTAATTCTTTGCTTGCCATACAGATTTTTAAATTACCTGTATTTTTTCTTTGTAGCTTCCAAGTCCTATCTTGGTTAATCAAGTTGAATTCATGTATAAATAAAACCTATTATTTCTTTTTTCTTTTATTTTATCTATCTAGAACATATCTCAATATATATATATATATATATATATTTTTTTTTTTTTTCAGATTAGTAGGCTGTTGGATCAGTACTATTTTAAAAATAACCCATCTTTTCTCTTTTTATCTAAAATACCATTTTTGTTATGTATCAAATACCCACATGTACTGAGATCTATTTCTGAGCTCTCTATTCTGTTCTGACTTTTCAAAGTCAAAATCGAAGCCAACAAGGAGGTCACGAAATACTTCAATCTAGTGAAGCAAGTTACTGCTCACTAGTTTTCTGTTTTATATTAATCATTCCATATATCTTTTAAAATCACTTTATCCAATTTCTTCCAAACTATTCAAATTCAGATTGTATTATGTTTACTGAATTTTGAAAGAATTCATGTTTTTGTTACTAGGATTTATATAAAAACATATTATTCATTGTCATTATATAATATTTTATTTTTTACCAGATGATCCTTTAATTTTTTTATAGTTTGTTAATAGTACAAAAATTATTTATTTGTTTCTGTTCACCTTTGGTCAGTTTAAGCATTGGTATTCTGATCATTCTAAATCTCGTGCTATTCAAGCCGCCTTCATTAAGAAGACTTCATTACAAAAAAAAAAATGTTTTTTGAAGATATTGACTTTCCAAACTCTGGTCTTCTAAATATTTTTTTCCCACATCCAATCTTTATATCTTTTCCTTCAATGTTTCCTATTCAAATTCTGGCTCCAATCCTTCCAAGTCCATGCCGTCTATTCCAGTATGTTATTTATATTCTATTAACTATGCCTCCTTCCCTCCTGCATCATCTACCTCTGATTCTTATTTCTTTCCTCACCCTGTCATCTATGCTCTGTTAAATCCCCCTTTCTTGTTGTGGAGAGATTTCTTTAATATCATGGACAGACTCTATAGCCACCAGTCATTTTCAACCTTCAGAAATACATCTTTCTGAGTATTAGCTCTTCTTCTCTTCTTTAACTTAGGTTAAGTCTATGACTATTATTAGGTTAGAGTGAGAAGGAAGGCAAAGTTCCAGTTCCCAGAAACCTTCCTTCTCTCTATTCCATATCTGGGGGAAAATACAGGAAAAAAGGAGAGAAAATGTTTCCTTCCTAGATTAAGGAGAGCTGCAGTCCTCTGTGCTGGCTGTCCTTGCTCCTGTGGCTAATGCTGAATGGACATCAGTGTGCTGAGAAGCACTTGTCCAAATCCTGGCTTTTTCTTCCAGCTCATGAAGAGTTCTAAAATAAGCCTTGGAAAAGACCAGAGAGTCTCTCCATCCCATACATTTTCCTCAAGTGGGAGATCTGCCTTCAGGCAAATATCTCTTTAGCTCTTATATAGGCAATTTGCCTCATGATCTGAAGTAGATCACTTTTCTACCCAAATGGTAACAGTTACTTGTAATTTCTATTTAAGAGTGGAGTTTATGTTCATTCCTTGAATCTGGATTGTACATGATACAAATAATATTTCTATCATAAAGCAAAACCCTTTCCTGTGCTGCATATGAGAGTGATTCCTAAGATAACATAATTCATTAAAGAAAAAAAATATGAATTAATATGAACAAGAAGAAAGTACAGACAGTAATATTGATATCAGTGAATATAGGATTCAAGCAATTTATTAGGACTTTTATTTTAAGCTAAGACTTTAAAAAAAAATTAAGCAACTCTATAAATTCAGGCTTTCCCCCGATAGTTTAAGTTCCTAAGTCTCAATGTCCACAAAACAAAACAAAACAAAACAAAACAAAACCCAAATTCCTTCTCATTGTGGTTGTCTCATGTTTATCTTTCCATCTTTCTTTCCTACACTCTGAAAGAGTGTGGTAGGAAGTAGAAGGATTGAAATTGTAGTCAGAATATTTTATTGGCATTTAAGATTTTATTATTTTTTAAAAATTTGAGACAGGGTGTTACTATGTTGCCCAGGCTATCCTCAAACTCACCTTCCTCCTACCTCAGTCTCCTGAGTAGCTGGGATTACATGTGTTTGCCACTGTATCCAGCCACTGGCATCCAAGATTTCACAGGTGTGGGTGGTCCCTGGCCCTGAGAAATTAATTCCCGAGTGGCCCTTGGAGTTGTGAATGTCAAGGAGGTTTTGAAGTAGGAATGTTGGCTGAGCTAATCAAAAGGTAGTGATAAGAGTCTAGTGAAAAACTGGGACCTAGGTACACTATACCCAATAAATATTAGAGAGCAAGGCCTATGTAAATACAACTTCATTTACCAAGTCAGCTATGGTGCTCCAAGCACTGTCCTCAAAGAGATCTCTTAAATGGATAAATGATGTTACACCCTTGCTCAAAATTATTGATTCTCATTGTATTTAAAATGAAAATAAAACTCCTCATTATGGTATTTGTGATAGTTGGCTTTTTGTCGCTGAGATACCTGACAGGAACAACTTAGAAGAGGAAAGATTTATTTTGGTTCATGATTTTGAGAATTTAATCCATGGTCACCTGGCTCCAGGGCAGAAACATCACAGTGGAAGGGCATGGCAGAGAACTCTGCTCAGCTCATGGCAGCCAGGAAGGGGGTGGGGGAGGAGCAGGGCATTCCCCTAGTGACCCACCTCCTCCAACTAGGCCCCACCTCACAGTAGTCCATTCAGCTGTAAATGCATTAATTCATCAAATGGATTAGTCCACGGAACAAATGGATTAAACCACTGATGGGATCAGAGCCCTAACCATTGCCTCAAAGCCCAACTTATAAAACTTTCTACAGTGGATTTTGGGGGATATTTCAGTTCAAAGCCATAACAACCTTCATATTCAGTTCCCACAGTTGATCTCCCTAACCCAGTCTCTATCACACTCTGTGACACACTTACTCACTATGGCCATTGTTCAGTCTCTGGAATATGCCAAACTGCCCCTCTGTCTGCAGTTTCCTCTTTCCCATCCCCTACTCCTTTGCCTGATCCTTATTTATCTTTTGTTCTCATTTTAAATGTTACCTCCTAAGGCCCTCCCAACCACCTCTTCCATCTAAATTAGACCTTCAATTAAACCTTCATTGTATTTTTTTCATATTAGATTTTGGAAGTATGCTTTCATATTTACCTTTTCAAAGAATTTATTCCCCCATGAGATCACGCGTTTCATGAGGGCAGAAATTGTTTTGTTGGGTATTTTAAAAATTCCTGGCTCATAGTAATCAGAAAAGATTTGTAAAGAGAATGATTTAATGATTTAATCCTTATAACAACCTTGCAAAATGATATTCTTGTTCTTGCTTCCTCTTTTCAATGTGGAAACTGACACTTAGAAATATTTGTTGATATATCCAACATTCTCAAACATGGATCCAATCCAAATCCTATGCACTTAATTTGTACATTGTCTCTCATATGAAGAGAGACTTCTCATGAAAATATCTGTAAAAGTCAGCAAGTGGCATAGAGAGCAGAAGAAGATGACAGTCAATCTCCTGGTTCTGGTTCATGAGGACAGAGAGCAGAATGTTTAAGGACAGTGAAAATAAAGTATGTTCCTTGGGATTTCAACTAAAGTGAAGATGTGGTGGAATATTCTGTAAAAGTGGTTGAGAGTATAGAGGAAGGGGTTTTGCAAAGAAATGGGACTTTTAGAGGATCTAGTGACAGTAAGAACATGGGCAAGGAAAGAGGGTGGGACTTCCTGGCAGCTATGGGGAAGAGGATGTGGATGGTTGCCTGAATGTAAGGGTATATATACATTGGGAAGTATGTAGGGCTCTAGGAACAGGAAACATGGGCAGAATTAGAGTGGCAGGACTGTTCAGGAGTATCATCAGGAAGTGCTTGACCAGTATGAGAGTATCATTGACCACATTCCTCAACTGTTTCTGAGTACTCTTCTCCCTGGAGAGTCTTCCACTCAATAAGGCCTATCTGCTCCTCCTGGAGGCCCCCCTTGTTACTCTAGAAACTCTGCCTCACTGCTGTTAACTTAGCATATCCTGCAGCAAAGGACAGGTGCAAGTCAATATTATCATAATTGGTAGCAGAAGTAGAAGAAGTGACTCCATCAAGAAGAGTAGCGATGGGTTTTTCAGAAGTTGAAAAGGTTCTGGAGTATGTTTAAATACCACATCTTAGACTCTTAGAAGTGGGCATAAAGCTGGGGACAGTCTTTGAGAATGTGGCAGAGCTTAGGTCTAAAACCTATGGGCTGAGTGGTTCTTAAAACATGGCAGCTCCTGACTTTGACGTTATATTCCATTGTAGTTAAAAGTCTATATATTCATTATATTCAATTATGGAATGAAAGTAATAATATTGGTTTTATTGTATCAATCACCACAAAACAAAATATTTAGAATTAAGAGTTACTGAGAAAAACTGTACCTTAAAACTGGAATCCAAAACAGGTATCCTGTAAGTGTGTAGAAATAGGCTGCTGGCTCCTGAAACGCAGCAGCAGCCAGTTCCCAGCCACTCTCTGCCTGGAAACGGTTGCTAGGCAGTCCTAGATTTGCTCATAAATGCACCTTTACCCAATGATCAGTATTATGATAATACACATGCCACCTCCCAGTCACTTTTTCTGCTTCTGTTTCATTTACAGGCAAGAGTCTCTGGTAAAATATTATCTGGGCTGGTGAATAATCTCGTGGACAGTGAATTGTGCTAGAACCAAAAAGAATACCTTTGCCACCTAGGTCTAGGAGTACTTAATAAAAGTCTGAAAGCTACATATTTTACTTCTTTTGCTTTCTTTCAGGCTGAATATAAATATGTTCCTGGGACAAGAATAATGGACTGAGATTCGTTTCTTTCAAGGTCTTTCATTGATTCATAGAAAAAGCAACACTGCAATTCATTTCATTTTAGTTTACTTTTAAGAAATATTTAGAAGATTTTGAGAATTTCAAATAGACATAGGAAACAAAGATACACCAGAATTTTGAGGTTTTTCCTTCATCTTGCCTTTTCTCACTGCTCATCATAAATTTGAGGATCAAATATTTTTGGAATCTTAACCAATTCCTGCAGTAATGGCATTTTTAGGATGAAGCAAAGCTAGGTTTCCCACCCCACTGATAATATGAATGACACAGTATGATAATTTTAAGCATTTGATGCTAGTAATGAGCTCAGTAATATAAAGAATGAAAGGTAAGAGTATTATTGCTGCTTTTCTGATTACAGTACTTTCTGCTGCACCTGCTGCATGATTTGCTGGGGTACAGCATTTGGTACTTCCCAAGGCAAACATACCTGTCCCTGAAAGCAGTTATATTCCTGTGTTCCCATTTTTACCAAAAGTACCAGCACATTGCTTGTCCTTCAGACTCGAAATCCTGGAGCTACAGTTGCTTCTTCTGTAACATACTCTCTAACACCCAGTCCTGCTTCTTATTCCCTTTTTTTTGCTTATGCTTCTGGGGACAGAACCCAGGGTCTCATGTGTGCTAGGTTAAGTGCTCTTCCACGGACCTACAGCCCCAGTCCTTTGCTATTCCTTTTGCTCTCTTATCGACTACCCCATTCTGCCTACTGTTTTCCTACTAGTTTTTCTACTAATTTCCTGCTAATTTGCCTACTGATATTTATTATATTAGTTGGTAAGAAAACAAAGACAGAACAAAAACTATTTTTTCTAGGTTTCTTGTAGTCAAGTCTTTTTTTTTTTTTTTCCTTTTTTTGGTCTGGAAGTATGAGGATCCAATCTTAGCTCCTAACAAGCCTTCTGGCTCTATCCACCTTATGCCTTCCTCAAAATTCCTGGCACATAATACACACCAATATATTCATTTATTCTTGCTTCTAAGTCTGTTTCCCCTTGGATGCCCTTAATGCTTTGGTCTCTAGTGATTCCCAACTTAATTATCCCATAAAATTGTTCTAAATTCCCACTTCCTCCATGGAACTTTCCTCAACTTTTTAAACTCATATTAATTAATAGAATGCCCCCACTACTATCTTTCAAGTCAGTCACTGGCATCTCCAAATGTTCTAGAATGCTAGTCAGCAAAGAATCTTAAGTCATAATAAGAGCTAATACAATAATTGTATGGTTCTTTTTCTGTACCAAACACTAATCTAAACACATATATTTGTCACAAGAGCTTCATGAGATAGATACTATTACAATCCCTATACTTCCTCAAATGAGGAAATTGGGGCACAGAGAGGCTATATAATTTGGCCAAGGTCATACAGTAAGTGGCAGAGTTGGAACTCAAATTCAAACACACTGGTCCCAGAATCCATGCTTCAAATGAGTACTTCTTATTATGAGTTTCTTCTGATTTTAAAATTCCTCCTCAAAATTTATGTACATCACTTAGGGATTTTTAAAATACAGATTCTAACTCAGTAGGTGTAGGATGAAGGCTGAGATTCTATGCTTTTAACAAGTTATCACATGATCATGCTTTTACTGTTTCAATTACCGCACATTGAGTAGCAAGAACAAAGAGAAATGCCAGCCGACACTGAAATTTTTCTCTGATCCTGCATCCTATGCATCAGAGTGGTAGGTAAGAAGGAGAAAATGTGACTGAGAGAAGTTACTAGAAAAAAAATCTCATTTTTGTATTAGTCTAAATTTATCCATACTGAAATAGATGACAAAGTTTTTCATTCATCTTTTAGTAATCCAAATATTTAACATTAAAAAGTTCCTTAAAATGTTTTTGATTATCAAAGTAGTGGCAAGTGAGTAATAAATAAGTTGTTTTTCATGTAGACCCTGTTGAAATTTTAAATCCTGAAAGTTCCTGAAATTTAAGTTATCCTGTAGCTCCAAAAGTTTTAATCAGTAATTCTGTTTCTGGAAATGTATTATATAATACTTATTTTAAATAAGCATTCTGAATAAAGAAAAATATGTGTCCTTATGCTCATCACTGGTTCAAAATCACTTATAAACAACTGTAAACAACTTCAATATTTAACAATTTAAAATGTTTAATATATAAATAGTCAAATGTGTACTTGGGAATATGGTAGATTAACAAAATAGATCTCTTTCTTCTTAACAGAAGGAGAAATTAAACCAGATATCATATACATTACATTTAAGGTTAACTTTTCTGCAGAGAAGTAAGTACCTGGAAATACAAAATAAACTGCCTTCCTACTTTAACATGCCACTTAATAATGGTTGATTTAAGAATTTTCTCTTAATTTTAATGTTTTATCAGCAGTTTATCTGTAAATAATAATAAAATGATGGTTATAATAACTATGATATGAGGAGTCAAGCTTAAAAGCACTCACATTCTGAGTGTATTTTAAGAGCATTTAGTAAAAATACCACTAATTGATAAACCAACCAATTTTATATTGTTCCTTCCAATTTTTTTTTTCTTTTTTCTTTTATTTTGACACTAGGGATTGAATGCAGGGGCATTTGACCACTGAACCACATCCCCAGTCCTATTTTATATTTTATTTTGAGACAAGGTCTCACTGAGTTGCTTAGTGCCTCACTTTTGCTGAGGCTGGCTTTGAACTCAAGAGCCTCCTGTCTCAGCTTCCTGAGCTGCTAGGATTACAGGCATATGCCACCGTCCCTGGCCACCAATTTGTATAGCTTATTTTAAAGCTATCTTCTATAAAGCATCCTTTAATTAAATCATTGCCTTCCTTGTCCAAGGAGTTGCAGTAATCTCCAGCAGAGCTCATCTTTAATAGTAATAGCTTATGCTTTCAAAGAATGCGACCCATTACAAGTGGTGGTGATTAGGGGGCCTTGCAATGTTTTTCTATTTACAATATCTTCTATTTCTGTTTTTAGCTAATTGATTTCATTTTTTGTTCTCTCACTATAATTTTTTTACAATTGGTAAATAAAAGTGTATATATTTATGATGTACAACATGTGTGGAAATGTGTGTACATTGTGGAATGACTAAATCAAGCTAATTAACATGTGCATTACTCTACATAGTTATTTATGAGACCACTGAAAATATACTGACTTAATATTCAAGTATACAATTATTATTATTAACCATTAATAACTGTTATTTATAATTATCATATGCTAAAGATTATATTTTGTTATTAACTATAGTCACAATAATGTTCAATAGATCTCTTGAATTTATTTCTCCTAACTAAAATTTTGTATCCTTTGGCCAAAATTTCCCCAATCCTTCCCCAACTGAAGACCTATTCTACTCTCAGCTGTTATGAGTTTGAATTTTATAGATTCCACATATAAACAAGATCATGCAATATCTGTCTTTCTGTGCCTGGCTTTTTTCATTTAAACGTCCTTCATGTTCTCACAAATGATAAGATTTCATCCTTTTCTCATCCTATTTTATGGATGAATAGTATTCCATTATGTCTGTGTGCATATGTGTATATCACATTTTTTAATCCATGTATTTGTTGATGGACACTAAGAATGATTCCACATTTTTTCTCTTATAAATAATTATGCAGTGAACATGGGAATAGAGGTGTCTCTTCAATACTGATTTCACTTCTGTTGGAGATATGGTTCGTAGTGAGATTGCTGGGTAACATGGTAGTTCTGTTTCTAATTTTTTAGGAAACTCCATGCTGTTTTATGTAATGGCTATACATATTTACATTCCCCCTAACAGCATGCAAGTGTTCCCTCTTCTTTAAACTTGTTATATTTTGTCTTTTAGATAACAGCCATTCTAACAGATATTTCATTGTGGTTTAATTAGCTCTTCCCTGAATAATTAGTGATGTTGAACATTTTCTCATGTATCTGATGGCTGTTGATGTGTCTTTTGAGAAATATCTATTTAGGTGCTTTTCCCATTTAAAAATTGATTTATTTGTTTTATTGTTATTCAGATGTTTGAATTTCTTACATATTTTGGATATTTGCCCCTTACGAAAAGGATGCTTGTAAATGTTTTCTCTCATAATGTCAGTTGTCTCTTCACTATTGTCTCTTGTACTGAGTAGAAGCTGTTTATATATTCCCATTTGTCAGTTTTTGTTTTTGTTGCTTGAGATTTCAGGATAAAATAAAAAAGTATTGCATTTACAAGTGTTGTGTAATTTTTCCTGGTTTCTTATAATATTTTTATAGTTTGAGATTTTATATATAAGTATTTGATCTATTTGGAATTGATGTCTTATATATGAGATAAGGGCCCAATTTTATTTTTCTCTGTATGAATATCCACTTTTCTCAATAGCATTTATTTGAAAAGACTATCCTTTTTTCATTTTGTATCATATATTTTTTTTTTATTTTTACATGTTGAAACTTCCTTGTATCCCAGGAACAAATCTCACTTGATCATGGTAGATGAAGTGTGCTGTTGAATGTGGTTTACTAGTATTTTGTTGAGGACTTTTGCATCTATGCTTATTAGGAATATGGGCCTGTACTTTTTCTTTTTCTTGTAGTATCCTTATCTGGCATCAGTATTGGGGTGATGACATCATAAAATGAGTTTGTCAGAATTCCTTCCTCTTTAATTTTTTGTAATATTTTGGGAAGTGTTGGTACTCTTTATATGTTTGGGAGAATTCAACAGTGAGGCCAACAGGTCCTGAGGTTTTCCTTGATGGGAGACTTTTTATTACTGATTCAATCTCCTTATTTGTTACTTATCTATTCAGATTCTGTATTTACTTATGATTTGGTTTTGGTAGATTGTAAGTGACTAAAAATGTACCCACCTCTTCGAGGTTATCAAATTTGTTGATGCATAATTTTCACAGTAGTCTATTATTCTTAGTATTTCTGTGGTATCAGTTATAATTCAAGTTCTTTCATTTATGACCTTACTTATTTGAATCTCTTTTTTCTTAGTCTACCTAAAGATTTTTTTTTTTTTGGTTGTTACTGAGAATTAAACTCAGGGGCACTAAACCACTGAGCCACATCCTCAGCCCTATTTTTTATTTTATTTAGAGACAGGATCTCACCAAGTTGCTTAGCGCCTTGCTTTTGCTGAGGCTGGCTTTGAACCAGAGATATCCTGCCTTCGACTCACTGAGATTAGAGGTGTGGGCCACCACACATCCGGCTACCCAAAGATGTTTTTATGTGTTTTATTATTTAAGAAAAAAACAACTTTGAGTTTTGTTGATCTGTTCTCTTGTTTTTCTTGTCTCTATTTCTATTTCTCTGTCTCTATTTCACCCGATCTTTATCTCATTCCTTATACACCACAGGTCAAATGTATTCTTGCCTTTCTAGTTCTTTGAGATGTAACATCAGGTTGTTTATTTGAATTTTTTAATAAAGGCATTCATTGCTATAAATGTCCCTCTTAGAACTCTTTTGCTTTTGTCTTTTCTTAGACACATTAGCTTCACTGGAGGAAAAAGACATTAGTTTCCCATCACAATAACAAAGTACCTGAGATAATCTGCAAAGGCAAGGGTTTAATTTGGTTCATAGTTTTGGAAGTTTCAGCCCATGATTACTTGGTGCAGTCACTTTGGCCTGTGGCAAGACAACACATTATGGCAGGAGCACATGACAAAGCAAAATGTTTATCTCAGGGAGAGACAGAGAGAGAGAGAGAGAGAGAGAGAGAGAGAGAGAGAGAGAGAAGGAGAGGAGAGGAGAGAGAGAGAGAGGAGGGGGAGAGAGAGAGAGAGAGANCATATACACAGGAGGAGGGTGGGGGGAGGAGGAGGAAAGTAGCCAGGGGCCCAGTCTTTTTCAAGGGCAGACCCTCAGAGACCTCAAGACCTCCCACTGGACCCTCTTACAGGTTCCACCCTCTTCCTGGGGACCAGGCCTTTAACTCGGGCCTTTGGGGGACAGTCAAGATCCAACATAGAGCAAGACATAAATGCTTATTTCCTACTAAGAAAAAGAAAGTTTCTTTCCTTTTAATACAAAACAGTGCTATCCACATTAAATTGAATGCCACCTTCATATTTTTCCTCTCTGAATACCATTTCTACTGTTACTTCATTATCATATTATTAGATTGACTTGCATTACGTTACAGAAATGGATCTATTTGAAATTTCTATTAGTGAATTCACAGGTTGGTGTGTTTTATTATATCATTTCTAATTCACTTATAGAGATCAACTATAAAAATAAAACCTCCTTGTGCCACATAAAACCATTCCAGGTGCCATCAGCAGTGTGTGCTTAGGAAAGACTGTTTAAAGCTACCTGGGTCTCTTGGTGGAGGTGCTAGAGAAGGGATGAACAGAAAAGGTAAAGAAAAATGATACTTATGTAAGTTTACAAAAAATAAAACTCAATTTTAAGAATGACTCCAATGATAGTGAGCCCTACTTTTTTGGTATGTGTTGACTCTGATTTAGACTTACAAGTTAATCATGTTCTAATATATTTGAATATTATTTCTTACGTATCTTGAGTGGTTAATAAACTCTGTGGTGCTTTTTCAGATGTACTTTTATTTTGTGATACTGTAAGAGCTACATTCAGATAGCTCTAGGATGTATCACTTGTCTCAAGTATGTACAAGTATTGAGCTTGTCCAAGAATAATCACCCATAAATTCCTGATTCACTTCTCCATATCTCATTGACATTTTGCTCTGTGTTTGATTTGGGGATGTAGGGTTGGAAGAGGAAAGAGCATGAGAGTAGAGATGGTCTTTCCAAGATCCAGAAATGCTAGCATCAGGACATCACTCACAGACATCTGGTGTATATTCTGCTCCTTCTTCTGAATGAGCTTGCTGCTGAGTTTGACTTGAGAATCAGAGAGCCCTAGACATTTTGATTTTTTTCCCCCAATAAGGGCATATATTACTTAAATTCTTTCTAAATAGTGATGCATATCCCTGGAAAAGCACAAAATGAGAAGCACAAAATTAAGCTTCACAGATCTGAAACGACTTACCTTGTACAGCTAGTGCCAACAGCTCTTGGGGGCTCTGATGGCCAAGTGAACTCAATTGAGATAGGCTGAGCCATTGGCTTCCACTATGCCGGTATGTCCTTGACCAAATACATCAGAAACTCAAGGAGAATTTATTTCCAGCCATCTATAGTATATTTAAACCTATAAACTTTTTCTAAAAGAGTATGACAATCTTTTGATATATTTTAATTATGCCATCATTTAAGTAAAAAATACCTATATTTAAAAAACTTTTTCCTATCACTCTTGTCTCTCAAAATCTGTGGTTCTGTGGGTCCAAATCTATTTGTTTTATCTTCCCTTGCCTAAAATCCTATTTTGTAACTTATATTAATGTATTCTGAAACTATTATGAATGCAGAAACTTTTAAAATGCATAAGTAGATTTACTGGAAATATTTTTATTAAAGGACATAAAAAAATATTCCTGGGCTAGAAAAATATCCCAGTTGTTAGAGTGCTTCCCTCACATGCACAGGGCCCTGGGTTCAATCCCCAGCACCTCAAAAAAATTATTCTTTTCACATATATTTGGAATGCTAGGTAGAATAGCTCTTTAAGATTTGCAAAATAAAATCTTTGGTTTTTCTCTCCTATATGAGAATCAAGGCATTAAAAGATTAAGGGTTTTTTTGGATGTTTGTTTTTTGTATCGAGATTGAACTCAGGGGCACTCAATCACTGAGCCACATCCAGCCCTATTTTGTATTTTATTTAGAGACAGGGTCTCACTGAGTTGCTTAGCACTTAGCTTTTGCTGAGGCTGGCTTTGAACTTGTGATCCTCCTGCCCCACCCTGTTGAGCCACTGGGATTACAGGCATGCGGCTACCAGGCCTGGCAGGTTTGCTAATTTTTTTAAGGACATAAAAGAAGTTTTCAGATCACTTTTGAGTATTTCATACATATTTACACAACACAATTTTAACTATGTAGTGATGCTTTCCAGTATATCAACATTTTCAATATATAATTTCTAGAGTAATTAATAAATTTGAGTTATTAGAGACATTGTTGTTTTTAAAAAGATTTTAAGAATCATTACAAATACCTCATGCATGTATCTTCCATAGCTTTATATAAGTAATCTTGAAAATCTGTAGCTCTGAGAACTGCCATGCTGTTTCATTACTTGGTCTCCTCCAGGGTGGGTGGGAGTGAATGTTCATTGCTTCCCAAAGTTTAACACTTATGAACTTATAGAAAAGAATTTTGTTTCCTGAACTTTCATCTTAGTAGAACCACCTCTGGAGCGCATGTCACACACCATCGCCTTTGAATTTCCCAACAAACATCCTTTATGGTTTCTCTAAGTGGAGTGGTAGGATAACTCACTATTCCAACACGGATTTCTGCATTGATTACAGAGCAGCTCATTTCTTGGTTCACTCTAAGATCAAGTCCAAAAGCAAGTGCAAAAGACTATCTTTTGCAGAAAGCCATTTTAAAAAAGCATAAGAGTCCAAAAGTTTCATTAGGGTGACACTGGAGACAATCATCTGAATTATTTCACTGACAGGGATGGGCTCACTGCAGGCAATTTACTGTGAGCTCTCAGCATTTGACAATGCTGTGGATTTACATACTCCAATACACAGAAATACATAAATCAGAAATAATTAAGACATTTTCAGAGAATTCACTTGGATTAAGACCTGTGGTGCAGAATGAATTTAAAAGCTAAAAGCATTATTTTTTAATAATGCTTTTAAAAGCTTAGGACTGGTTTTAACCAAACTTCACACCGAAATGCTAAGCTTTTCCAGGGAAAAAGATCCGGGAGGAGCCAAGAGAAACAAAAGTCATATGTAGTTTTATAGGTAAAATAAAACTTTGTAAAAGGAAAGTTAAATATAAGCTAAATAAGTACTAGAGAACAAGGATGATTTGACAACAAAAATCAAGACACGCTAACTGAACCAATTTTTTAAGGATATGCTTTAAAAGGATTAATGTGAAATGAGGAAAATTGAGGTAAGATACTAGTAGATTTTTTAAAATCAGGTTAAAATTTACAATAAATAAAAATTTCAGATTCTTATACAGAGATAGTTCTTGAAAATATTATATTTATTGCAAGAAAAATGATCATAAAAAGAACAAAGCCTGAGTATTACCATATCAATAAATTGTCCCATATAAATATAATGCAATGTGAAGTGGAGATCAGTGTAATTTGTGATAAACATTTGTAAGGAATAAATCCTGCACCAAACTTTAAAAAAAGCCAAACATTATCATTGAGGCAAAGAATGAGAATGACATTTACAGTTGAATCATATGAAAAAGTTACTTGGATTAGAGAAGAATATGATGTGAATTATTTTATTTTACAGAAACAAAAGCAAATAAAATCTGCCAGGAAGTGGAACTGATTAAACAAGTAAGTAAGTGCAATTAGAGTGAGAAGATAAGCTACAGTGGTCTCATCAAGGTCTTTATTTTTTAAAGACACAGAAAAGTGAACAGAAGCTTCAGATAAAGTAGGGGAAAAAAATGCCATAATACAAACAGTTTCAGGGATCCAGTATGGCTATCCTTTCCCCATTTCAGCCCACCTCCAGCAAGATTTGAAGGTCAGCCTTCAAAAGAGCACCACAGGCTTCTTGGCTTGCTCATTCTCACTTTGAATGCAAAAGCCCCATTTATCAATGACCTAGAATGAATGCAGCCACTTTTTTTTTCCCAATTACAATCTCACCACTAGGTTGCAGTCTTAGTTCAGCTGCTTCTTTAAAGCATCTATGTGTTCACAAGCAGTTACAAGTTTAATGGTTCAACAGTTTTTAGTCCTAAGACAGAAGCTGATAAGAGCCATACCCAGTTTATCCATCTGTTCAGGGGCCTACCAAGATGCCACAGCAGACGTATTGCTTTTCAAGAGCATCAAAACTCACAAATGACCTCTCAAAGAATTTCTCACTTAATCAGTAGGCAGCTCCATTGCAAAAGCACATGATCATGCAGTGAAAAGAATCCTTTCATGGGTATTTGAAGCCTCTAGTTTCAATACAGGACCAAGAATTTGGTACTAAATACACAATTACTACTCTATTTCCTTTGCTGTTCTTAGGTCCTCAGATCCCTATGTAAGAATCAGTCTTGCTGTGCTGATTCCATTAAAAAGTTGACCTCTCTGTTTATTGTAGCACTTGCACTAATAGTTCCCCTAATGATCTTTATGTGATATCCATTCTTTAATTCTTAAAGACATATTTTAAGATTACTTGACACGTTTAAACAGAAAACACAGCAATGGATAAAAAAATAAGGAAATGAAAAAATAAAGTCTTATATATAATATATTTGAATATTTATGAATATTTTTCTCATGCAAGTGTCCATAAACATTGTATTTTCCCCTCTAATACACTTTGTGTATTTTTTGCGGGGGGTGGGGTTAGTTATCAAAATGTTTTCTTTGGAAATACTTAGAATTTTAGCTTGGAATATATATTTTAAAATAATTTCCAATAATTAATAAAGTATCAGTTTACTTTTTTTTTTGCATGACCAATTAGGTCATGCAAAATCACACCAACTCCCCCAAATTCCTAAAACATAAAGTAACTGCTAATAGTCACAAAACAGAATGTTCATTATCAGCACAATATGCCAGATCTCATAGTCAGTGTTGATGTGCATTGTTTCATTTAATCTGCCCAACGATTCTGTAAGGTATGATCTTTTGTATATCCCTGCTTTGTGTGGCATGTGGAGCTTTTAAAGGATTGTGCAAGCTGAAACTGAACAAAGGGATCCTGTAGCAGCCCTAACTCTGTATAGAAAGATTATTAGTCCTATAAGATATAGGCTTGCTAAAACTTAATAGAATGGACACAAATACAACCTTTAAGCAACCACACCTACCAGTAAGCAACCTGCACTCTCACCCATGGGCAGCAAGAAGCACATGGTCTGTTCATATATGGCTAATCTGGCCATCTATACCAAAAAGAAGCTGTTTGAGTTACAGAAACCTCAGGAGGCATGGCTAGCATTAACCAGAGACAGCCAACTCTCTGACCCCCATGGCCTGCAATTCAAAAACAACTTCCTGATTTTATTTCATCCTTTTGTTCCCACTCTCTCAGACCTTCCCTTTAAAAACCTCTCACTGGCCCCAGGGACAAAATGGATTTTGGATGACAGTCCTCCATCTTCTTGATCAGCCAGTTTTCGAATGAAGTCATCCTCCTTGCTTAACATCTTGTTCTTGGCTTAATTGACCTGTGGTGCTGTGAGCAGACAGACTTGCATTCTGTAGCAATCTTAATAATCAATGGGGAAATTACAATGGTTCCACGACCAAACAAAAAAATTGTCAAAACTTAAAAAAAAAAAACTACTCTCAATTATAAATGTATAAAGAAATTAAAAAATATGTAAAATAGGTAAGTTAACAGACTGTGATTTAAAGCATCAAAGACATAGAGAAGTAAATGTTTTTTTTTTAAAGAAAATAAAAGCTAACCAAGGTTAGTTTGAATGGTTCCTTCTTCCTGCCATTTAATTTATGATAGTGAGGACACCTTTTCTGTAACAGCAAATTGTTATACTCCTAAATTTGGATTAGCTTACAAGATTTCTCCAACGTTTCCTTTCATCTGAAGTGAATTTTTTGCCAGCATCACTTCTTTTGAGACACCTTCATCTTTTTCATTGTAAATTCTTTCCTCATTTATGTTAAATCTACCTTTACTATCTGGCTACAGATCTAATCTCTCAGATGGCATTCCTATGGTCAGCTATTTCTCCTATTACTCCATTTATATTTTATTTGAGTTATTTTTCCAGCACTACCACCTCTCATTTCTTTGCTGCACTTTGTATTTTTGGCTAATTTTTTCTTTTGATTATTTTTTTAATGCCCCATGGGTTTATCACCAAGAGCCAGGAGCTAACACCAACTACAAGCTTTGCTGTGAACTGAATAACAGATGTATGGTGACTAGTTACCAACATAGTTTTAAAAAAGTGATGGGACTTGTTACTGATCATTATGTGCATTATTATTTAAACAGTGACTTGAGGAATGAACAGCTAGCAGCTGTTTGCATTTTATACAATTATAGTTAATACAGTGTGGTAATAAAAACTTGAACTATGTTGTTGGGGTTATTTTACTGAAACCATGGTAATTGAAATGTATACATATTGAAACTGTGAAGAGTGTATACTACCTGTGTTTATGTTATGTATAAGAAGGACTAGAAAGGTTAAGTAATTTCCCTGACACTAAACAGCAAGTAAGGGGCTAGGATTTGATCCTAAATCTTTATATCTGTAAAACTCAATTTTGAACTGCTTTAATGATAGTGGTCTTTTATTCTTATAAGTACTTGAGTTCTGCTTAAATATGTGCCTTTCACTTTTCAGTTAAAACAAGTGACACTATCTCATTATATTTTGAGAACTATTTAGCTATTCACTAGTCTGGGTTTACCAAACTGCATTACCAGAAGTTGTGAATAGTACGACCAAGGCCCTAGGGCAGAGTGCCTGGATGTTCAAGGGGGATGTGGCTGGAAGTGAACATGGGAAGGACTGAAGATGTAGGATCAGAGGGACCAGTTGGCTGCTCATGCAGGATCTAATAGGCTCACCTGAGGATTTTGACTTTTTTTTCTATGATGGGAAAATACTGGAAATTTTTGGTAGAAGATTATGGTGTATGAGAAATGAGAAAAAAAAGTCTTTCCCCTTTCTCAGACCTGGAAGTAAATGAAAAGAAGATGCAGTGGAGAGTGACAAAAGCAGACATGTGAACCACCTTTTGCTCTCCTGGTTTTGACCCAGAGATAGGAGTGTGTTCAATAAGTGAGAGAAACTCCAAAGCCAGAGAAGCTCTTGCTCCACTCTCTGGAAGGACATTCCCCCAGGCTGCCCCCATACCACATGGAGCAGTCACATCCAGAAGGTGCGTTGATGTCACACAGGGAGGCCAAGAGGTTTAACTTTCCTGAGCTACTTTGAATCCAAGGTGGCATAAGTTGGACCCAGCAGTTACCCAGGGTCTGAGCTAAGAATCTTTTCAAATGGTAGCCATGGCAGGGAAGGTGGCAGGTTTACATATGGCAGTCACAGATGTCAAAGGGGAGCTTTACTAACTCAGAGTGGTCCACAGATGGGCAACCCCAGCATTGGTATCTCCTAAAACTGGAGCCTGGATCTAGTTGGAGTGGTGGTTAGAGAAGGTAGTGTCCAATAGACCTTGACGACTGCCCTCATCCCTTATTTCCTGACCAGGAAAGGAAATCACAAATAAAGGCATTTGCTCTGAGACTTGAATAGTGCCTCTAATGGCAGGAATTGAGAATATTCAAAGGAAGAAGTGGATCCTTTAAGGGTAAAATAGGAATAATGGAACCCAGATTAAGAAATACATTGTAGGGATGGGGATGTAGCTCAGTAGTAGAATCCTTGTCTAGCAAGTGCAAGGTCCTAGGGTTTCAATCCCAAGCACTACAGAAAAGAAATACATTTCCCTTTTTACTCTCCTCCTTTTCTCCCTTTTTCACACACACATTAAAAATATCCCCCTCTTTCCTCATACCCAACACATTCTCTATGAGAAACACAAGCCAAGGCTAATGCCTGTTCCAGGTAAATAAGATGCTGCTTACAACAGTAACTGCTAAGGTTTAGATATGGTTTAAGTGTGTTCCCCAAGGGTTCGTGTGTTAGAAATTTGTTTCCCAGTAGGGTGGTGTGGAAGCTCTAAAAGGTAGGGCCTAGAAGGAGGTCTTTAGGTCACTGTAAGTGCTACACTTGGAAGTAATCATTGTAGCTCTTGTGGGACCTTGTTTAGTCTCTCAAGAGAGGGTTGTTATAAAAGAGAAATGTTTGCCCCTCTGCAGTCTCTCTGGTTTTCTATCTCATTATATGATCTCTTTCTCTTGCATGTGTTTCACCATGACACCATTTGCCTTGTGAAGCAGCCAAGAGGGACCTCACCAGAGCTAAGCAGATGTTAGGCCCATGCTCTTGAACTTTTAAATTGTGAGTTAAATAAATTTCTTTGGACCTAGCCTCAGGTATGTTATAATAGCAGTGGAAAATGGACTAATACAATAACAAAAATATTAATAAGTCCCTTTACATTAGTCAACACTGAAATATATATAAAGTAAAATTCTACTAAAGTGTATGAATAAGTCCTGAATAGGGGGATATACCACATTATCTTATGCAAAAGTGAGAAGGAAACTGGGTATGATAGTGCATGCATGTAATCCCAGCTACTTAGGAGGATGAGGCAGGAGACTGACAAGTTCGAGGCCAACCTCAGCAATTTAGCAAGAGAATGTCTCAAAACAAAAAGGGCTGGAGGTGTAGTTCAGAGATAGAGAACCCCTGTGTTCAATCCCTAGTACCCCATCCCCCCAACACACAGAAATATTCTTAGTAACAAGAAGATGGTTTAAAACATAACATTGAATGAAAAAATAAATGAATTTATATAATTTGTAAAATTGACAAACAACCACAAAAATAATATTGTGTGTTTTTCAGGGTAAATTATGTGTGTGTGTGTGTGTGTGTGTGTATGTGTGCATGTGTACACATATGCATAAAGACATTTCTGGTATAAACTTTGCTTCTCAATTTATCTATCTGTTCTGTTTTAAGGGCAAATATTAAAACCCAGGAAGGTTTATTACTCACTGCTCAAGCGCCTTAAATGGTAACATAGGCTGGTCCTGAAAGACTTAATCTCTCTAAATACCTAGCTTAGTTTACCTAAGGTTGAAAGACATGATGCTGGCACACTTACTAGGTTAGAATGATAATAAAAATCCTCTAACTGCATTTACAGTGTAATATCATACCTCTGCTTGGGTTTATTAATGCAATATCATTTGATGGTTAATGGACACTGGGCACTGCAAGGCTCAGTCTTCTATTTAAGATGATGTACTACTCAGTAATTTGATTACCAGTATTGGGACTCAGCCATGAGAAAGAATCTGATTTCATTTCTAGGGTGGAAAGAAGCTAAGCAATAGATTAATGCCAATTCAAGTTTTGCTTTGTTTTCAAAGTAGGCATTTTGATGAATATCAGGCTCTCCTGGCAGTTCTCATTCATCTCTCCGCTTATAATCTCCTTGATGTTACCAATCTCCTTCCTGTGCTCACCACAACTTTCCCTGTGCTCTGAGGGACTCTGTGTTCTCCTAGAGGCCTAAGGCAATGGCCTTACACAAAACTAGATTCACTGCTCTCTAATTCTCTACCAATATCCTTCAGAAAGATTAGGAGTCCTAAAGAAATTATTCTGATCTTGCCCCCTGTCTTTGAGCTTCTAAATGCTGTGAGAGTTAGTGCCTGGGGTCCAATGGAAGCTCCCTGCCTTGCTGGGTCTGTCCAACATGCTTTTTCTCCTCTTTGGTCTACGGACTTACAAATGTGTGTCTAAGGATGGTTCTCAGAGGTGGTAAACACAACAGCAGAAAGTGCCAGCATCCATTAACAGCTATGAGACTGGCCAGAAGCATTTCATTCCTAAACATCATCCTTCTAGGTATCCTGGATTATAACTTCTAGATCAGTTTTGAGACCAGGAAAATCTATGATGTTATTTAAATGACATAATTATCCTACATAAGAGAAGGAACTATACTGCTAATTTTTCTTACTACTCTATTGCTATCTACTAATGTGTTAATTTGCTTATTTTATCTCATTATTATCCATTCTCTTTATTGTAACTCTGATTTCAACTTGCAACTGAGCTGCGTCTAGGCTACATCCAGGATTAGCTATTAGAAAAGGGCCTTTAAAGAAAATAAAATACTTAATCCACTCCCTGATATTCAAAGGGCATATAGTATTACATAGGATGCAAAGACTACTGTTTTAGATGGGTCTGGAAAGCAATGCTCTTTATTATCTGTGAAAATTTGAATGCAGTAGATGCCATGGGGGTGCTTGGCAGTTTTTGAGATGATCCGCCATCTTACTCTGTGATATTTTGTCTGAAAGGTTGTCAATTTTTTAAGATAAAAGTAATTTTCAACCTTCTGCAATATAGTTTTTCACTCCTTGGTCAAAAACTTTGCCCTCAGTATGTAACACCGGGGAGAACAGCATGTGTCACTTAATAACCCAGACATTTTGATGTTGGATCAATATATTTTGTTGTGATTTTCTTTACATCTCATCTAAACTATGGCCAGTGGTTTTCAAAATGTGGTTCCTGGCCCGTCAACATCAGTATCACCTGGGAATTCATTTAAAATGCAAATTCTTAGGCCTTTTGCCAAACCTACTGAATCCCTAGCTCTGCAGTTGGGGTCCAGCAATTGCTGTTTTAATAAACACTCCATTGGGTAGTGGTGCCTGCTAAAGTCTGAAAGCCTCAACATGTAGCACTTATGGTAGCACTTAGAGATGTCAAAATGAACCAGGTCTTCCAACATTGGAATTTTTCATTTTGTTATATGTGCCCCGTTTTCCTAGGGCTTATAGTGCAAGACCACATCTTGAGATTTCAGGTTCCTTCAGAAAAAAAAAAAAAAAAGGACAGTTCCATGGAAGAACTCTAGAAAGAGGCAGATCCTGGGATAGGCAATAGGTTCTTAAGAGGACATCTTAGCTTGCAGGTGAGTTTCCGGTATTTTCTTCTCTCTGGGCCTGTAGATTATTTGGGCTTTGGGGAATGAAAACAGAATGGTCCAAATGAAGAAGAGTGCCCTCCCCAGAGGCTGGCATGTGGTAGAGCAACATGATCAGCAAAGGATCTGCTGGAACACTGGAGTTCTTAAAAGAGGCTGAGTGCACACTGTGGGATCTCATGTGGCCTCTGTCAGAAGTGGTGGCATGGAGGTCTGATGAGGGTGGAGCCCAGGTGATACTTCTTGGTGTTACCAGCAGTCAAGTCAGGGAACCTGGCTGCTTCTCTCCAGTTTGTTCAAAAATTATCAAATTCATTTTCCTTTATACATCATTTGCTTATATCTGATGCCAGAAGGTAGTCAAGTTTGGCCAGCCAGGATCCAGGTAGTTTTCCTGGTCTGGATGCTGGTAACATTGGGATAATTTCAGGAAAATTCTGGAGAACTAGTTTAGAGGCTAAAAACAATTGTAATGTTGGCATGACAAATAAATGTTCTACTCACAGCCTTGTGGATCTACTTAGACCACTCACACCTGTTCAAGTGCCTTTGTCCTTAGTTTTCGGACCTATAATTCTAAATCTTGATTGCCCAGTTTATTATATTTCACAATACAACTTTCTTTTCCCTCAACCCTGGAATAATATATACAAAATCAATGAGATATAAAAGGTAGAGAATACAATTTTAAATTAATCCACTCCCTGATTTCCCAAGGGCATATAGTAAAGTTGGGGATATAAAAACACATTTTATCAATATAGATTCTTCATTTCTCCCATAAAATTACAAACCAGCACTGATGAAGTAATCAGAAAGTAAGCAAAATAGAAATCTCACATAAGAATTTTGAGAGGGATAACTAGGTTTTGCCCTTCTCCAGTACGAATTTGATAAAGGGAGGCAAATTTCAGTTAGAGGCCCAGTCAAAACATTAGGCTTCTGACTTTTCCTTGGAAATTAGAATTTTATGCTTAAAAATCTTTAGAAGAAAATATTTTCCTCTCCTATATCTTGAGATGATGCCTTCACAAAATTTATCTAGGCCCCTAGGGAGTTCAGAAAACAACCTACAGACAGGCCATAGGGTCTGCACTGCCAACTCCATCATCTGCTTTCCATTCTTTCTAGCTTCTCAATCTCCTGTTCTCTTTCTGACCCAAGTAGACCACTCTCACACATTTCTTATGGTTTTCATGTAAGAGCTGCCAGGATTAAACCTCCCACCTATTCACTGCCCCTGAATCCAGTCATTTCAATCACTTCAGTATTCCTCAGGGGTTACTATATTCTTCAGGGAGGGTTTGCCATTTAGGTACCAAAAATAATTCCCATCCAATTCATCAAAAATGTACTCGAGGACTTCTCAACAGTTTTTATAAGAAAATCTTTTATAATAGATACTTTAGTATTCTTTATAAAACTGGAAGTGATCACATTGATTTATATAGCTTTTTGAGTTCTTTTTGGCAAGTTCTCCCTCAATTTCTATATGGAACATTAGAGAATTCTGTGGCAAGTGCACTATTTCTCTAGACTGCAGTTTCTTCTTCTACAATATGAAGGCATTAGCATTTGATCTTTAATAATACTTAAAAATCTTGATAGTCTAGACATACATATTTCTGATACTATAAAATTCTATTATTTTATCTGTTCTATTGCATCACCTCACATTGTCAGATGAGATTCTATGCACAGAGTAGCAATAAATGTTACTGGATGACCATGTTTCCAAAACTGTGTCCTGGCACTGGTTTCCTGAAACACCCACACTTGACTTCGTATGACTCCACTCTTTCAGCAATGTACTTCTGGAACAAGCAGTACTCAGGCTGCTGAAGGATAAGGCTGGACATCATCCTGAAATCAAATAGACTCATCTAAATAGTCTGCTCCTTTTAGCAAACTAGACTGATTCCATGTTTTTTAAACCAAAATAAAAATCCTCTTTACTCTCTTATCTGATTTGAAGTTCTAAGACCCAGTACAGATGTATAAATAAGAAGACAAAAACCAATAATGGAATGGCCACTTTAACAAAAATAGTTTTATCTATTATAAAAACTATTTATTTTAAATAGTTGCCTATTTTGTGCCAGATGTTCTCTCAGGTACTTTGAATAACTTTTTGTCCATTATCTTAACAACTCAATGAAGTAAGTCTTATTATTCCCATTTTACAGATGAATACCAAGTCTTGGATAAATGTGGTGATTTGCCAAAGGTCACACACCTTGTAAATATCAGAATTAATTCCAATTCCAGTAGGTCTGAAAGCTCTTCTCACTCTATCTTACATTTTAGATAAAGCAATAAACATTTACTATGAAAACATAGAAGCATAATAGCATAGACATCTGAGTAAGAAGAACAGTCTTCCATATAAATATGGCCCTTCTCTTCAGTACACCTAGACGTAGCCTGCACAGTTGCCAAAGATTACTTGGCAGTCTCTAATTTCAACTCTTCTTTCTCCAGCTTATGTTTCTTGCTTGGCAGAATAGTAGGATCTAGGAATAGAATCTCCTCAGTTGGGTGAATTTAAGCTGGTCCTCAGTGATGGTCACCTCTTAACATTACCACAATAAAAAACACACTTTTTGAGTTGTTTACCCTAAATCCTAAGGAGAAAAATGTGTCTGAGTGAACAATTCATAGTTTTTTGTTTTAGATTTTTGGAGGGGGAAAAAACCCCAAGAATATAGTCACTTAAATCAATTCAGTTAAACCTATTGACGTATCTGGATATTTTGGATGATGATGGCTGTAAGAGACCTCAACTGGACTGTGACTAGGATTCACACAGACAAGAATTAATCTGGATCTAAGAAATAAAGATCTTATGGTTGCTAAATTCAGAATCATCTAGGAATCTAGCTAATAGGTGGCAAGGAGAAAGGCCAGAAAATTTTAAAACTATCAATGGTCAAGAACTGGATAACCATTGAGAACAAAGAGGTCAGCAGTGGTAGGACAAGGTGAACAGACAGTGAACAGTAAGTATTAGGGTTAGGATGAGTACATTCATATAATGGCATAGATGGTTGGAAATGTAGAAGGAGATTTTCCTAGGGTAGAAACTACAGCAAATCAATGAAATGGAGTTTATAAGGACATATTTGGCAGTCTCCAGTGACAAAATTTTTAGATATCGTGGGGTTTCAGTGCCATTTTGACTTCTTAGAACAGACACATAAAGGCATATGAGGTCCGTTAGATATGAATATATAAATATAGTTAAGTCTTATTATGATGTATCTATAGTTTCAATTATTGTGTCTCATATACCTCATAAATAAGAAACATAAAAGAGACTGTTTTAGTCAGCTTTTTCACTGTTCTGACTAAAAGACCTGACCAGAAAAATTGTAGAGGAGGAAAAGTTTATTTTTGGGCTCATGGTTTCAGAGGTCTCAATCTATAGATAGCAGGCTCCATTCTTCAGGACTCAAGGTGAGGCAGAACATCATGGCGGAAGAGTGTGGTAGAGGGAAGCAGCTCACATGATAATCAGAAAGCAAAGAGAGACTCCACTTACCAGATTCAAAATATACACCCATAAGCATACCCCAGTGACCCACCTCCTCCAGCCACACCCTACCCACCTTCAGTTATCACTCAGTTAATCCCATTAGGGATTAAATCACTAATTGGGTTTTGGCTTTCACAACTCAATCATTTCTCCTTTAAACCTTCTCACACATGAGCGTTTGGGGGACACCTCACTTCTAAACCATAACAGAGGCATTTGCTTCTTTTGCAATATTTTCAAAGGTTTATAAGTCAGGTGCTAATCTTATCACACAACATGAATATTACAATTAATTTCATTTGTTCCTATTTGTGCTTCTTGCACTAGTGTCTTGTCATTCATGCCAGTCCTCACTCATTCACTTCACAAGCATTTTTCTAGCACTTACCATGTGCTAGGAAATATGTTATATGCTAGAGAAACAGAGGTGAGTAAAAGAACAAGGCCCCAAAGGAATTCTATTTGGCAAAACAGATTTATAAGCTAATAGTGTGATCAGTGCTAGGGTGGAGCAATGTTTGAGGTTTGCCAGGATTTGAGAGATAGGAACAACATGGGAATCCCTGAAGCCCCCTAGGTTTTAAGACAATAAATTTGCAGTGGCATCAGCTCACTTTGCTACTATAAGGGGGGAAATCACAAAATATATCAACACACATAAAGAAACAAAGAAATCAAATGGATCATGTCAGACCTGGATATCTGAAAAGTTATAGGGCAGGAGAAAATGAAGATTGAAATTTTAGAGTATTTTTCAAGAAAGAGCTTAGTCTAAACTAACTAGGTAAGTAAAGTTATATGAGGTCTGGAAAGAGTTTGAAAATTAGAAGAAGAAGGATCAAAGAAACCAGGTATCTACCTTCCAATGAGCTTTTTCTTTTCTTTTTTTAAGTATGTTTAGTTGTAGATGGACACAATACCTTTATTTTGCTTATTTATTTTTTTGTGGTGCTGAGAATCAAACCCAGTGCCTCACACATGCGAAGCAATGCTCAACCACTGAGCTACAACTCAAGCCCTCCAATGAGCTTCTAAGAAGAGGAATAGAGTGAGTTAGTGAATCAGGCATTTTGGTTCAATAAATCCATCAGCCAATAATTAGGATATTCACACAAGTAATTACTCAATTTGGGTAAAGAGTGAAAGAGACTATTACTAATTAATCAAAGGCTTGGCAAGGTGGTACATTCCTGTAACCTTGTCTAATCAGGAAGCTGGGGTAGGAAGATCACAAGTTTAAGGCCAGCCTAGGCAACAAGACCCTGTCTCAAAATAAAATAAAAAGCATTGGGGATGTAGCTCGGGATAGATTTATTATCTATCATGTGTCAGACCCTGGGTTCAATCCCCAGTACTGCAAGCAAAACAAAACAAAAAAAACCTCAAAGCAGTAAGGGTAAGCTGGGATGATATGAGGGTGTATGGTCGCCTTGTTAATATTCCATGTGTTGAACACTTGCATAGGCACAGGGGGATAAGACAAAAAAACAAGACAGAGATGGTACTTGCCATTACAATCATATAGCAAAGACATACATTGGACAATATTTTTTAATCTGATGAGCATTGCTAAAAACAGACATTAAGGAGCCACAGAAGTTTATAATGGGGGAAACTAACATCTTCTCAGAGGTTGACAAAGTACATCATTGGAAATGACATTCAAGTTGAGCCTGTAAAGATGAGCAAGAGTTTGAAGGTATGAATGTCCAGGCAGAAGCCTTAGGATGGGGATAGATTATTGTTTGATTTCTACATTTTCTAATAATTTTTTTTCAAATCCTTATTTTCCCCCTATTCTTTTCCCTTTTTTAGAATTCCCTCCTCCATCCCTTTTGAACATTTTAAATATATTTTGTTAAAATCTGTTTCATGTGAGTCTACTCTTTGAAGCTTTGGCTCCTATTTCTTTGATCTGCTGATTCTCACATGCGATTGTTTTATGGTTTGGTTTTTAATGTTGACTATGATCTACTCATTAGAAGAGAGTTCTCTGTGGGACAGTAGTCTACAGAGTACTTTTCTGTAGTCTCAACTTGAATTAAAGAATCGGATCCCTTTTAGGTTGATTTCCCAGCTTCAAGTCTCTTCACCCAGGCAGTGTGCTTTCAGGCTCCCCGTCTGTGCTCAGACAAGGAAAGTTATAATATTGACAAAAAGGGGGTACCACGATAGATTGTGGAATATAAACTGAATAAGGAATAAAAATAAAAACATGGTGGAGATGAGAGAAAGACATACTGGCCAATGAACAGAGAGTTGCAACTGCAGTAGTGATAGGTTCGTGTGGGCAAGCTAAAAAGGTCCATCTTTAAACTAAGAATGTGATCTGTATAGACATCCCATAATTATACAATATGCCACTTTAGCTCACAGTCCTTTGCTAGAAATAGTCATGTGGACCATCTATTTGCAGTAAGACTGGGAAATCTGAAGGACCACACGGATATTCAGTGAGCAATAAATTCTCTCCATAGTGGCTGAGAGGGGTGAAGGAGAAGGCTACTAAATATAAAGTGATTATGGAATGTTATCCCTGATGATTTCCAGAATTGTGGTAAAAGGAAAAATGAATGAAGTTCCATGGGTTTTAGTAAAGGAGGATGATCGGTCTTAAAGAGGAATTTGCCCTGGGTGGATAAGCAAGTGCCCAGGAAAATACATTTGGGAACAATAAAGAAATCTTTCACTTGGGGAAATAGGAATCCTAACTATTCACTGGAACCAGGACCATTGCCCAATAAGCTCTTGTGAGGAGATAAAAAAGACCACACAGTTGGTGTTCAAATATACTGAATGTTGTTTGGGGATAGGAAAATATTTCTCAATATTAACTGATTTTGTCCTGGGATTTCTTTCTCTTCTTTTGGCTTTGCCCCTATTCTTATAGCAATGCTGTGCTTACTGCCTGCAGGTAAGGATTGTGGCATTGTAGGAAGCAAAATGTCCCAAACATGAGTTCTAGCTTCTAGTCTACAAATAACCTAGGCTATGAAAAGAATGGGAAGAATAATGGCCTCCCAAAGAAGTCCATGTCTTAAACCCTGGCAGCCGTGAACGTGTTAGGTTACATGACAAAGGAGAAATAAGATTGCAGACAGAACTAAAGCTGTTAATCAGTTGACTTTAAAAATAAAGAGATTACCCTGGATTATCCCTGTGAGCTCAAAGTAGTTACACAGGTTCTTTGTGGAGCTGCATCATGAAAAGACTTGATTGGCTATTGCTGACATCGATGATGGAAGGGGGCCATGAGCCAAGAAATGTGGGCAACCTTTAGAAGCTGGAAAAGGCAAGAAAACACATCCTGTCCTAGAACTTCCAAAAGGAACACAGCCCTAACAACATCTTGATTTTAGCTCAGTAAGATTCATTTCAGAATTCAGAATTCCAGAACTATAAGATAAATTTGTGCTGCTTTAAGCCGCTAAGTTTGTGGTAATATAGAAGCAACAGGAAACTAATGCAAAAAGCAAACAGAAAATTTTGAGAATTGCAGATTTGAGAAAGGATTTGCTGTGGTTTGAGTGTTATGTCTCCTACAAAATACACACGGAAACAATCTCTAGTGCAACACCATTAAGAGGTAGGGCCTTCGTGAGTTGATGAGAGCTCCTCCTTCACGTGGGATTAGTGCTCTTATCAAAGACCCAAGGGAGTAAGTTGGTTGGGTTTTGCCTTGAGAGGATGCCATCAATGGGACTGGCCCTTGCCAGACACAGAACTGGCAGGCCGCTTGATCATGCTCTTCCTAATCTCCAGAACTATTAGAAAATAAATTTCCATTGTTTATAAATTATCCAATCTGTAGCATTTTGTTACGGCAGCACAAACGAACTAAGACAGGAATTATCTGAGAAGAGGAAAGGACAGACAGCATCAGAGCTAAAGCAATACAACTTGGATATTAATTAACAGCAGAGAGACAAGCCCAACATATATACAGGCAGCAAACCTCTGAGGGAGGGTTATGTGATCTGTGCTCCATACCTGGTAGAGTGCAGGAAGACACTAGGGCTCTTAAAGAGAAGGAGCTGTGTAAGTCAGGAAGCTCCTCAACTAGATTCATAAGGATTTCATTTTATTTGGGACAATAATAATTTGTTCTCTTTATTCTAGTGCCATACAACATAATATTCTTTTTGTTTAGTGTGGTAACTTTGTAATGTGCCAACCTGGCTAGCCTGAGCAAAATTTCCTGAGGTTTTTTTTTTCCCTCTGTGTTTTTTGTTGGATGGGCCAGAGATTAATTGAGGATGGGGCAGGCAAAAACCAAGAATAGCCGCTCTGCATAACCACTACCATGTTGATCACGTTGTCACTCACCTGCTGGCTCTCTCCCCCCAGTGAAGAGGCAGTGCCCACTGCTGAAACCACTTTACCTTGTGCTACGCCCTTCTTTATCTTGTTTGACTCCTGAGCTTTTAGTATGGGCTTTTAGTTTCCTGAAGAAAGGACTGGTTTCCCTGGGCCACCTGAACTACCATGGTCAGAGACCAGAACCCATACGGGTTTCAGTCTGTTCTGTGGCTTCATTTCATTCTGGGGGTTCCAGCTTGTTCTCGCTGCCCCATCCATCCCTTCACAACTGCCTGCCTTGTGGACTTCAAACTCCATGATCAGATATAGCCTTACAGTGACTGCTTAAGCTACTCCCTCTACTATGGAAGGTCTAATCCCTGTAATAAATTAATTTATATGTATATTATATATGAGATAAACAATAAGATATAATGCATATATGTATTCTGTTCTCTGAATCCTAATTGACTGGTTTTTTAAAAGACTTTATTTAGCATTTTTCTTAAGAGCTTTATAGTTATACAAAGTAGTTGGGTTCATCTTGAGAAACTCATGCATGCGTGGCTATTTGACTTTCCATCCTATTTGTAACTGTGGTCCATTTAGGCTTTTATAACAAAGCACTATAGATTGGGTAGCTTATAAACAACAGAAATTTATGCCTCACAGTTATGGAGACTGGAAGTAGAAGACAGGGCGTCAGCTTGATTAGGTTTTGGTGAGAGTCCTCTTTTGGGTTGCACTCTGCAGAAAGAGACAAGGAAGCTTTGGGGGTCTCTTTTATAGGGCATTAATCCCATTCATGAGGCCATCCTCATAGCTTAATCACCTCCCAAAGGCCCACTTCCAAATATCCTCACACTAGGGATTTAGGATTTTGCAATTTGGGTGGGGGGCATGAACATTAAGTTCACTGCACTGATATTAACAAAACATGTTTTTGACTTCTGGAATTTGTAGTAATTATAGTTAGTGTCTCTCATGAAGTCTTAGCCCAGTCATTTACTCTTTCAATTCATCTCTCACCTTCTTTGAATACTGTCTCTTGAGCCAGCAGAATCTGAATGATTCATATTCAGATAAAGTAATCATTTGCTTCCTATGTAAAGTTTTCTATAAAATGCCTTTCCTCAATTCTCCCTTAAGGTCCTTCCCAAAGCCTTGAAAGGATCATTCAAAATACATAACTTGGATATAATGCTAAAAAGGAACCAGCGATCCATGAATAAATTATGAATAGTGACAGAAGGCAAGGCGATGTCTGTGATTCAGCTCAATAGACTTTGCTGGCAGGGAAACGTCCTGCAATAAATCTTTTGATTGCTGAAAAACATTGTTGGAAAAAAAAAAGTGGGAGGAAACTAATACTGCATATAGAGACAGAAATAAAACAACAAACACTTGCAAACTTAGAGCTTCACTACCCTGACCCTTTTAAATAAAACTTAAGTTGTATGGAGCAGAGGAAGGGGAACAGACGGAGGGAGGAGAGGACAGAGAGGGAAAGTTCTGGGGACTGAAGTGGAGCAAATTATATTCTATGCATGTATGATTATATCAAAATGAACCCTAATATTACATATAACTATAATGCACTAATAAAAAATATTTAATTAAACAAAACTTAAGCTGCATACAGGTCTGGGTATAATCATGGTCCTGGCAGCCTATAACCCTGTGACTTTGAGCTAATGATCTAACTTTTCTGAAGCTCAGTTTCTTATCTACAAAATGGCAGTAATAGTACCAGCCCCATAGGATTCATAGATTAGAAATAATATGTAAAACATTACAACTGAAATACAAAAAGTACCTGGGGAATGCTCAAAATAGTTCTTGGTTCCCCTTTGCTAATACATTTAAAAATACTGTCCTGTAAAATCCCGACACAACATATATAACATGTTCACTAAACTTTTTTCTAGAATCTGAGGTTAAACTAAAGCAATGTGGGAGCTCACTCTCTTCTAGGCAGGGGAATTAGGGCCTTTTAAAAATAACAAGGCCTTGGACCTTATCAGAAAGCTGTTGCTTTAGTACCTGCATTAAGTGATCACAGGACAGGGGAGGCCAAGAAGAGGGAAAGTCCCTTAGCCCAAGTGGGTAAGTAGATCTCTGATGATCTCTAGCCATTTCATGTCTGTAGGTGCCCACAATAAAACTACTAAGCCAGAAAATTCCCAGAGTGAAACTATAATGATACATAATCAAAACATTATCCTATTAAAGGCAACAGCTAAAAATGTATCAGGCAAAGTACAAATCTTTACACCACTAATATTTTTTTAAAAATACTCTATTGTCCCCATTTCTGCTATAAGGCATTCCAAGAATATTTATTTTCTGATTCTTTTCACATGCATTACTATTTTATTTTAATATTTAATGATCTTTTTACTGTAAATGTTCATATTTTGTACTAATCCTCATATCTGTAGATGTATAGTCCATAAAAGCTTCATCTTCATGAATACTGACATTATATTCCTAAAAAAGGAAAGGTTACAACAGAGTATTTCTAGTACTTTTCTTTTCCTTTGCTTGTAGCAATAGGCCTGACATGGTAGAATTCCATCCACAGAAATTAAACAACAGAACTGTGGTTTTAACCATAAGTTTCTTCTTTGATCAGCTATAAACTATCTCTGAAAAATGGAGATTTTTTTTAAAAGATCAGATGGATGATTTCTTTATAGTTATTACTCTGGGTTGGCAAGGATTTGGGGGGAATAGAAAATTTGGATATTTCTGTTGGATTTATAATCAATACATCTTTCCGAAACATAGCTTGGAGAAGTTCTCATCCTTTCAAACCACACACACACACACACACACACACACACACTCACACACACATTAATTCATCAAAATAGAAGAAAAATCAGTGCAGTGAAGGAAAGGGTTTAAGGGGGAAGGAGGAGGAACAGGAGAAGGGAAGAAATGTGGAATAAATATGAACTAACTTTTCTATGTACATACATGAATATACCTCAAGGCACTAATTGAAAAAAAAAAGAAAATATGTATGTATTAAAATGTGTATGTAAAAAATGTACAAGAATACATACATTTTAAAGTTAGTATAAGAAAAATTTCAAAGAACCTCAATATCCTACAATAGAATATTAATGAAATAAATTGTCAAATATTAATATGCCATAATCATATACATTCATTAATAATGCATAAAAATATCTAATGACTGGGGAAATATTTTAGTCAGTCAATTTTGGTTTATTTACTGAGTAGCTAAGCAAAGATGTTAATAGTAGTTATTCCTGAAGGAGAGCATTAAGAGTGAGTTTTAGTTTTGTCTTTGTGTTTCCTATATTTTATAAATTTTGTGATAAATATGCATTACTCTATAATTGGAATCTTTCAAGCATTAAAAGCATTAAAAATTATTTTATATACACTTATATATTATGTGTTCATGATTAGAATCATTAAATTTTGTAGTAGAGAGAGACCACAGGGATATTCTGGTTCAAGCTCTAGATCCAAAGTTTGACCTCTAGAAATTCAAGAGACATAATTTGCACAATGAATTAGGTTTTCATAATAATTCATGTAAATTATGGCCTCTTTAGTTCTTCAAATGGCTATCTTTAGGCCACTTGTGATTTTTAAAGATAAATTCTACTGGTTTTCTAAAAGTAAATTATCTTTTACTTATTTATTTTTAGTGGGAAGGATTGAACTAGGCACTCAACTAGATTCCCCAGTCCTTTTACTTTTTATTTTGAGACAGGGTCTCACAGAGTCAGCCCAGGCTGACCTCCAACTTTTAATCTTCCTACCTCATCTTCCTAAGTACTTGGAATTATAGTTGTATGCCATTATGCCTGGCTATGTTTTACTTTCAAGAGACAACGGAAACTATTTCTTGCCTTGAGAAGTAATTCACTCTTTCAGTACAGATAAAATAAATTCCTTTGAGTTGTTACCAAAATATCATATTATTAAAATTCCTGTGAGGTAACAGATTTTCTAAGATAAGTTCATATATAAAAGCCAGGCTCAATGGCTCATCTTATAATCCCATCAACTCACTGAGATAGGAAGATTATAAATTCCAGGCTAGCCCAGGCAATTTAATGAGACCCTGTCTCAAAATAAAAAATAAAAAAGGATGGGATGTAGTTCAGTGGTGGGGTGAATTCCTAGTACATTAAAAAATTATATATAAGATTCAAATGGGAAATTCTGGGAATGATTTTTTTCATCTTTGAGAATTAAAGTGAGTTTCCATTTTTATTCCTGGGTGCAGACATATATCACACATAAGTGATGGATACATATGGCATTAAAATATTTCTTATTATAGGAAATATATTGTTGAACTTTCATAGATATTTCCTGTTATTAAACCAAGTGTTGATTGTCAATAGTGACATTCTGTGCTTGAATTGTGTGGATCATCTATTTATGTGTTAACAACTATACAGTTAAAATATCAAAGACCCTATAAGCCTAAAATATTCAGTACAGATTATTCATTTTTTAGACTTTTTTTTTTTACTACCCACTGTGTGCCGTGTATTGTGCTAGATGTTAGGGATTCATCTGTAATAAGCCAGAGTCCTGCCCTGATAAACGAAGAAGACAATTAGATGACAGTGCACTAAGTATATAATAAGGCAAGTTCCTGTGGTAGAGGAGAAGTAGGGTGGGATACTAGTAGAATACATCTGCAGGGCTAGTTCAGCTCACACACACCTCTCCCTGGAAGCTACCTTCCATTTCTGTGCCACAGCCTTGGTGCACCTCCAACCCTGGCCACAGGTGACTGATCCCAGCCACAGAAGATCTGACCCAGGCTAGAACTCAGAGAAGCTGGATCAGTTAGCTATGGCAGATGAGTAAGTATGGTTATGCACCTTCAGGAACTGAGGTGGTTGTTTGAGGTTCTGTTATAAGTAGAGAAAAGAAGGGTGCTCGAAGAAGTCTGGGGATGCAATACACTTGGGAGAGATCTGCTTCCAAGCTGGCCAACTAGTGTGCCTGGCAAGTTGGTGCTGGCTCTTAACAGGAAGCTTCAGATCTCTGCACCACTTCTTGAAGCATGGCAGCTGGCTTTCTTGACAACACACTATCAAGGAACTGAAGCAGAAGCTGCAATGCCTTTTATGACCTAGTCCCAGAAGTCATATATCATTGTTTTTGCTATATTTGTTGCCAGGTCATCCCTGATTCACTGTGGAAGTAGTCTGTTGAAGGCCTTCCTTGAAGGCTTTCATTATTTTTCAACAATTTGAAAGAAACCCAATTACCTTCCTAGACAAGGACCTCAACATACATAATATTGGAAATGCCAATTGGAAAGTGACAATATCAATCTGCCTCAAGGGGATAGAAAAGTGTGTGTAAGGACCAAAAAGGAAGAACAAGATTTAAATTTGCCCGCCATACATCTATTAAGCACTACTGTGGGCTGAGTAGTGTCAAGAGGGATGACATATACATACACATCAGGCCAAAGGACCAGAAATTATTCTTTATTGTATAAGAAATTAACTTTCTTTGGTTCCTGCTACAATGGAACCATTGTGAAGTTTTGCATAGCATATGGACTTTGGGGAAAGTCTTTGAGGAAGACTGAACACCTCTGGAGTAGTCTCAAATTGAAAGACAATCATTTTAGTCAGCTAGAAAGACCTAACAAGAATAATTTTTTTTGAAAGAGAGAGAGAGGGGCAGAGAGAGAGAGAGAGAAAGAGAAAGAGAGAGAGAATTTTTAATATTTATTTTTCAGTTTTCGGTAGACCCAACATCTTTATTTTATTTTTATGTGGTGCTGAGGATTGAACCCAGCGCCCCTTGTACGCCAAGCGAGCCCGCTACCGCTTGAGCCACATCCCAGCCCTAACAAGAAAAATTTTAAGGAGGAAAAGTTGATTTGGAAGTCATGGCTTCAAAGGTCTCAGTCCATAGATGGCCAATTCCATTCCCTGGGGCCTAGGGTGAGGCAGAACATCATGATGGAAAGGTGTGATAGAGGAAAGGAGCTGAGAACATGGCACCAGGAAGCAACAGGGAAGAGGTGGGTTGAGAGGGAAAGGTAGAGAGAATGAGCTCTGCTCAACAAGGAAAAAATATATACACCAAAGGCCGGCTCCCAGGGACCCATTTCCTCTAGCCACACCTTACCTGCACATAGTTACCACCCAGTTAATCTCTATCAGGATTAACACACTGATTAGGTTCAGGCTCAATCATTGAGTTCAATCAATAATTGGATTCAATCATTTCACCTCTAAACCCTTTTGCATTGATTCAACACAAGCTTTTAGGAAACACCTTATATCTAAACCAAGATTCTAAGTCTTAGAACTTAAGATTTACTCTTAAAACTTAGAACTCTGGGGAGTCTTGTGATTTTGGGGTGATTTGTTGGATAGCCAGCTTGCAGCATCATCTGTGTTTTATACGTAGCCACTATATTTTTAAAGAAAAAACATATGATATTGAAATTAGAACTGGCACTGAAATATTTATCCTGCTCTTGAATATATGAACAATTCTATTTCTGGCTTCATATACATAGCAAATTAACTATGGGGGAGTATAAATAATTAACATAGAATTATAGAATTCTCAGGGATAGCATAGAATTCTCTGAGTTCCATAGGAGACGGATACCTTTTTTTAGTTGCTCAAAGAAAAGAAGAAGAAAACCCAGGGGAGGATTGAATTTTAAGTGCTTTCTTTTTACGGTACTCTCATATATATAAAGAAATACACTCATCATAGTTCTCAGAATTTAAAAAATTGAACATTGCTAATTCTTAAAAATAAATTCTCTTGAAGTATCCTAGAGTCAATGGAGGTAAATAATCTCCAATAGCAAGGTGAAAAATAAATAAATAAGGTAAAAGAATCAGAGAAGACAAATGGAAGCAAAAACAAAGACACTAGATGAGGTGGGTATTCCAAGTACTTTTTAAGAACAATTCAGACAAGATATGGGTATAGAGTGGAATCTATACAGTAAAAAAAAAAAAAAAGGCAGTGGAATGTGTAAAGTCAACTACCACATACTTAGAAGATAATCAGATTTAGGGCTCAATGTGACTCTAGTGACCTCTGCTGGAGCCTATCTTATTTTTCAACTCCACAACTTAAATAAGAGCTCTATGTAAGGATAATTCAAATTTTCATAGAATTGAGTTTGAAAATTGAGAGAAGACTCATAAGACATTTAGCATTACCTCATTATTTCAAACTTGATATGACAGGCCTTGGTCCAGATAGGTTAAATGTCTTGTTTTAGGTCACACAACTGGAATTAATAGAATAAAAGATGTCTCATCAATTTATGGGCCTGTTTACAAAAGTAGTTTTCTTTTACAATGAACGTATCCAGAACACACAAAATGAGGAGGCTAAGTTAAATCTCAGGAATTTAAATGCTAATTTAAAAATATTCACTGAATTTTGTTAACTAGGAAAATTTTGCTGAAAATATAATTTCCTAATCGATATAAACATGACATTTTGAATACTAACTCGACATTTTTGAAATGTCAAGTTATTCTGTCCTTCATTAGATTACCTGTGTTCCCTATCTCTGCCATTTTAATCTTTGTGAAATATTTCTTTGGGCTTCAGTATGTTTTTATGTTTTTCTCTTTCTCTACCTCTAAAATGATTGGTAAAGTACCAAGAAAAAAGGACAAAAAGGAAACATCACAGATAGTAATGGTTCTTACAACAGGGTTTCTGGAAAGCCTGACTGTGACTCTTACCCCCTACTCAGTGCTCTGGGACCACCCATTCCTGAGGGCTCTTTGCTTCTTTATCTTCCTTCCAGCAATCAACATTTCTCTTTCATCCCTCCCAAAACCAGAGCTTCTCAGACATATCATACCTACAAACTTGGGCATTCATTCTTCTATCAGTGTACTAGAAAGTAGATCCTTCTCCCTGCCTATATTCTTAGGAAGTTACAGAAGTTTTGACAAAACTCCCTTCTTCCACATTTCAGTTATTATCTTTAAATTAGGCATAATAATATCAGTTATGTTTACAGTGGATCTGTGAGGACCTTTGTAATTTTTTCTCCTCCAACTATTTAAGCAAGTAGTGGTTCCTTTTCTTTTTTCTTTCTTCTTTGCTTCTAAAATTTTTTGGATGGAGAACATTTAAAACTATCTGAGGTTTAAATTTTTTCTTATCTTTTATAGAAGATTATACAAGGAACCCTGGAAAAGAAAGGGAGAGGAAGTCTTTAAGAGAACAAAATAGAAGTTTGTCTTATTTAGACTAGCAAGGTTATAGAGTTTTATGATATTCATGACCAATGGAAGTACGGTTGAACCTACTCTGATGTTCTCCCCAGAGAGGGTACCAAAAATCCCAGGATAGAATTTTATGATGTATGCATCAAAATTTGATGGTCTACCCTGCCTGGCAGAGAAAGACTCAGAAGTAGGAATTTACATTGATTCATGGGTAAGTGGCTATTTGGCCACAGAGTCAGAGACTGAAAAATGGCATTGGAATATTGGTTAAAAGGAAGTCTGAGGAAGTTTTAGAATGGGCCTCTCAGAGTAGGTAGAGTGAGGATATTTGTGTCCCAAATGAATGTTACTTTACTGTAAAGAAAGTTTCAATAACCAAAAGTCATCAATATGGTCAACCCTGTGGATACCAGTTGGCTGCCTTCCTCATTTACCCTGATACTTGTACAATGGGCTCTTGAATATAGTGGCCCTGGGAATAGGAATATTGATTATGTGTGGCATCTAGAAAATGGGCTTCCCATCACCAAGACTGATCTGGTTACTACTGATGAATGCCAATCTTCACCAATGTCAGAGCTAACACTGAATTTCTAGCAGGTGCTCAGCACCTGCCAGTGACTTGATGGCAGATGGATTGCACTGGATCTCTTATCATCATGGAGGACCTCTATCCATCCTGGATACGGATCTGTCTTCTTTTTCTGTAATATTTCTTCTCACATCACTATCCATGGACTTAGGAATTGCCTTGATCACTTTCTTAGAATCTCATAAAGTATTGCCTCTGACTAATGAACTTCAAGAACCAGAATTGAAGAAATTATTTCATGCCCACAGGAAGACACAATGATGGAATGATTTACTGACAATTTATTTATGTTGCCACCAGTGAGACTGCAGAGCTATCCCACAGTTATGGTATACTCTCTGAGCTAGCAACTAATGTATATATAATGCTATTTCTTTGATAGCTAGAATTACTTAGAATAAAGAACCACAATGTAGGAGCTGTAGTGACTTCTTCACTATTATTCCTCATGTCCTACCTTTGTTTCTAAGCCCACAATATTGTGCTCTTTGTTTCCAAGGAGGAATATTTCCTTTAGGACATACCAGAAGGATTTGTTGAATGGAAACCGAGGCTGCCCTATCACTTACCTTGGGATCTTTATGCCAGCGAATTGCCATATTGTCTAGGTAATAAATCATGATTATAAAATGGGAAAAGGGTTAGAACTACATAGTTAGGTGGGGGATTATGTCTAGAAGCTAAGGGACTCTCTTGGACAAGTTTTAGTACTCTATTGGTAAGAGTTACTGGAAGGTTAAAGTGAGATAAGTAAGAATCAATAGTGGTTAAGATATTTCAGGAGTGAAGGTTTTGGTTACCTTACACTGATATATACTCACAACTAGCAAAAGTATTAGCTGAAGGCAAGGGGAACATGGGAAAGGGGATGGAAGAAGAATTGCTAATATATACTATGACCTCATAAATTGTGTAGAAATTAGGACTTTATCATGCATATTTTTCAGTTTTTTCTTTCTCCTTTTTTCTTTGAGGTCTTCTAGGATTTGAAGGAAGGTCTGGAAGATCTGGGTCTGGAAGAAGTGGAAGTAGTGGGGATTAACCTTGAGGAGATTCATTTTTCTTTTGAAAGTCAATAGTCACAGGTGAAATCATTATAGTTTATCAGGTAATGAAAATCTAAAACCATCAGGCAGAGGAGGAGGATTGCTCCTACTAACAACTAGGACTCAGTGGGGGTTGGTAATTCAACCTAGTTAAATTCATTAGAATCTACCCAAATATTTCCATTCTCAGGATCCCTTTTTAATCAATGCTTCGAAAGGCTGTATTGTAGTATTTCTCATAGAAGCAAGATTATAAATGGTGCTTTCACTTCCACATTAGCTCCTCAAAGCCTATTTAACCCCAAAGGATACTGAAATGCACTACTATTTGTATATAAAATATAGTAAATTTCTGACAAAATTATTTGTAGACTTTAACTGAATACCAGGAAAACGAATTACTACCAAAATGTTGTTTTTATGGTACAATATATTTCAACTCTAATGCACAATACTTTAAATGTCCTTCTTTCCCTGCCACTCAAGTATATATGTCCTACTGTGGTATCCATGGCTGAAAGGGAATAAAAGATACTTGGGATAAAAAAGAATCACTCAGTAGCTTGGAACATATTTATTTGGCAGTGGTGAGAGGCTTTACAGTCAGGCTGATCAGGAAAATTAAAAGAATTTTTTTCCTGTGGCCTTTTATTATTTGCTTACTGACCACCCCTCACCCACTGCCATGGGAGGCCACCAGAAGCAGCATTCACTCCATTTTTTTTTAAAGATAGAACTCTCTTTTCTTTTTTGGTAATGGGGGTGGGGGAGTTTGAACCCACAGGGGCTTAACCACTGAGCCACATCCCCAGCCCTTTTTATTTTTTGAGATAGTGTCTTAGTAAACTGATGAGGACCTCCCTAAGTAGTTGAGGCTGGCTTTGAACTTGCAATCATTCTGCTTCAGCCTCTCAAGTCTCTGAGATCATAGGCATGTACCACTGCACCCAGCTAGAACCCTCTTTTCTTTTTTTAAAATTTTTTTATTAGTTGCTCAAAACATTCAAGGTAAGAGTTACTAGAAGGTTAAAGTGAGCTAAGTAAGAGTTACTGGAAGGTTAAAGTGAGCTTAAGTAAGAATTACTTATTGTATACTCTTTACTTATTCTATACTCTTTTCAGGAACACCTATTCTTTCTTTCATAATCAGTATTTTACTGAATGCCAACTAAGGGCCACTCAGCAAGAAAGCATCAAAACCAAGGTTCAAAGTTAGGTTCATTTTACTCTCAGGATCCTTGCTCTATGTTCTTCAGTATTTTCTAGGAAAATACAATCACTTTAAATAGTCTACATCTGGCATTTTTCATCAATTTATCATGATAAATTGTTACTTCCTATCTTTTTTTTTTTTTTTTGAGAGCAGTGTTGTCAAACCAGACAGCATATTAAAATCACCTGGGCTCTCTTCCAGAGCAATTAAATTTGACTCTCTGAGGGCAGAACTTTTTGTTTTTTAAAGTTTCCCATTTTATTCTAATGTACACCCAGGGTTGAGAACCACTCATGTTGTGTAATATAAGGAAAACAGACTTTGAGTCTCAAGCCTAGGCTTGAAGTCAAAATTTATAATTTGCTGTCTGTCTGACTTTGATACAAGGTATTTACTTGCTTTAAAAGAGCAGACTGTTTTTACTACACAAAAAAGTAAGTGAGTGAGGTAATATTAAATAGCCTGATTTGGCTATTCCACAATGTGTGTGTATGTATGTGTGTGTGTGTGTGTGTGTGTGTGTGTGTGTGTGTATATATA
>NW_026000005.1:10805859-10866091 GCF_001458135.2 Marmota marmota marmota | reverse complement strand
TGTATGTGTGTGTGTGTGTGTGTGTGTGTGTGTGTGTGTGTATATATATATATATATATATATATATAAACATCATGTTGTACACCATAAATACACAAAATTTTTACTTGTCAATTAAAAATAATTTTAAAACATGTATACAGTAAATTCACAAGGATTAGAGCATATTTGAGCATCTTACATTGTTTCTGGAATATGGTAGAAACACAGTAAATAGTAGCATTGATTCTGTGAGTGTGGTGTAGTGGAAAGAAAGTGGGTTTGGAGTGGAAGAGATCTGATTTCAAATCCTAGTCCTACTATTTCAAGTCTTTGGTAAATTAAATGTTCTGTGCTTTAGTTTAGTAATTGCATAATGATTAGAATAACTCTATCTTAATAAATTGTTGTGCATATTAAATAATGTTGTAAAACACATGGCACATTTCCTCTATTGTTTTTAACCTAGTTATGCTAGTAATACAGTCACTAGAAACACTTATAGAGATTTCCTGTATTTATAAGTGTTCTGTGTTAACTGTGGAAAGGTAGGTTCTCTGTTTAGTACAATAAATTTATATAATAGTATAGAGTCTACTTATTCTATACTATTTGCTACTGTACTATATAATAAAGCATAAGATTTGGTGCCTGGGTTTGATAAGGGGCTTATGGAAATGAAGGCAAATGGAACCCCTTGGGTCTGTGAGCTAAGAGAAATGCAGGCATCTGGATTCTTCCATCCATGCAGTGAGGAGGAGTTGTTGCCTGGACCTGACCTCAAGTGCAGACCAAAGTGGCCCAGAACACAGGGTGAAGCCAGGCTGGACTGTCACCACTGGCTTCAGGCAGCAAAGTCTAGAGCAGTCATCAGCTGCTTACATCTCAGTGCCATCAATGCAGTAGTAGTAGGGGTTTGCAATCAAGATGGAATGTGTCAGCAGTGTTAAAACAAACATCCCTGCTTCATCTTCAGAACAAAATCTATAAATAGTAGATTTGGACATGGCTCATACCAGACCCTTGTATAATTATCTGTCTTCACAGGATGTGCCTGGCACATAGGGCCGAAGAACCTGGAGCAGTGCCTGACATACACAAGGTACTCAATAAGTGTTCCTTGAATTGAACTGACTGGTGTCCTCTGCTTGGAACACTTTCTTGACTGGAACTGGATGTTAACATTTATTGGGTCTTACTAAGTGCAGCCCTGTGCTAGACACCGTATATAGCGATCACCTCATCCACTTGGCTAATTCATGCTCATCCTTCAAGATCTAGCTCAAATGTCACCTATTCTGTTAAACTATCTTGATTCCCTCCAGCAGAGTTGTCTGTGTTTTTGCACTGACAGCTCTTTGCTCAGTCTTCAGAAGAGTACTTACCACTTTCTACTTTAACATATCTGTTTACAAGTCTGTCTCCCCCACTGGAATGTGAGGTCATTAGGGGCATCATGTCTTTAATAATTTTGTCTTTGTCAATAGTACTTAGCATATAACATGATGAAACTAATTTTTAAACACTCTCAGTTTTGCTGACTAAATAGTAAGTCACATTTATTCAAAGAACTACATCCTTTGACACAAAACCAGCTTGTATTTTTATATAACTGAGAAAGGACAATTTTTATATAATTGAAGAAGAATGAGTTATATATATTTGCATATATCAGCTGTACAGACTAGCACCTCACAGGAAGTGCCTAACAAGAAGTTCCTAGTACTTATCCAAAGGGTACCAAAAGAGTGTTCTCTATTTTACCTGGCCATCATCTACTGGCAGGTTCAACAGGCTGCAATAAAGAGAAACATAAGAAGATTTACACACACACACACACACACACACACCGCTCATTTTTTAAATGTATTTTGTTTTCATTTTCAGGTGGACACAATATCTTTATTTTTATGTGGTACTGAGGATCGAATCTACTGCCTCATGTGTTCCAGGCGAGCGCTCTACCACTAAGCCCCAGCCCCAGCCCCAGCCCCAGCTCCAGCTCATTTTTCACTGAAGTGTTAGTACCCAAAGTCTTAAACTCAACAAATACAAATGCTCCTCAACCTACAATGGGGCCTTGATAAATTCATCATAAATTGAAAATATCATAAGTCAAAACCTATTCAATACATGTAACCTACAAACATCATAACTTAGCAAGATAGAACATTGTTGAATGTTGGTTATTTATCTTTGCAACTGTGTGACTCAGGAATGGTGTCTTGTTGCTCTGCCCAGCATCGCAAAAGAATACCACACTACATATTGCTAGCCTGTGCTATGGTTTTGATCTTAAATGATCTCCAAAAGCTGAGTTGCTAAAGGCTTGGTTGCCAGGCTGTGGCACTATTGGGAGGTGGTAGAACCATTCGGAGGTGGGGCCTAGTGGAAATAAGAAATGGGGACATGACCTTGAAGGAGATATTGGGATGCCAGGCATGATGTGGTGAGCAGCTGGAAAACTGACTCACACAGTCTGGGAAAAGTTAAAAATTTGAAATATTGTTTCTACTGAATGCCTATCACTTTTGTACCATTGTAAAGTTAAAAAAGTAAGGTGAACTACTTAGGTAAGTTGCAGATTGTATAAGATGAAGAACCTTGTAGAGTTTTGTGAGAATAAAGGGATACTTAGTCAGATGGACTTATTGTCCAGCTGAAATAATTTATAATATTTGCTGTATGTTCAGCAACCCATGCCAAACCACATCCTATAACCTTCCAGCTTTGTGACTCCTTTATTCTCACTGAACAGTGAGGTTCAGAGAGCTTAGTGAGAAAAATTCCTTGATTCTCTTGTGTTTGACATGAGCAACTGGCTCAATGGTGGTGCCATTTACTGATTGGATGGGGAGGAGAGACCTGGTAAATCAAAGAGTTCTGCGTTGACATGTTAAATGGGAATTCATTTTAACTATCCAAAAGGGATATTGATTGTTGAATATGAGTCTGGAGCAAAGACCAGCAAATTTTAATATTAAAGGAAGTGTATCTACAGCAAATATAACTTCTCTATTTTTGTTTTTATAAAATTGATTCTGTTCTAAAAATTACCTTCCCATTTATCATATTATATTCATCAATATATGTTAGCATATATAGATTTACCTGGAGATACTATAATTTATTTAATTAATTTCTAATTATTGGATTCATATATTTTTTTCCAACTCTCAACTTTATAAGCTCTAGAGATACCTTTGAGAGTTTGTGAAAGTTTATCAGAGAACAAAATCCTAATATATATATATATATATATATATATATATATATATGAAATAGAATTTCTGGGTCAAAGGACATGGCCTCTTAAAATTTGAAAGAGTGCCAAATTATCTGGCATAGTGAATAAAAAATTAAATTCACAGCACCATTGTGTTAGAGTTTTGTCATTATAAAAAAAAACCCCAGATAATTAATTTATAAAAAGAAAAACTTTATTTATCTCAAAGTTCTGGAGGTTTCAGTCCAAGATTGGGTGGCCCATTGCTTTGGGTCTCTGACAAGGCAGCACATCACAGTAAGAGTGTCTGAAAGAGCAAAACTGTACACTTCATGAACCAGGAAACAGAAAGAGCAAAACACTAGGATCCCACAATTCCTCTTCAGGGCATGCCCCAGTGTCTTAAGAAGGTCCCAGAAAGCCCCACCGCCCAAAGATCCACAGCATTTTCCTATAGCCATTCTGCAGACCAAGCCTTCAACGTGAACCTTTAGAGGACATTCAATATCCAAACTATAGCACCCACCAAGAGAGACAAAGAAGCTATTTTACTATGCTTATCCTAACACTTAAATAATAAACTGTATTTCACTGATAATTTAATTTTGTTCTGATTTGATTTTAAGTGAGGTTGAACATTTTTTCATAGGTTGAACATTTTTTCATTGGTTTATTGAAAATATGTATTTTTTTTGGTCATTTTGCTATTGGATTGTTAATCTTATTCTTAAGGGTCTGGATTAAAGAAAAGAAGAAAGTTAGTCTTTTTTCTTGTCCTAAGTGTTTAAATTGTCCCACCCCTGCCTTGTTAATATTTGTCTTCTAAAGGGACTTTAACTTAAGGTCATGTTTGATTACCTGGCACTATACTTGCCCTCCTGCTGTAAGCAATTGGAACACAGGATAAAATATCACATACAACTGCTTTTAGAAATTGGACACTATACCACAAGACTGTGATCATTAAGTGAAGGAAAACAAATGATGAGAATTGTCTTAAAGGCATATTTTGGAATATAGTTCAGAGAGAAGAAAATTAAGCAATCTTAAGGAAACAGAGATCAATAATTGGGGAGGATGAAGATACTGGGTATTGTGGGATGGAAGGCTAGAGAGGAAGGAGCTCTGCAAAGAAAGACTATGGATACACAATGGGCTCCAAGTTCTGAGAAACAAGAATAGAAACTGTACAGCATACAAATGAAATCCCCAAATAAGCAGGCTAGCTGCTCATATTCAACAAAGCAGACTTAAAATTAATCAGAAGAGGCAAAGATGGTCACATCATACTGGTAAAGGGAAAAATAAAACAAGAAGATCTGATGATAGTAACTATTTATGCCCCAAATGTTGGTGCACCTAATTACATAAAACAGATACTATCAGACCTAAAGACTCAGATCAACCCCAGTCCAATAATACTGGATGATTTCAACACAGCTCATTCACTGATAGGTCATCCAGACATAAACTCAGTAAAGACTCTTCAGATCTAAAAAATATTTTAAGTAAATGGAAATCTATAGACTATTTCATCCCACAAAGGCCAAATGCACTTTCTTCTTAGCTGGGCATAGAACCTTCTCCAAAACAGACCTTATTTTAGGCCACAAAGCAAATCTTAGCAAATATAAAAAAACCATTATAATTTCTTGCATCTTATCTGATTATAATGAAATTAAATTAGAAATCAACACTAAAAAATCCTACAGAAACTTTATAAACACATGGAAATTGAACAATACACTTTTGAATGATGAATGGTCAATAGACGAAATCAGGGGAACAATTTAACAACTCTTAGAATCAAATAGAATAATGATACAACATACCAGAACCTTTGGATAATATAAAAGGAGTTCTAAGAGGAAAATTTATGAGTGTCCACATAAGAAGTCAGAAAGATCTCAAATAAACAAGCCAAGGATGTATCCCAAGGCCCTTGAAAAACAAGAAGAAAACAATTCCACAAAGAGCAGAAAGAAGGAAATATTTAATCAGAACTGAAAGAGAATTTTAAAAATATAATCAATGAAATGAAGAGTTGGTTCTTTGAAAAGATAAACAAGATTGACAAGCTCTCATCCAAACTAATGGCGGGAGGCGGGGGAGAAAGGGAGGAGACAACCAAATTAATCCAATTAGAGATGAAAAAGAGAAAAATCATTACATATATCACAGAAATCTTGAAAATCAGTAAGGACTATTTTGAAAAAAATTTACTCCAAGAAACTGGAAAATCTAGAATAAATAGGAATATTTCTAAACATATATGACCTACCAAAACTAAGCCAAAGGTACAGAGAAAACCTAAAGAGACCACTAACTAGAAATGAGATATAAGCAAGTAATAAAAAGCCTTCCAAAAATGAAAAACTCAGGACCATATGGATTCTCAGCTGAATTCTACCAGACCTTTAAAGAAGAACTAATTCCAATGTTCCACAAATTATTACATGAAATAGAAAGGAGTGGGACACTTTCAAATTTATTCTATCATCCTCATACCAAAACCAGAGAAAGATATACCAAAGAAAGAAAACATACCAAAAATCTTGATGAACAAAAATTCTTAATAAAATATTGACAAATCATATTCAACAACATATTAAAACTGCACATCATGACCAATTTAGTTTTATCCAGGGTTTTAAGGATGATTTTACATATATAAATCCATAAATGTAATTTGCCACTTCAACAGAATTAAGAACAAAAATCACATAGTCATCTCAATAGAGGCAGAGAAAGCCTTCAACAAAATACATTATCCATTCATGATAAAAAACACTAAAGAAACTAAGGATAGAAAAAACTTACCTCCACATCATAAATACTATATATGACAAACCCGAAGGCAACATCATAGTGAGTAGGGAAAAATTAAAAGCATTTCCTTTAAAATCTGCAAGACAAGGATGTCCACACTCACCATTCCTATTCAATATGGTACTAGAAATTCTGGCAGAGCAATTAGTTAATAGAAATCTCATGAAAAATGAGAGAGGGTCTCACTAAATTAGTTAGGACCTAAGTTGCTGAGGCTGGCTTTGAACTTCCAATCCCCCTGCTTCAGCCTCCCAAGCCTATGGGATTACAGGTGTGTCATGGTATGATAAAATGTTAAATTTTATCATGGCAAAAAAAAAAAAAACTCAAAACAAACTAATGCACATATACAAGATTAGAATGTCTGATACTCCAAAATTTACATCATTGTATATAATCACCACTCACATATTCTCACAGAGTTTCATTTTATGGGTATTTAAATTTTTGATAAATATTTAATAGTTCCTGCCTTCATGGAGCTTACAGTCCAGTGGCTATTTACTAACTTTGGTCTTACTGACACATTTGTCATTCATATAGATTTTTTTACATGATTAGGTCTATTTTTCACTTTTTTCTTCCTTTTTATTATTCTGTCAACTCCATGCTATTTTAAATTACTACACCTTAAAATGTTTTCATATCCATTTGCACTAGTCTCCTCTCACTTGTTTTCTTTATAAAAATTTACCTAGCAATCCTGAAGTATTTGTTACATTTAAAGATCTACAAATATTTTAGTTACAGTTTACACTGTATTTAAAGACTAAAGAGAATGGCATTTGTACAAGAGAGTCTTCTTATTCAAAAAATAATATATCTTTTCATATGTTATTTGAGTTTTAATATTTTCTTCATATGGATCAGTGGTTCTTCACTCTTGTTGTCCATTATAATCACTTGAGTGGTTTAAAAAAATACAGATGTCCAAGCCCCATTACTAAAAATTTAATTGACCTCGTGTGGAGCACAAGCATTGTATATTTATTGAGAGCTTAACCTCAGTCGGGGTTAAGAACTACTAATAGAATGCCTGCATACTTCTAGATAAGTTCTGCTTAGGTACTTTTATTTGGTTTGGTTTAGATTTGTATGATTTTGGAATGGTATCTTTTGTTCATTGTATTTCCTAATTATTTACTTTTTACATAAAGAGAATCTATAATTTCAGAGGGAATTAACTTTGTAAATATGCCACCTTGCTAGATTTGTTTCATATGCTTTTTTTAGTTGCCCATGGACTTTTATTTTATTTATTATATGTGGTGTTGAGAATCAAACCCAGTGCCTCAGACATGCTAGGCAAGTGCTTTACCATTGAGCTACAATACTAGCCCTGTTTCATATATTTTTTTCCAGTTTATTCTTTATATATTTTTGCAGAGATTAAATTATACCATTGGCAAAAATTATAATTATTTTTTTCTTGTCTGTACTTATGTCTATTTTTCCACTATTTATCTCTTAATGTATTAGGAATACTTCCATAAAAATAAATAATAGTTTTATTAAGGTTACACATAACATTTTTATTTTAATGGGAATATCTATAATGCTCCATCAGTAAGCATAATACTGGTCTATCACTTCAAGAAAATACACATCTACTTGTATTTTACTGAAGATTTTTTCAAATAAGAAATGATACTAATTAAAGCTTCTATTTAAATTATGTCAAATGCTTTATAGGAATCTATTAAAATGATCTTGTCTTCTCTTCTCCTTTTACCTATTAATATGTTGAAATATATTAAAGTCTACTAATACTATTTTGTTTCTTATAGTTTCTCCTTGTAGTTCTAGTTGTTTTAAATATTTCTTTTTACTGTGCTTTAAGATTTGTGAAAGAAATATCCTCTGTGTGAACTCTTCCCTTTATCATCACAAAAATTTCCTTCTTAGTTTTGTTTCACACTTTCTGCCTTAAATTCAATCCTGTTTCTAATAGCACGCTTCATTCTTCTTTTTGATGGCATTTGTCTGGCATATCTTTTTCCACTATTTATTTCTAGTTTTCTAGTTGTTTTGTTCATGTCTCCTTCTTTTTATATCATGTATGCCCACTCCTCACTTTATAAAATTTCAATTTATAAATTCTCAATATAATTTATAATCCAAATAATATTAATGATTCCAATCAATTGCTAGGGACTACTGTTATTGTTATTAGATGTTGATGCTTATTTCAATATTTAATACTTAATAAAAACTTAGAACCAGATATTGTTCTTGGCACTTTACATTATTATCTTACTTAGTCTTCACAATTTGACTACTATTTCCATTTTGAGGATGAGAAAATAAAGGTTAATAATTTGTTCAAAGAGAACTTGTAAGAGACTCTGTGGGAAAAAGTCAATGTATTCATGGGTTTTTGAGTGGAGTGGTTTTATAATTCTGTTTTCAGCCTCCATACATCTTCCACTCTCCACTCCTGAGTCTCCCATGTGTAGAAATCATTCCAACTACATCCATGAAACTTTTGGTTTGTCCTTCCATTCCATGATTTTGTACTTGCTGAAGTGCTACTTTATAACTGTTACCCATCCACTTTTGGGGGTAAGGTAATATTTTATGTAAATATATTCAGTACTCACCCACCATCAAATAGTGGGTATTAATAAGCATTTGATGGAGTGAAATTCTAAATAAAGGAGTCCTTACCAAACCATACTTATCAAGTATTTGAATATCACCTGTTTCTCCTATTAAATTTCTCTTCTAAGTTGGATGGAGAAAAATATATTTGAGATTCATATATATTTAAAACAAAGGTAGAAAATATTATCTTATTGTGTATTTAAATTTATTATCATGTAAATAACCAATATTTAATGCAGATTTTGAATCACAGTCACAGTACTGCCCAACTTACAGATCTTATTCAATAAAATCCATGTTACTGAAAGAAAGAGAGAAGATATATAAAACCCAATTCAAGGTTTAAACTGAAGTCCTTATGACCTTATGAAAATTGACTGCACAAGTGATGTAGTTCTTATAGTTCCCAGCAGGGGCCAGAATGTTCATGTTAAATGTAATTAAATGAAAAAAAAATTTAGAATTCAAGGTTGGGTCTATTTTAAAACCTATTAGAAAGTCAAAGGTAGAACTATTCATGGTTAAAATTACTAGAAAGTACAGACTTTTCAAGTTTAAATCTTAAGAATGTGATATATATTTTAAAATATTAAAAAATGAGTTAACAATGACATTCTATTACAAAAGGCTAACCCCCAGCATCTCAGCAAATGACATCCAAAGCACAGTCAGTAAGTCAGTAGACATTAGAACCCCTATACTCTCCAAAAGTAGGTCACTGGGTCTTTCAGTTGCCAAGTCAGAACCATGGACTGTGTCCAGCAACAAAGGGCACCACTGTGGCTTTGATCAAGATATTGAGCATTGGCCTTGTTAATGAGAATATTAAAAAAAAATTCTTAATATTGAAGAGTACTGGTGCTTCAAAAATATTCCAATGCAAATTGCCTTTCTAAATGAAACAGACTGTACTTAATTCCAATTTAAGTCACATAACCTCTTTCTGGACTTAAGTCTCTTCATCTGCTTATGAGTAGATTAGATATAATTATCTTAAAACCCTTGTGGCCTTAAAATTCAAAATGTTTTCCTTAGGGAAAAAAGTATCACATTTTTTTTTCTGTCTCAAATACCTGGCATAGTACCTCTCAAAAGCCAGGTGCTTAATAAGTGCCTAATGAACAAATGAATGAATAAAATAAATGAGTACATTTATTTTTAAAGTGTTCTTTCTAGGAATTTGCAAAAGAATTTGGAAGTGAATGCCTTTGAAAGCCAATCCTCTGTGAATTATGTAAACAATGCTCAGGTAATTCCAAGGAAATTAAAAAAATCATTTTCTGTGCCCTCCTGGGAAGAACTGAATTCTTCTAAGGCTATCACTACTTCCAAATCACTGAGAGAAGAGATCAGGAAAAAAATTTTAAATGGTTTTAAGACTTTTAAATTTAAAGATTTAAATTTAAAAATAGAAATCTAAAATAATTTAAAAATTTTAAATTTATAGAAACATTCTGTAGTAAGTCTATAGAACCCGAAGTTCCCCCAAAACAAGTGGAGCACAATGGTGGTGACGCCTTTAATCCCAGCTACTCTGAAGGCTGAGGCAAGAGGATGGCAAGCTCAAGGCCAGCCTTAGCAACTTAGCAAGGCTGAGTGACTTAGCGAGACCCTATCTATAAATAAGTAAATAATGAAAACAAAGTTCCCCCCAAATAAAACCATAAACATTGCAAGCTTAAGTCTTAACAATAATAAGGGCAAAAATATTAAAATTAACGTATACTGTCATATGCTCTGGAAACCATATGGTTGTTCTAAAGTAAAGCAAAACATCATAAAGAATTGTTCATCAGATACAGTGAAGATAAACTTTTTATACTCAATTTCTCATTTGGAGATTTTGAAATTAAACTTCACTAAACTTGGGAAAGAAAATTGACAGCTTCAGGCAGAAGTCTGTGCTTTCTTGTTGCAGGGAGGCCAGCAACAATGTGGAAGTTCATAGACCAATAGTGATGGTGTGACTCTAATTAAAGTTTCAGAACCCAAATAAAGACTTGTATAATTTAGTATGAAACATTCCTACATGCTTTCTTACCGCAAGATCATTCAACTTAAACAGAAATTTAAAGTCCAGCAAAAAGGGATAAGTTTGTGAATCAAAATTTTTTCATGTACAAACTCTGTTCCTTAGGGCAACAGACTTCAATGGCTATACTTACTTGCTATCAATAGAATAAGAACATTATTTGAGTTGGGTGTTCAAGCCTGAATAATGCAAAGATTTTTTTTTAAAGAAAAAAATTGAGAACTTCCATGAATGCTGTATAAAAGTCAACCTCTATGACTTCAGATGGCACTTGATGCCAACTTGATTATGGTCAAAAACTCAATTGTGAGCAATGAATTTGTAGACAGTGGAGAAACTGGAGACATGAAGAAATGCTTAGATGTAAGGCTGTATATAGATGACCCAGAAAATGCACAAAGATCTAAATTTTATGAAATTATTAAGGAACTCACAGGTGCCCACTGGGGTGAGTGGCTAAATAACTTATCTTGAGAGAGTATTCTGGAAAGTAGGTTGACATCTGGACCTCTGCTGATTACTCAAAAATTGAGTAATCAGCCTGATTGAGTTAAATCCCAAGTTCTGGGTAAAAACTCCTTCCTGCTGAGGAGAAATCAGGGAGAGAAAGATCACTGTAAAACTTAATACTTTGCAAGAATGGAGGAATAAGTAGAGAAGACTAACACACATAATGAGTTCGCAGTTCTCCCACTGGGTCAAGGCAAAACATACTGTAATGAGCTGGTCTTATTTACACACACACACACACACACACACACACATATACCACTGTTCTTTTGAGATGTTTATTCTCCTCTGTGGTTACCTTCCATAGTTTGACCTAAATATGAATTTGTGTTGAGTAAGGGATCTGGTCATCTTAAACAGTGGTGCCTCAGCCAGCATAGCAACTAACTAACATTTTCCTCACTTAGAGCCACATGTGTGTAGCCATGGATCTAACAGCCATAGATCATTAAATGCAAAGTCTGTACTTATCTGCTCAAAGTGCTCAGTAGAGGTGACAAGAACAACAGGACCTATAATATCAATTTTAAGGACCTATAATATCAATTTTAAGTTGAGTAAGAGGACCATAATAGACCACAGAGCAAACTAAAAACACAGCCAAAATCAACTTAGAAAGTCTGTAAGTACAGTAATTTTACCTATTGAAAAGTTAAAAAGTTGAAGTTTCTAATATTAAAGGTATAATCACTCATTAACTGGTTTAATTATTCAATAAGCACTATTTTGTTCATCTAATTATATCCCACATACCAGATCAAAAACCAACAAAATAATATCTTTCCCTCTAGGAACTCAAAGTCTATTTGGAGGACAGAGAGGTAAAGATGGGAGGACAAATAAGTGAAACAAAACACAAACATGGGGGAACTATAATAATAGAGGAGAGAGCACAATTGATAAAATTTAACACTAAGTCTTTGGGTCCAGTATAATTTTCAATGAAAAAATGAGGAAAAAAGTAAAGAAGCCAAGTTATAACTTATTTTTGTCTTCCGTATTTCAAATCTGTAATAAGTAGTCAAGAGCTCCCATTTGGGGAAGGTGGGAGGGGAAAACTGCATTTTGAATGACAATGAAATGCAACCACTTTGTTCATGGAAACATCATTAGGAGTCCTTGCCATAATATGAATATTATTAACACCTCAAGACTGACCTGAAGACCATCCATAGGAAATCCCTAGAGCCTACATACAGATTTCAGTCTATAACAATGTACTCTAGATTGATGACCATTTTGTACTTGGTGACTACAATACAATAATATTTCTACTCTTGGCAACAATTAAATAGTATTAAATAAATACAAAGTATTTAAAATTACTATATTTGATGTTTTATTAAAAGCAGAGCCAAAGATAATGGGAGAAGGGGATTTCAATTACAGGAGGGAAATATTCAATTGCAATAATGTAAAAATACTACTTTGGGGGGCTGGGGATGTGGCTCAAGTGTTAGGGCGCTCGCCTAGCATGCATGAGACACTGGGTTCGATTCTCAGCACCATATAAAAATAAAATAAAGATATTGTGTCCACCAAAAAAAAAAAAGATATTAAAAATATTATTACTTTGGGGCTATGGCTCTCAAAGCACAGTCTAGAGACCCATAGGGTGTTTTTCAAGGCTTTTCCAGAAAGTCTGTGAAGTAAAAACTATTTTCATAATAATTCTAATATTACTTTTACCTTTATTTTTCCATTCTTTCTTTTTTATTTATTTTTTAGGTGTAGACGGACACAAAACAATACCTTTATTTTTATGTGGTGCTGAGGATAGAACCCGGGTCCTGCCCATGCTAGGGGAGTGCTCTACCGCTGAGTCACAATACCAGACCGTCTTTTTTCATTCTTTCTTATGTGTAAAATGAACTTTTCCAGAGGTTTCATGATACATAAGGACAATTATCACTCTGTCATCAAAGAGTCCTTATGTTTGTATATGCCTGTAAACTAAAATTTCTTAGTTTTAATTTATTATATGTTAAATAATAATAGATATGACTCACACAGATAGAAGATTTGGGGGATCCTAAATAATTTTTAGTAGTGTAAGGCATCCTGGGATCAAAAAGTTTAAGGATTACTGCCTTAGGGGATAAACCTCAATTGAAAAGGGTATACGCCACCCTATTTCCTCATAATTTATTTGAAGATGTGATTGTGTCTATCTGGTTCATTGTTTTATCTTCAGATCTAGCACAGTGCCAGGTACATATACATAGTAGGCATTCAAAAGTTTCCTAAATAATAAATACATAAACACACACACACACACATATATATATATATATACACACACACACATAAGTGAAGCCTTTGCTAAATGACTTATTCAAGGTTACATGAAACATCAAGAACAAAGCCAGAACTATATTCCAAGTCTACTGTCTTCCATTCCTACGACTGCCATGAGAAACAGCTTTTGAAGAATTCTAACCTAAGACAAAGCCAACAGGTTCACAAACCAAGTTCTTCCCATAGACTGGAAGAAATTCTTCTTTCCTCACCTGTCCTATTGTTGCCCTGTCTGGTCTCCTTTGTGAGAGTAGCTCCCAGCATTCTGTGCTGGGGAGCTGCAGTTATTGCCATTGGAGAAGAAACAGTTCTTGAAATTGCTTGAGTACTTCTTAATCCATTCATACTGTCCTTCAGAGAAGCTGATTAGATGCAAACAATTCTACTATTCATGGTAGTTATATTCTGGAAATTCATCATCAATTGTGAATCAGCAAATACTCAATTCCTAGAGAAAATACAGGGTTAGGAGAGCCTCTGGTCACAATTTTTTCATCAACCAATTAATATATAGTGTTATTCATTAACATTAAACTCACAGTCAAAAGCACTACCTTCATTCCTGAACAAAGCTTTTCTAACACATATATTTTTTCATAAGGAAAAATTTTCTTATGACATATCCTGGCATTTAAAATTTTGTGGTAAAATATACATGACATAGATCTCACCATTTTAGCTATTTTTAAGTTAACAGTTCAGTAGTATTAAGTATATTCATTGCTGTGCACCCATCACCACCATTCATCTACCCCCAGAACTTTTTAAAATCTTTTCAAACTGAAAGTCTCTATTAAACATTAACTGCCCCACCCAAACCCTGGCAATCACCATTCTACTTTCCACTGCAGCCTTCCTGTGCTTAAGAACACTGCACAGCACTATGTTTGAAAACAGCAGAATCAGCAACAACAGTAAAAAGCACAAAAATGGGAAAAAATGTGGAACTAAATAGACAGGAAAATGGGTACTTGTACAAAGTGGGAGGGCTGAAATAGTAAGGCAGAGCACTGCCCTGTCTGGCCTCAGCTGGGAACCTGTGTGTCCGAAGCCTCATTTATTTTGCTGCTCAATGAATGACTATAAAAGCACGAGGAGTATTGATTTTTTGAAATTTTAGCAAGTAGGCAAATTTCCAAATATGTATTTCATGAGTAATGAGAATTAACTATGTGAAAATGACAACCTTTGTTTACTTTATTCCAGGTAATAAGAATAATGAGCTAAAACATGTCTTCTACTAAATGGCTGCCTTAGAAAATTTTACTTGCTTTGGGAAGTTTCACATGTAAACTGACAATTGGCAGCTATGACCTGAAGCAGTTCAGTTCATGTGGAGAGTAATTTTAAGCATATTCTCAAACCCCACAGCACCAAACAAACATTAAGCACACAAATACCCGTTATTGATTGCTTACTGTATTATAGGCGCTATATTTAGCAATTTGCATGCATTATTAAATTACTTCTCCCCAAGCCCCTTTGAGGAAAATAAAGGTAAGAGAAGTTAAGTACTATCTCAATCATTATCACATAGTTAGAAGTGGTTAAACTGAGACTTGAACTCAGGTCTGACTCTAGTGCATGAGTATCAACTGCTAGATAATTCTAAACATGTGTTTTGTTTTGTTTTTAAAGAGGTTTATTTTTCTGGAAAGTATCCAGAAGCACATGTTCATAACATTACAAAGATTTATACATTGAAAAATGAATTTTCCAAACAAAACTTAACAAGTTTCATCTAATACTGTCCCATAACAAAGAGGATCTGAAATCTTCAGGGCATCTGGTTTGTGTCTGGTTTTCCTTAATCTTTAATGATGGGCAAATCCAATGCATTATGTAAGGCCATTTTTTCTCAAGAGATGTAGATGCCTCTTAAGAATTTGATGAAAATGCATTAACTTTTCAGGCTACTGAGTTGCATTTTAGTGCACTGAGGCAGTAAATTGGTGTACAGTGTGCAAAAATGGTGGTGACCTAAAAAATGAATATTTGATATGAGCCGCTGCATTCTCTTGGGGAAAAACGTAATGGATTAAATCTCTTAGGAATCCTTAGCTTCCTAAAAAAGGAGTAGGAAGAAGAAATCTCCTGTGGCCTGGAAACATCTTCTGTTCCTTGCTGGCTATGTTTATTTAGCTCTTTAATAGTTCATTTGATTAGATCTTGTGGTTCCCAAAGCAAAGGGTGAGAGTTTGATCCCTATAGAGGCCACTTAAATTTAGAGAACAAAAAGCTCTATTCTCTGCTCCCAGACCTTACCCCAAATCCCTGCCAGGTGTCTGCCCTCTGGTCAAAATGAGAAACTGGCAAAGGGGTGCAAACCTATCACAGTATTGGGAAACAACAAAAGGGCACCCCTCTATTATGGTGCTCTCTCACGTTTATGTAAAATTTATAAATTGAATATTCAGATTCAGTTTTTAAAAACTAGATATTATACTTTTTACTTTTACCACTGGAAATCTGAAATAAACTATAATAAATGCTGCAATGCCAGTTATAAAATCCATTGCCTTCTTATTCGAAATTGAGATTTTTCTATTAGTTAATATTACCTTTTTGGTAATCAACAATGAAGAAATACTTTTGAGTGATATTAATCTGCATCTTCAGAGTAGGAAACAACATAGTAATCAGTCAAAACTAATTTGTTTGGAAAATTCATTTTTCAATGTATAAAAAAAGACATTAAACTATTTAAAAGTAATTTCATGCACAATGTAATACTATTATAAGAATGATTTTCAATATGTGCTAACAATTTAGTCAGGAAAACAAGTTTTTTCAATTATAGATGAAAATCTTTAATAGTATCACAATCTTACTTTTCTTTTAATTCAGGTCTTTCTAATTTTTATTCCCTAATTAAAAAGTGCTAAAAATAATACAACAAATAAAAATAATTTTACTTTAAACACTTGCCTAAATAATATAGAATCATTTTAATTTTTGAGGAAGTAACATTTTATATTTTAATTATGAAGTATAAATTTAAATTTACTAATTTAAATTATAACTTGAGAGTTTTATAAAAATAAGATTTCAGTGTAGTTTATATTATTATTAACATGATTATTAACATGAACTTTAATTTTTCAAATGTCACATATATCTTTCATTATTTGTGGATTTATTTCTTTTATGAAGTAGTCAAATGAATCAGCTCACCCTCGACTGTAACAAAATACTGCTTGGTGACTTGTGACAGACAGGGTTTTAACCTCTGACAGCGAGATTCATTGTGGAGCAAGAGCCAATCATAGATCCTGACGACACTTGTCTCATCTAAGTTGGAATATAAAAAGCCACTTGGAATACAGTATAAAAGATTCACTGGTGTGGCAAGTTGTCTCTCAGACTGTACGTGCATTAAAAGTTTGCTTGGGATTGCTCAAAAGCAAAAGAAAAGCAAAAGGAAAAAAAGAAGAACCAGGAAAAGGATTGTATTGGTTTTAAAATCATGCGAAAGCTGCAAATCTATGTTTATATTTACCTGTTTATGCTGATTGTTGCTGGTCCAGTGGATCTAAATGAGAACAGTGAGCAAAAAGAAAATGTGGAAAAAGAGGGGCTGTGTAATGCATGTACTTGGAGACAAAACACTAAATATTCAAGAATAGAAGCCATAAAAATTCAGATTCTCAGTAAACTTCGTCTGGAAACAGCTCCTAACATCAGCAAAGATGCTATAAGACAACTTTTACCCAAAGCTCCTCCACTCCGGGAACTGATTGATCAGTACGATGTTCAGAGGGATGACAGCAGTGATGGTTCTTTGGAAGATGATGATTATCACGTTACGACGGAAACAATCATTACCATGCCTACAGAGTGTAAGTAGTTCTGTTAGTGTATATCATCAGTTCTGCTGACTGTTGTTCTAGTGTTTATGAGAAACAGATCTATTTTCAGGCTCTTTTAACAAGCTGTTGGCTTGTAAGTAGGAGAAAAAAAAGAGGTTCTTTTTTTCAAGGTTTCATGAGAAATATATTGAGACAAATATGCTGCATTATTTATTTCCTTATAGAGGTAAAAATCTAAAAAAAATGTAGAGCATTAGTATTATTCAGTTTACTATGGAAAATACAGCATGCTTATACTTTCACTGATTAATACTACCAAGAGAAGGACTGGGAAATACCACAAGCAATGTTAAGAACTTACATAAAATTGTAAATTGCATTTATTTGTCCAAAATAAGCATTTATAATAAGTTTTTCACTAATCATAAGAAATTTGCTGGATGTTTAAGCTTATTTGAGCACTGCTGTGCACCTAGAATGATTTCTGTTATTTAAAACCATCTTTCATAATGTTTTTATGTTCTTAATAAAATAAAATACTTAATTTTGAAAGCTCTTACACCAAAGAGTAAAATAAATTTAAATATTTAATTTAGTAAGGGCATTGATAAAGTAAATATAACCTAGAGATAATTGTGAGCTAAGTATCAGAAAATGCCTAGGAAATAAATATTTTAATCGGGTAGGTTGTGACTCACGATGTCCTGTACCTTGATCATAATACTCTTATTGAGAGTACCCAGTCTGCCTATTTCTATGCAGGCATGTTGCCTAATAATGTTCTAAAATATTTTATTATTCATGAGAGGGAAGACTATTAACTGTAGTATCAACATTGTTTCTGAAAGATAATATATTTCATACAGTTTTTTTTTTCAGTTAGCTCAAAAAGAATACTTTGTTCAGGAAGGGGGGATAGGCACCTTGACAGAGAAGGCATGACAAGAAAAATTTTTGTGCCATGTGTCTGTGATCTTGCCTTAATAAGGCACTTTACATACTTTAAACCAGACTGAAAGAGTTTCAAATTATTTTTTCCCTTATTAAGTACCCAGATTACAAAGCAATAAATAATTTTCATTTAAGATTCTGCTATCAAATAGTCCTGGAATAGCATTGCCTTATTTATTCACAATTTTGGAACACCAGAAGAGAAGAAATTGTCAGTGTTTGTGCCTACAGTGACAGGCTGGCCCTAAAGACAATACTTTCTAACTTGTGAGACAACTCAAATATGACATCTAAATTTTTTGTGCTAATTACCTGCTTAATTTTGTTCCTTTGAAAGGCTATTCCAAGGCCAAGTGTAACAGATGTACTAAATTTTCTGCTCATTCCTGAGGCTCAGTAAGTTGCTCAGTGTGTCTTGTCCCCAGGTAATTCAGGCCTGGGGGAAGGGTTCCTTCATCCAGACTGATTGGTACAGCTGCTCAGTAAGTGTAACTACTCAGATTCCCAAAGAATTCTAAGTGGATGTTCCTCCACAGTGTCTCTTGTTCTCTCTAATCATCATCATTTGAAAATTTCATCCACTGCTCATTCCTTTATAAAAGTTTCCTTAGTCCTTAGTTCTCTGGAAGGGGAATAATTCCTCATAAATAGCTGAAAATACATGTATCTTAAAAACTCTGAACAGCTAGAGTAATTATTTTCTTTGATATTTTTCTGAGTTATGAATGAAGTTCTACATAGTATTTCATTTTGAAAGACTACCTATGCATACATTATCCCAATGGTGAAAAGTGATATTAATATGGAGGAATTTTATTCATTTTAAAATGGGAACTCATTTCAATAATTTTTTCTTCTTCATTTATAGCTGATTTTCTAATGCAAGTTGAAGGAAAACCCAAATGTTGCTTCTTTAAGTTTAGCTCTAAAATACAGTATAATAAAGTAATAAAGGCCCAACTGTGGATTTATCTGAGACCCGTCAAGACTCCTACAACGGTGTTTGTGCAAATCCTGAGACTCATCAAACCCATGAAAGACGGTACAAGGTATACTGGAATCCGATCTCTGAAACTTGACATGAACCCAGGCACTGGTATTTGGCAAAGCATTGATGTGAAGACAGTGTTGCAAAATTGGCTCAAACAACCTGAATCCAACTTAGGCATTGAAATCAAAGCTTTAGATGAGAATGGTCATGATCTTGCTGTAACCTTCCCAGGACCAGAAGAAGATGGGCTGGTAAGAGATAACTGAAAATAACATTCTAACTACTTTGTTATGTTTTTATTCACACTGTGAACAAATAATAGTGAAAATAATTGTCAATTTCCTATGCTTACAAGCTAGACAAAAGTATCTTACCCCAATGGTAGCCCCTGTACCCAATAAATGTAGGTTTCCAATTTCATATCCTATGAAACACTCCCTTGCTACTCTTACTTTGCATGAAGATTTTAGAAAACAACCATACCATGGTTTTTAACTTCATAAGGAGTTCTTTTGAATTGGTAATGAAATATAAAGTGGATCTCATTGATATGATATATGATTATATAAATAAAAATAAGAACTCTATAGATTTTAATACATACCCAACAAATCAGAACATTTTTCTCTCATTTATTTTTCCCAAATGTGTTGAAAAATATTGTCTTTACATAAAGCAGAAAAAATGAACTTTAAAAATTTTTTTGAGTTATGATTATACTTAAATTGTTTTTATTTATATCAATTAACTAAGTATACATGTAGGATCATATTTTACAAAATATATTTAAGGGCCTTCTGACAAATATGTTCAGTACTTGCAGGATGTTAACATACTGGTGCCTGTGTATATTACTTTGTGGAATACCCCTAATAAAATTTCAATTTCCAGGCTACTTAACCTTTGATACCTAGCTTGTTTCTGATCTGCCTTAGCATTCTTGTGCAAGAGTTTACTTAGGAAATGCCAACTAATTTAACATCGGGCCAAGGGTGACAATATTTTATATATTATAAAAATTGATTCAAAAAATTTAGAAACCTAGTATAAACTTAGGGTAATTTTTCTAGCTTATGGAGTCCTGTTGCTTCTGTTTCTAAAAATGTTTTTAATGTGACCAAGTATTTTTACTTCTCTCTATTGGCATAATTTTACAACAGAAGATTATACTTGGAAACAATAAATACAAGTTATCTTTTAAATCTATAAATGGTCATGGCTGTAATTATATAATTAGTAAATCAGATCTTCTATAAGTGAAAACATATTGCTTAAAAGACTATATAATTTTCCAAATGATCTATTTTTTATATGTGCTACTTTAAATATTATTGACTTCCCAAATGATATCACTCTTTTTGACAATCTTAAGTAATGACAACTACCTGGTCCATTTTCATTTTTATACAAAATTAAAACTATCAATTATTTAGGAAAGTATTCTTTTCTATAGGTAGTATTTTAATGATCAAAATGTGATAGGTTTTAATTATAATTAAACAGGTGGTAAATATGATGTATTCCTCAGATTTTTCCACTTAAAAGTAAATGAAATCTTACATTGAAAGATTGGGGCAGTAACAGTGCTGGCAAATTTTATTATTTAAATACCTGAACAGAAGTATTTTTCAGTAAAAGACTAAAAAAAAAAGGACATTATTATGTCTTCTTATAAATCTGTCTTTCCCTCCTTCAGGGATTCTCTTTTGAACCCAATATATGTGGAACTACCTTCAACACCCTACTTTCCTTTCCCCCATTATAATCCACACACTGCTCAGAGGTAGCTCTTTGCTCTGGCTTTGACATCCATGTTTCCCTGAGTAAAGACCTAGGGAACACTGGATGGATGAGCATACCTATCCCTCCAGGAATCATCAGACTTGTGTAGTCAACACACAATAAACAACCATGAAAAGGGGAAACTCATCTCTTTCCTCTCTTCCTCAGTCTCCTTCCCTGTCCTCCCTTTCTTCCCATAAAAATTTTCAAGGCATCTATTTTGTGCCTTGAAAATCAGGCAGTCTGATAATCAAATCAGGGAAAACAAAAATTAAAAAAACAGAATGAACTGACCGTAGAAAAATTTGTATTATTGTTCTATTCTTTGAGACATAAGAGGAAACCCAAGCTTAGTGTAAATTAAAATTCCTCAATACCATGCTTTTTTAAAAATTAAATGTGATATAAACAAATGATTAGTTTCTTCTAATAATGACTTCGGAAGTTTCATTAAGTTCTATTAATATTACTAATTATTCTTTCCTTTACACACAGAATCCCTTTTTAGAGGTCAAGGTTACAGACACACCAAAAAGATCCAGAAGAGATTTTGGGCTTGACTGTGATGAGCACTCAACAGAATCACGATGCTGTCGGTACCCACTAACAGTAGATTTTGAAGCTTTTGGATGGGACTGGATTATTGCACCCAAAAGATACAAGGCAAATTACTGCTCTGGAGAGTGTGAATTTGTATTTTTACAAAAATATCCTCATACTCATCTTGTACACCAAGCAAACCCCCGAGGTTCAGCAGGCCCTTGCTGTACTCCCACAAAGATGTCTCCAATTAATATGTTATATTTTAATGGAAAAGAGCAAATAATATATGGGAAAATTCCAGCCATGGTAGTAGACCGCTGTGGGTGCTCATGAGATTTATATTACGTTCATAACTTCCTAAAACATGGAAGGTCTTCCCCTCAACAATTTTGAAACTGTGAAATTATGTACCACAGGCTATAGGCCTAGAGTATGCTATAGTTACTTAAGCACAAGCTACAGTATATGAACTAAAAGAGAGAATATATGCAATGGTTGGCATTTAACCATCAAAATAAATCATACAATAGGAAGTTTTATGATTTCCAGGGTTGTTGAACTAGAAGGAGATCAAATTACATTCACATTCATATATATCACAACAACAACATAGGCAAGGAAATTAAAGAAATTCTCCTTGTGTTCTGGTGAGTTGAAGGAGTATGCTTTAAAGTCTATTTCTTTACAGTTTCACTTAATATTTTCAGAAAAAAATCTATATATATAGTATTGGTAAAATGCAGGATTGTCATATATCATCATTTGAAACATCCTTATACATTTGCATTTATATTGTATGATAGCATACTTGGTAAGATAAAATTCCACAAAATAGGGATGGTATGCCACATGCAAATTTCCATTCCTATTATGATTGGAGAGTACATTAATAATCCATACCAATGGTGCTAATACAATAGGCTGAATGACTGATATTAGCAGGTTTATCAAATAAAAAACATTTGGTAAAATCATAAGTTTCTCCTTTCTTCAGGTGCATTTTCAAACACCTCCAAATGGAGAATGGATTTTCTTTAATGAAAGAAGAATCATTTTTCTAGAGGTAGGCTTTCAATTCCACAGCATACTTGGAGAAACTGCATTATTTTAAAAGGCAGTCAAATAGTATTCATTTTTATTAAAATTTCAAAATTACACTCTGCCTTTGCAACATTGTAGTTTTTATGGTAAAATTATGGAAATGACTGATTCTATCAATATTGTAAAAGACTTTGAAACAATTGCATTTATATAATGTGTATACAATATTGTTTTGTAAATAAGTGTTTCCTTTTTTATTTACTTTGGTATATTTTTACATTAAGGATATTTCAAATTAAGTATTAAGGCACAAAGACATGTCATGTATCACAGAACAGCAACTGCTTATATTTCAAAGCAAATTAGCAAATAAAATAGTGGTCTTAAAACTCCATATGTTATTGGTTAGATGGTTATATTACAATCATTTTATATTTTTTTACATTATCAACATTCACGTATGGATTCATGATGACTGTATAATGTGAATGTGAAATTCCAATGGTTTACTGTCATTGTATTCAAATCTCAACGTTCCATTACTTTAATAGTATAAATATTACTAAGCATACCAAAATGATTAAATCCATTATCTGAAAGGATAATAAAAATCATATCTCAATAAGAACTATTGCTTTTATTTTCTGATTTGGTAATGAATATATTTCTGCATTTATTTACTTTTATTTTGTAAATTGGGATTTTGTCAACCAAATTCATTGTACTTATTACTAAGTGAAATTATTTCTTACATCAATGTGTAGAAGCAACATAAATTAAAGTGTTTTCACATCTTTGAAAGACATAACAGTTTTATGTTATAATAATTAAGTTGATTTCTGATTTTCAGTTTATTATTAAAGTTTAATGGTTTCGCACAAAAGTTTGTTCAGAAACTTTAGGTCATCTGCTCTTATTTCTTATGAGTCAAATTCCTTCTAAATTGGTCCTTATCAAGTTGTTTTATACATACAAAATCAATAATAATTATGTCTGTTTCATTTCCCTTTATCTTGACCTGAAAACTATTTATATGTTTTCATAGGTTCAATTTCCAAATGCATTGCATTTGGCAAGGGTGTATGGTCCTAGAGTTACAACAAGTTCTACTGAAGCCACAGAGACACAGGGAAGCTATGTCTTTTTCCTAGTACTTAATGATAGTGACAAATTTATCTGAACATTTGGGTCACCAGTTTTCAAAATGAATAGCAAAACAGTTACAAAGTACCTGAAAATCCACAAGTGCAACATATACATAAAGATTTTTGAAGTTATTCTTCTCTGCCTCCATTAGTTTAGAAACAGCCATAAAGCTGTGACTAAGTTTAATGGGGTGATGACTAAAATTCTACTATGTTATGATTTTGAAACAAATCATTCATAATTAATATAAAATATAATAATTTATATTTGCATAATAACAGAAGTTTAAATTCAAATGCATTATGTACTTGCTTTATAATTCACTCTAATAGTACTTATTAAAACAGTAACATAAAAATCCATATAAACTATCAAATGATCACTTTTTAAAATTAAATACATGAATACACTATCAATATTATAATAAAGAAATTAAAACACAGCAATGATATGCAAGTTATGACTTTCCTGGCATGTGACATATGGTGCTGAAATTTTATTTCCATGGTCATTCAATTCCAGCTTACATATTGCAAAACACATTAAGGTAAATTATTCTTATTTTGGTCATCCCTGAGGTAAGATGTTGAGCAATGCAAAATGGTACTAAATTTAGTTCATTCATGTCTAGATGGCTTCTTGCAAAGGAAGTCTTCAAAAACTGAGTGCATTTACTTTAGATATCATACATGGCTAAAAGAAAAATTGCTTTTGGTGCCATTTAAAACACTAGTTATAAGGAATACTTAAATATATTCCCTATATTAAAATACCTCAGTAGCATATCCAATGAAGAACATAGATGCTTTAAATGTAAGACTTTACATATGAGGCCTTGCAGTTTATCCGATGGGCATAAAATGCATGTAGAACAGTGGCAAACAACTTCTTCATTGTATAACTTATAAAGGTTTAATAGTTCACATCAGGCTTAACATTACACTAAATATTCCGGATACAGAAATATATAGCTTGGCAATGAAACAGACATATATGCTTAGTTTTCAATGAGCCCAGTTCTAGATTACTATAAGAAAGAAGGTTTCTAATATTTCAACAATGTTATTTCTGCTTCATAATAAAGATAATGTTTTAATTAAACACATGTCATATATATATTTACTTTCTTTAAAATTGAATTTAATAAACTTTACTTTATTAGCTCTATAAATGTACTACAGGCAAAACGCTATTCATTAGTATTAACTCATAGACATCTTAAAAATAGTCTCAAATTCTGTTCCTAAGGAGATCTGTTGGAAGTCCACCTGAACAAGACCAACAGTTGTTTGATTCAATTAATCTTAAAGGTACCTTTAAACTAAATTCATAAAAAAGGCTATATACTAATTCACCCCTTTAATCGTTTTCCTAACCATTCAAAATTATTCTTTTAAAACTTTTCCTACAAGTGTTATGTCAGTATTTTTTCCCCTAATGTCTTATAAAGGACCCTATTCAGAACAAAATTTGATTACGTAGTTTTGGCCATAAATCCTCTACAAGAGTTTCCCAGATCCGCTCCCATAGACACTAACTCTGACTAAGAAGCTAAATGGCTCTTGGCTCTATTCCCAGAGAGCTCAGAATTTTGGCATTATCTCAACCAGCCAAAAACCAAATATATCAACACAAGAAAGTGCCCACATGATGCCATCAGATCCTCATGATGCTGAGATAGAATTCTGGAAGTGGAAATTAAGCATAAACCCCCGGTTTATAGAGAACACTAAACTGACTGTGGGAGAAAATCCAAATTGTTAAATGGAAATAATCAGGAGGTCACTAGGCAACCACTTGGCTTCAAGCTCCAAGAATATCTTCCTGAAAAGCTGCATACTTCTCAGGCAACTCAAATAATGGAGTGAATTATGTAGCTGCCTGCACTCTAGGTGAAGGATTCTACTGAGGAATCCCAGGTCATGTTGGGCTCTGAGTAAGGCCAGGTGCCAGAGGTAAATTATAGCAAAGAAGAATGGATGAAGGTAGTCCCCTGCTACTTGTAGACATGACCCAGCAGTCAGTAAAACTGTCGCCAAGGTTAGAACCTACCAGGACCTGTGTCTTATAGTAAATAAATTCTTTACAGCTCCAGAGACAAACAGAATTCTAAAGAAGCTGCATAGAGTTGATGAGAATCTAACTACCTTCCCAACTATGCATAAAGTAAGCTGCATTCCTATGAGTAAAACATATGGCATGAAGAGGGCCACTCATGGAAGAAATAGTTCTGCAACTGAAGGGCCAGCAAAGCTCTTTCCTTTACTGATAGAGATATACAGACAATAAATACTGAGCTCATGCAGCTCATATTAGTTGTTAAAAGAAAATAAATTTAAAATTTATTTAAAAGAAAATAATATATAAAAGAAAATAATATATTTCAAATATAGAGCAGTGGTTATAACAGATTTAGTAACAGGATACTCAAATTTAAATACACAGTATATGTGTGTAGAAATATGTATATACATTCTATACACATATTTATTTATTTAGGATACTTTTAGTTGTGAATAACAATAATCCCAATTCAAATATGGCTTAAATCATTGAGAAATGTATTGTCTCATATAGGTTCTAATGTAAGACCGCTCTAGGTATAATGTAGCCAATAGCTCCATAGTATCCATGAAGATTCTTCTCCCTCTGCCCTCTGTCATCCTCAGGGTATCTGCTTGACCCTGGAGTTGTCTCTGTGGTTAAAAGATGGCTGCTCCAGTTACATGACCATGGCCGTGTATACTGAGGAATGGGGCCAAATTGTGCACACGCGTGCATGTGTTGGGAAAATTTTACTTTGCAGAGTCAAAGGATATGATTATCTTTAACAGATAATTCAACTTGTATTCTGTAGAGGTCTTACTAACTTATATTTCCATTAACAATATATGAAACTATTTATTTTCCCGTACTTTCATTGCTCATATTTCTGGTCTGACAGGTAAAAATGGAATACAATCATAATTTTAAAGACATTTATTTATTTTGAATGGGGTTATTAATCATTTCATGTTCATGTTCAAAAATAATCTGTATTTCCTTTCCTATTAACTTTATATTAACTTTATATTTGCATTTGTCCTATTCATTTCCATTTGTCTTTTTTCATTTTTTTTTTTTTTTGCAGTGCTGGACATCAAACTGAGGGTCTTATGCATGCTAGGCAAGCACTCTACCAATGAGCTACATACCTAGTCTACTTTTTTTTTTTAATGAAGAATTTGAAAAAAAAATTGTATGATGTCACATATGTTAGTCTTTATTTCTGTCTTCTGTTTTTCTTTTATTTTTTTTTGGTCATATTTAGAAAGGCCTTTTCCAGTATGTTTATATTCTGACATAGAGCATGTTTAGCATTCTTTATTTTGTAATACTCCCATCATTTTGTTATTTGTTTTTAAAATCTTTAATCTCAACTCTATTTTGTCACAAGTATGAGGTAAGAATTCAATTTACTTTTCTTCAGGTGACCATGATAGCTGTCATCATTTATGATAATATCTTTTCTCTGCTGACTTGAAATATGGAATGGTGCCCAATGGATAGTTATCCTAACAACTACGTGGATTCATATATCCAAAAGGTCATTTACATAGAATTTAGCAATAACACAGGAGACCTGGGGTAAAATTAGGAATCTTCTTGAAATCTAAATACAATTAGTGAGGACGAATGTTAAAACAGTAGGATATGATGATAACAAGATTTCCCACCAGACAGAAAATACCAGTAACATCCCTACCCATTTTCATTCATTTGTTACATCTATCATTGTATTTTAATTACCCCTTCACTGTAGGTATGGGACATATAGCTCAAAACAACAATCCTTTTAGGAGAGTGTCCTTCACTTCTACTGAAGCCTTTCTCTCATGATTTCTGAGGAAAAATATTACACATACTCTGTCCCCAAAAGTCACAAAGACTTTCCTCAGTCTCTGTTAATTAGTTCCATGCAGTATGTCATTCAGCCTCTCAAAAGAGTAATGCTTTCCTTCAATGTTACCAGAAGTAGGAGCAAAAATAATTCAGAATGCCCCTGGTAATTTCCTTCTGAAATAACGGATCAATTCCTATCCCTGTGCCATCATATTTTACCTTTAACTGAGTACTAGATGCAACTGTCTATGGAGGGAGGTGAGGAACAAAACATAATCTTCCCTCAAAGAACTCAGTCTAGTGACATCAGAAAGCAAACAGTAAGAGTAAACACTTAAATAAAACGGGACAAATGGTGCCCCATGGACACTTACTTTGATGACTGCATGGATGCTAAAACAGGAGAAAGAGGAAAAGTCACCTGAGCCCCACTAAGTGCTCATAAAGATTTAAAGGAGGAGGTGATAATAGCAATGTCTTTGATTATGAATAAAATTTCGATGGATGAGTAAGGAAGAAGGAAGAGGGCATTCCAAAGCAAAACATATACATACAAATGCAGACAGAAAGGAGTCAGGGTGCCTTAGAGGTCCTGCCAGTAATTCTCAATGGTTGGAGGGATAGGGCCTTGGAAGTAGGTGATGAGCAGTGGGTCACAAGCTTGGAGTCACACCCAGGATAAGCCCTGCATGTTTCCCTAAAGATTTTATACTTGATACCTCTTAGTGATGAGAGCCAGTGAGTCCTTTTAAGGAGGGTGAATATGGTTAGATGCATTTTTTTAATCCACTTTACTTGAGGTGTTGTAACCTTTTTTTTTGTGTTAAACTCTGGTAAAGCCCACAAATCATTTCTCAGGATAATGGTCTAAATACATTAGTTTATAAAAGACACCAGTAATATTGAATGTAATTTGTCAAAATATTTTAAATATGGAATATGACAAAATCCAGAAAAAATATTAATAGAGTAAATTAAATTTAGCAATATTTTGAGTAATTACCATAATTTAAAAGTAGTAATGAGCATAATTAGTTAACTGAAATAACTGAAATTTAAAAGTAGTGATGAGCATATAAATACCTGAAATAATTGAAATTTGATATTAAGTATTTTTGATTTCTGTTGGCGACATGCTCACAGATATTGTGAATACTGTGATTTCAAGCCTACATTTTCAGAATAGAAAGATGTCGGATTTCAATTAAATATGCATTAAAATAAAGATGTAATTTTTCTCATCCAATTCTCAGCTCCTCTGAATTCCTATAATAGTATAAATAAAAGAACCTACAAAGACAATGAATTCAATTAGAAATTGCTAGTCTAGGGGAGAAGTGATAAGGAGCAAACATTAATAGTTAACATTAATTGGGCATTTACTATATTCCAGGCACTGTTCAAAGTCCTTTAGGTGATTATTTCATCTGTAGAAGTAGGGCTATCATCAGCTGAAAGAGAAATTAGGAAAACTATCCCATTCACAATAGCTTCAAAACAAAACAAAACAAAAAACCCTTGGGAATCAATCTAACAAAAGAAGTGAAAGACCTCTACAATAAAAACTACAGAACACTAAAGAAAGAAATTAAAGAAGACCTTAGAAGATAGAAAGCTCTTCCATGTTCTTGGATAAGCAGAATTAATATTGTCACAATGTCCATACTACCAAAAGTATTATACAGATTTAATGCAATTCCCATTAACATTCGAATGGTGTTCTTCATAGAAATAGAAAAAGCAGTCATGAAATTCATTTGGAAAAACAAGAGGCTCAGAATAGCCAATGCAGTCCTTATTGAGAAGAGTGAAACAGGAGGCATCACATTATCAAACCTTAAATTATACTACAGAGCCATAGTATAAAAAATGGCATGGTATTGGCTCAAAAACAGACATAAAGACCAATGTCACAGGATAGAAAACACAGAGAGAAACCCACATACATACAGTTACCTCATACTAGACAAAGGCACTATAAACATACATCGGAGAAAAAAAAATAGCCTCTTGAACAAATGGTGTTTGGAAAACTGAAAATCCATATGTAGCAGAATGAAATTTAATCCTTCACATCCTGCACAGAATTCAACTCAAAGATAACTCTAGGCATTATACCAGAGACCCTGTGCCTACTAGAAGAAAATGTAGGCCCAACATCATGTTGGCTTAGGAACTGACTTCCTCAACAAGGCTCCTAAAGCACAAGAAGCAAAATCGAGAATCAATCAATGGGATGGCATCAAACAAAAAAGTGACTTTGCAGCACAGGAAACAATAACATGAAGAGAGATCCTGCAGAATGGGAGAAAATATGCCAACTGCACCTCAGATAGAATATTAATCGCCAGGATATATAAATAATTCAAAAAAATTTAACACCAAAAAAAAAAAACACCCAGATAACCAAGCAATAAATGGGCAAAGCAACTGAGCAGACATTTCACAAAAGAAGAAATATGAATGATCAACAAATATATGAAAAAAGTTCAACATCTCTAGCAATTAGAAAAATGTAAATTAAAACTACACTGATATTCCAAATCACTCCAGTCAGAATGGCAATTATCAAGAATATAAGTAACAATCAATGTTGGCAGGATGTAGAGGAAAATGTACACTCATACATTGCTGGTAGGGCTGCAAATTGGTGCAATCATTATGGAAAGCAGTTTGGAGATTCCTCAGAAAACTTTGAATGGAACCATCATTTGGCCCAGTTATCCCACTCCTTGGTATCTACCCAAAGGATTTAAAATCAGCATTATACAGTGATGTAGCCACATCAGTGTTTATAGCAGCTCAATTCACAATAGCTAAGCTATGGAACCAAATTAGAAACCCTTTAACAGATGAATGGGTAAAGATAATGTCACATACACACATAATGGAATATTAATCAGCCATAAAGAAGAATGAAATCATGGCATTTGCCAGTAAATGTATGGAACTGGAAACTATCAGTCTAAGTGAAATAAGACAACCCCCCCACAAACCAAAGGCTGAATGTTCTGATATGTGGATGCTAACACACAATAAGGGTATGTGAGTGTGCTAGAGAATAGAAGTTCATTGGATTAGACAACTGTAAATGAAGAGAAGGGAGGGGGTATAGGAAAGCTAGTAAAATTAATCAGACATAACTTTCCTATATTCATATATGAACACACAACCAGTGACACTCCTCAAGAATGGGATTCTAATAAGAATAAGTTCTACTCCATGTAAGTGTAATATGTCAAAATACACTCTATTGTCATGTATTTCTATAAAGAACAAAAAAACAAGAATCTAAAAAAAGTAGGGCTGTGATTATTCATATTTTATAATTGGTAGAAATTGAAGCACAGAGAGATAAGAAACTATTTCAGTTCACACAGCTAGTTGTGTGTAGGTACTTTAATTCCAGAAATTCATACCTGTCCTTTATTTGGGCAGTAGCAATAGTGGTAAAAGAATGCATGAGATGCATGAAGGAGATATAATGAACAGGCAACGGGAATCAGGAAGACAGAGGAATCTACAAAGATTTTCAGGTGAAGTGAAAGATATTTTAAAAATATCTGCACCCAATTTTTTCCTTCTTGGTAATATTTCCCTTTCTCACAATATTATATTTTGATAATTAAGAGTAAGCCACTGGACTGAGGCTTATAGTCCCTGGAAAGGGAGAGAAAACACTACCTAGGATATTGGAATGTGTTATGACTTTTTTTTTTATTTGAAGAGGAGAAAAAAGGGGAGTGAGAAAGTGGAAGATTGCATTCAAGCTTTCCTATTCTCTTTTTAGATCAAACTTGAATTGATGGAGGTAGATGAAGTAGAAAATTCAAACAAATTGAGAGTATCAAAGAATACTGATCCTTATGCCCTGATTTCTATGTAGTGTGGAGAGTTAAAAAGCTCTAGGAAATTCCTCTTCATGGCACATTCCTACATTTAATATGGTGTCAAAGTAATTGAGTATCAATGAATTAATAGGTGCCTAGACCAAGGGGATCCATTCTGCATCCTGAACTTTCCGGATGGTTTCTTAGAAAGCATCTAAAAGCCACCAGGTCTCCAAGAGGGTATAGTTTATTGAACAGGCTTTTGGGTTAGCTGTTTAGATACAGATGATAGAGTACAAGGATGTCATAAATGGAGGCAAATAGTATAGTCATCAACAGTAGGAGCCATCACAATGCTTCCAAAAATCTGGTGAAACTAACAATATTTTAGTTGCTACCAGTATAGGGCACTCAATCACCATAAAACCCAGCTAAATTAAAGCAGATGCATCAAGAGGAGAGAGAGGATAATGTCTTGATTCCAAGCAAAATAAACCATATAAGAAGCCTGTGAGGACTAGTTAGCTCCTCAGCAAGGCCACATAGCTAGAAAAGCCTCTCTGCTCACAATCCAACTAGAAAACCAGTATAGAAATGGAGGAAGACCCTTTTTGAAGTGAGAAATGCTGTAAGAGAGTAATAGTCAAAAAAGCTCTAAAGCTCCTAATTTGTTCTTAATTGTGGTTAAAAACTAAAATTTACCATTGTAACCATTTAAAATTTACATTTCACTAGTCTTGACCATATTGACATTGTTGTAAAACAAATCTCTAGAAATTTTTCACCTTAGTTTTTGATTGTCAAAAGAGGCAATTTCGATCAGCAAATGCTTTAGAGGTAGTATAGTTTTAAAAGTAAAATTAGAGTCATTAAAGAGATAAAGCTTTATATCTTCATTTACATTTGGGGAGTATTATAATTCACCCCCACTAGATGTGGAATCACACCTTGAATCCTAAGGAAGACAGAATCATCAGTTTCTGGAATTGACTCTGGCTCAAGAGCTACATGGATATCAACTGAGCTTTGTCTTTTGCAAAGCTAACTTTGCTATGTCTTTTTAGTCCTTTTCAACTGTTTTAACTTTCATGTTTCTAGCTACAAATACTCCTATCTTGGCTATGAAATCCAATCTCTAAATACATCCCTGTACGCTATTCAGGACGTGAGCTGTCTTTGCTTTCACCTTCTGAAAGTCTCACTACTCCACACATTCAGAGTCCAAGCTCTGCATTGCACTTCTTTCACAAGCTCCTTGTTCTGGCCTCAGGTTGACTCGAGGTTATTATGAATAACAGATGAATCTTACTGTCATTAAAAATAACCCTATGATGTATTGTGTTTAAATTCTTGGGCATCCTAGACAGTTTCTGAATGGCTATGACATTTGATATAAAGGAATATAACGGTGGAACTGTGTCCATCTTCCAATCTGGGCAGCTGTGGCAAAAATTCAGATAGTTTTAGAAAGCAAGTGTGATTACCCAGCAGGTAGAATCCAAGAATGTCCCCTCCTGCACGTAGAACCATTTTACTTTTTTACTGAAACTTTGCTTCAGGTCAAGGAATCATCAATATCCCCATTATCAATAGGCCATTTGGCCTTCTTGGAAAATAAAATGAGACATCAGAATTTCTTGGTTGATGTTTTATAAATTGTGTTGTGCTATGAATTCAGACAGTTATAAAATATAAATGTCTTCTTTTACAAATTACCAAAATTTTTCTTACTAGCATAGAGTAATTCAAATTAGTGCTTACAATTTGCTAAAGCAGGGTGTGCACTTGGTCTTCTAGAAAGTTGTCCCAGTAGGTTTAATTCAATAAGTTATGCTTATAGGGTATACTAGATAATAGTAAAGAGCCTTGGTGGTTAAAAATGAAATTTGATAATGATATATTAATCTATTCTCTACTATATGAAAATAAGGACTAAACAAAACATCTTATATTTTCTAGTAAAACTGAAAATACTTAATAGACTTAAGTATAGAACCTTTCAAAATTCTGATGATTAAAAAAATAGTGTTAAGAATCTGAAACTGTTGACTTAAGTTATTTCCCCAGGTTAAAGGATAATGTACTAGAATGCCACTGCTTATGCTTTCTTTCCAAATTTAGTGACAATGATTATTTCTTAAATTTAAAAAGAACATATTTGACTCTACATACAAACCTCCTGTATACAGCAGCAGCTTAATTTAACCAGAAAAATAATCTTCTGGGATCTGCAATCTTGTAAGATACAGGCTGATATAAGCCCTGACTTTCCTAAATCCAAACATGCTGCAAAGATTGAGTCAGCTGTACTGTGCCATGGCCCACAGCCACATAGTGATTTTGGGAGCACATAGCTGGCAAGATTGTACTGTGTCTGTCCAAGAGAACTCTAGCCAGGATCTTGCCAGCAGTGAGCAGCAAGATGTCTTGATAGTTGCCTCAGTGAGTCTTACTGCTTTGACTCATAAAAATAACTAACTTCTTTAGATCAAAGATTTATTAGTAACAAAAATTTTAAAAACTGGATCATTTTATTAAGATAAACATCTGCATTGAAATTCTCAATGAAATAGGATACTACTTTGGAAAATAATTTGACCATTTCTCATAAAAATAAATATACCCATCAGATGACCTAGTAATTCCATGCCTAGGTATTTACCCAAGAGAAATACACATATCTAAAATAAAATGTTTATGAACATTCAGAATTGTCTCACTCATAATAACCCCAAACAGGAAATAATCTATTGTCTAAATGTCCAGGTCCTGTTGAATAAATAAATAAAACAGAATACAACTGAACAATATAAAGGAATCAATCATTGATACATGCAACAATATGAATGACTTTCAAAAGCTTTTTGTTAAGTGAAAGATTCCAGACACAAAAATCTACATGCTATTAGAACTTACATAAGAAAAAACTCAAAACTCTAGGAATAGAAACAAATCAGCAACTGTCAGGAAGTGGGGAAGGAAGAGATTATCAAGTGGTATGAGGAAGATGTTTGTGGTAATTTAAATATTCTATTGAGTTGATTGTCCCAACTCTTCTATCTTAACATTTAAAAAGGATACATTGTATTTTATATAAATAAGGACTCAATAGATCTGCCTTCGAGAAACAATCTGGAGCAGGGACTATGGATTAAAGAATAGATGAAGCAAGACTGGCCATTAGTTGATAATGGTTATAGTTATGTGATGGTTCAATGGGGAGTCACTAAACTACTTTCTCTGCTTTTAAATGTTTAAACTTTTCAATAATTAAGTTGAAAAATGTTTATGCTGTAGACTGCTATGCCTGAGCCATTTACAGCCCTTCATCTATTCTGCCCTGTCTCACTTTCCCCTGGATTCAAGTGAAGAACTTATAGAACTTCCACATAATTAATCAAAAAAATTTAAAGTCAATTAGCTATTTCTTTCAACATATATACGCAAATTAACAATCATCAAAACTCCCTTAAAACCTGTGGTTAATAAAATTATGGTCAGGATTTTAAAAATTAAGTTCATTAGAAACAAAAGATTTAGATGTATCTCTGTGGATATTTTCCTAGGTTTTTTAGAGCTCATTTAAATAGCATGGAGCAAAACATTGATTTAAACACACACACAAAAAAATGAAAAGAATAAAGCTTTATCTATTTATTCAATCTGCTCAATAAATATCCCTAAGTGTTTCTACATGTTAAGCAAACCATAATATCTTTTGAGTAGACCACAAATACAACTAGCCACAACACTACTGCCAAGTATATGAAAATAAAAATCAATATTCTCTGGAGTAGAAAGGGATATGGGTGCGGAGAAATGGTGAGAGGACTAGAAAAGGATTTACAGATACTCTAAACTTAGAAAGATGTGTTAAAATTTACTTGGGAAGAAGAAAAAGTGTGGAGATAAGACAGCATGACAAAATATATGAAAACAGCATATAAAGTATGAGGAATGTCTAGAATAATTATATAAAAATAGCAAAGCAAAACCTAATAATTCACTTATAATCAGTCCAATCTGTTACTGTTTTCTACAAACTGTTCTGTTTAAATGCATGTAGATAATAAATTCATGAATATATCTACAAATAGATAAACTGATCTTATGCCATGATCACAAATATGTCCGTAACTTTGATCAGCTATTCAGCAAAGGCATAACATTAACCATGAGGCAGAAATGTAGACATACAATTATATTTATTGCCTTTACTGGAAAACCATTAAAATTCATGCTATCATTATTTTTGCTATAAGTAGATACAATTAAGATTATTTTCAACCCTTTCTTATCATTCTGGAATGATTTGTAGAAAGGGAGAATAAATTGCCAGTTAAAAAAAGAATACATAACCACTAACCAAGGAATAACATTAAGTCAGTTTTTAAGCAGCATACTTATGTTTTTGCTAAAGAGTAGAAAGTAGGACATATACAATTAACAAAATTATTTGATGATTATTAAAAGTCTAACTTTCTCCCCCAGTTGGCTACAATCTCATTGCTGGCATGGTTGGGGAATAAATCCATGAATACAGAGCTGTATATCATCATTATTCTTAAGTGAGAAAAATGAATTTATTTTTCTTACTGTAAAATACCAGTGAAGATCAATTATTTTCTCTTTCCTCTTCTATACCTATTACCAACAAAGGAGGGTTGTTTGGAGTTCTTTCATTTCTGACTCTCTATTATATGAAAAAAGAGTTTTTGAATAACAAATATTAACTACATTGGAAAACAATTCTTTTAGCAGTATTTAATTATGAATTATGTAAATTTTTATACATTTAAAAGAAAATGTTTTAGGGGAATAGGCCTACTTATCCCTATGCTTTACATTTGGGGATGAATCAAAAGAGACAAATGTTTCACCAGGAAAAAAGCTCAGATGTTACAACAAGGGGGTCTTCTGTGAAAAATATACTAGGTCAATTTTAGGAGCAATCTAGTCAAAGGAACAGGATCAAACACACTTTTCTAGGATACAGAACACTTGAACCTATTTTAAAAGGCACATCAGTAGGGGTGAAAAGAGTTCAGGCCAGTTAGTCCTTGGCACCTCAATCAAGATTGCCAGCATAATAATCAATTAATATTGCAGTGGTTTTAATGCATACACGTGTCAAATAGGAACTATACTGAGTCCACCACTTCAGTTTACACACGATCCTGAACACCTGTCAGGTCGTGATGATTTTCAGTCACTAGTGACCCAGGATAAATTTTAACAGGTGACAGGCTTTGGATCAAATTACCAATTCCCTAAGGCATCTAGTCCTCCCGATGCTAAGTATTTTTGGCATGATTTATATGTTCTTTGGCTTCCTTTATAATATAATTTAGAATATGTCAATTCTAGTGCAATTCCTGAAATTCCTGTAAATTTGCAACTCCTATAAATGTGAAAATATCTACTGCTCCATTTTCAAGAATGGAAATGTGTTCAAGAATGGATCTTAACAGAAAACAATGGAACATAAAGGAAAAAAAATCATTGCTTATGTTTTAAAAGAGTAAGAGAACATTTGGATAATTCAGACCATTGTATTCAATCTTAAATATAATTGCTCATGAGAGTAGAAATGATATTTTAAAACATGCATAAATGAAGCATTAAAGTGCTTCTTAACAATACACATTGAAGATCAATATTTTGAAATGAGAATTTTAAAATCACAAATTTTATAATTCTGAATCTAACACATGAACTTCAGTGCTTTCCTGGCACACTTTCAGAACATAATTTTAAAAAGCTGATAAAGCATTTGTTCTATTTACTAAACATAAATCATTATTCCTCTAGGACACTGGAAGTCCAGTCATTTGCCAAGCCCTTTTAAGCATGTTATCATATGGTAAGGCTCAGCAATGCTGTTACTACTATTCTTCATTGCTCAAGCTCTCCACTTGACTGGTGATTTGTGGCTGTTTGTCTAAGGTGTTGAAGTTAAGTAACTAGCTCCTGAGTTCCTCTTTTCAAATTGAAATTTAGCATTTAATAATTTCTAGCAGTCTTTCACTAATTAAACAAATAAAGTTCTATAATGATTTCTATATTGAATCTAGGATTTATTCCACATGATCAAATGAAAAATAAAGTATTTTAAGAGATCTATGAGATTTTATGTGAGATAGTAGATTTTAATATTCCTTTAATACTTTACCTTGCAAATAAAAACAGGCAATTTTATGTTGGATAATCAATTGGCTATAAAATTTTATCAATTGGTTATCTAAATATCCAAGAAGAACTGAATTATAAAGATAATAAAAACTAATTAACATAGGATTGAGGACCCTTTGCATTCATGTTTTAGCTTGCTTTTCAAGTCTCCTATATACCACCCTTCCTTCCTCCACTGTGTTCTAATTCCACTAGAATATTTACGATTTCCAGAAATCACTGATTATTTCCACATCTTCAAGACTTCACTAATGTTGCTCCTTCTGCAAGAAATACCCATCCTTCCCTCTGGCTGGCAAAATTCTCAACTTCTGATTCCTCACTTTTGCTTATCAGCAGATGATGACAGCCTTGTTCTCAAGGGGGAAAGAGTAGCCATTTCCCCTATTTGAATAAGCCAGAAAATTGAGCTCGTTGATAGACCCTCTCCTTCATCTCTCCAAATCCACTTCATCACTTAATACTGTTAATTTGTCATTTTAAAACCCCAACAGAACATGTCTACTTCTTTTTATTTCCCCTACAATTTAACTGATGAGAGCTACTACCAAATCTTGCCTAGATAACCCCAGGTAAGACTTGCTTCTCTGTTTGGGCTATTCTCAGTCTCCAAATATATATCCAGAAAGTACCATGGTGCCTCTTTCAAGGATGATATTGGAAAGCTAGGTTCACAATGCTACATATGGTGGTGAACTGAATGGTAAAGCTGAGTTAGTAAATCCAAATTTGGCCCATCTATAGGAGGAGGTTGATAGAAAGCTAAAGCCTACATAAGGAGCTGAAAGTAGCTATGGGTGTGGTAAGTGGGTGTGAGATTCAACAAATTCCCAAAGCAGAATTGGCCACTTGTCATCTACTTCCATGGATGTCATGGATGTCATCTAGTTCCACATGAGTCCTCATATGATGTGGTATACAAGCACAATAGCGTGTTAAGAGAGACAATGTAGTGAAAAGAAGAGAACAAGGATAAAATGTTGGTGGAAACTATATTCAGGGGGTAGAAAGAGAAACCTGAAAGCTGGGAGTAACAAGAATAGGAGAACCAAAAAAGGAGGTGTTTATGTATATATGCATATTTATTTTATTACAAGATTGAATCACTTCTGAAAGATTCTAGAACATCTAAATTGATATTATATATATACATATATATATATACACACACACACACACACATATATTTTTGACATGATTTATATGTTCTTTGGCTTCCTTTATAATATAATTTAGAATATGTCAATACACACACACACTCACACACACACATATATATGCGCGCCTGGTAAATCTGTTAATTGTGTATATAACAGGATGGAAAAGTGCTACAAAAACCAGATGTAAAGACTTTATTAAGGAGACGAGTATGTACAATAATGTAGGCATGAAGTGATTCTGCAGCAGAAAAAAACAGTGAATTATATTTAAATGTCATTTTATCTGATATATGCATATATAACATGGAAGATCTTAGAAATAGCACTCTCAGGCATGTTAACTATGAACTTGTTTTTCTGACTGGGAAAAGACTCTTGATAAATAATAATGCATATAATTTTTCCAAGTATCTATAAAAACAAACAATACAGAAAAATATAAAGTAGCAAGTAAAAATCAGCTAGAATCTCTTCCATAGAGCCATCTACTATATCTACTGGTTATATATGGATGAAAAAAAAAAATATATATATATACATACATATACACACATGCATCCTCTCTCTGCATACATACACATTTTTTGTGCATATAATAGAGATCAGAGCACTTAAACGACTGCCCGTTTGCACAAATAAACTTTTATTGAATGTAGGCATGCTCACTTGATTATACCTTGTCCCTGGCTACCTTTGCACTATAACAGGAAAGTTGGGTAGTAAGACAGAGACTATACACTTGAACTTTTATTACAAGGGTTTTCCAATCTCTGATATGTAGAATCATTCTATATGTGCTGTATCATTACCTGTAATTTCACTCAGCAATACATCATTAATACTTTTGCAGATCAATAAATATAGGAATAGATTATTTTAATAGCTGCACAGATCCCATTATGTAAAAGGGCCAAATTTATCTAATAACTTTCCTGTTAATGGATATTTAGAGTTCTAATTCTACGACATAATCAATACAGCTACAAACATGCATATATATCTTACTACATGTGATTATCTATGTATGTAAATTTTTAGACACAGAATTGTGGTGTCAAAAGATCCACATCATATACATTTTTTTTTAATTTTTTATTGTTGGCTGTTCAAAACATTACATAATTCTTGATATATCATATTTCACACTTTGATTCAAGTGGGTTATGAGCTCCCATTTTTACCCCAAATACAGATTGCAGAATCACATCAGTTACACATCCATTGATTTACATATTGCCATACTAGTGTCTGTTGTGTTCTGCTGCCTTTCCTATCCTCTACTATCCCCCCTCCCCTCCCCTCTCCTCGCCTCTTCTCTCTCTGCCCCCTCTACTGACATTCATTTGTCCCCCTTGTATTATTTTTCCCTTTCCCCTCACTTCCTCTTGNATTGAAGATGCTATCCTTCCTCCATTGCATGCTTTTAGCCCCTTTATCAAATATAAGGTAGTTGTAGTTTTGTGGATTGGTTTCTGTGTCCTCTATTCTGTACCATTGGTCCACCCGCCTGTTTTGGTACCAGTACCATGCTATTTTTGTTACTATTGCTCTGTAGTATAGTTTGAAGTCTGGTATCGCTATACCGCCTGATTCACACTTCCTGCTTAGCATTGTTTTTGCTATTCTGGGTCGTTTATTTTTCCATATGAATTTCATGATTGCTTTCTCCATTTCTACAAGAAATGCCGTTGGGATTTTGATTGGCATTGCATTAAACCTATAGAGAACTTTTGGTAATATCGCCATTTTGATGATGTTAGTTCTGCCTATCCATGAACAGGGTATATTTTTCCATCTTCTAAGATCTTCTTCTATTTCTCTCTTTAGGGTTCTGTAGTTTTCATTGTATAAGTCTTTCACCTCTTTTGTTAGGTTGATTCCCAAGTATTTTATTTTTTTTGAAGATATTTTGAATGGAGTGGTTGTCCTCATTTCCATTTCAGAGGATTTGTCGCTGCATATCATATACATTTAATACATGTTTCCAACCTGCTTTCTGGAATGAACTGAAGTGCTTTTTACTTTCATTAATAAATAATGAAAGTGTTATTTCATCCTATTTCCTTGCTGAGGATAAACTGTATTTTGAATCTTTAACAAAAATATCAATTGTTTCCATCTACATTATTTGATTCTGAAAGAGGTAAACCACTTTTCATGATTACTAGTCATTTCTGATTATTTGTAAAATAATAATTGCATTATACTTACATAGTAATATTCTTGATTCACTTTGCCAATTTTTCTTTTGAAGCATTTAATGTTAAACATTTCAACAAACATCAAATGAAAATAATATTGTTAAGAAGAAAATAGGTATTGTTCCTGTCTACAATGACGATTCAGAGGGAAAAAAAAAAAGGAATTTCCATTTTGTGTGACAAAGTCCTTCCTAAAACTCACTAAATTGTTTCATAAACAATTTCTTAGGACAAGCAACATCATGAACAAGTCATATCAATTCATTCAAATATTAATCTAATCATATAAAAACTACGCTTGTCTATAAAGTCTGTGCATTAAGAATCCTACTAGCCAGGCTCTTAAGGTTCTAATATATGAACACTAGTTTCCTTTGTGATCAAAATAACAATTTCTTCATTTTTCTAGTTCTTATAATCCTCAAACAATAGGAAAAAATAAAGAAAAAGCCACCTAAAATCCTTCACACAAATATCCTTTTATGTTTATTTTCACTTCTTCCCACTAATTTATGTATATATCTTACACCTGAGGCATATGGAATGGAATGAAGATAATAAAAGCAATGCATAGAATGGGAAAATAAGAAAAATGTGTGCAGAGATTAGTAAAACAATAAAACAACCATGTTCTCCTCTTGGGATTATGAAAAACGGACAGTTAAGATTTGAGTTCCATATATAAAATCACATTTTGATATTCTACAGCTCCTGGTCTAACTGTGCCAAATGAAGCAAATAAAAGTCACTGACACATTTAAATTTATGGATTGGGAACAAATTATTGTTATGCATGAAAGAATTTCAAGACATTCTAAACACTCTTTTGCTACCTGTTATAAAACACAAGATAGCAGGCTACTATACACTTAGAGTTCTTGCAAACTGTCCAAGGGAAATTGATAATTAAACACCACTGATGACAGATATTTATATCAAATTCACATAACTGTTCCTAATTATAAATATAGATATACATTCCAGGATTATCCACAAGTATGTACTCCTATTAATACTTATTGCAATTACATATGCACATTGAAAGGAGATACGGCCTTCACCTTTCATGCACTACCCAGAAATATTAGAGTATCACCAGCTGCCATAAAGGTCACACTGAATTTTGGGTGCTAATTGTGGCAGACTTATGTGCATCACTTAAATTTAAAATAAGGATGTTATTTTAAAATCTTTTTTCTAATAATTTCTCCTGTTTAAATAAACACTAAAGTCTACTAAGAGACCATGTTATACATAGTACTCCATGTATGCAAAACCTCATTGATACAGACAGCATGCGAAATTTGATAGAGAAATTAGTTAGTTGAAACCCACAGTCAAGTTTGATCACCAGTACATAGCTACCACATGATTCTCACGGACTCTATTAAGAGTAGAGTATTGTGCATTCATGTCCCAAGCTTGGATTTGGAACATAATGTGGCATGTGGGGGAGGGCAAGGGTCAGGGGGCAAGAAATATCACTCTTTTAACAAATGGTGCTGGGTATAAAGTTAATGCTGAAGTACATAATCTTTCCAACAGCCAATTTAAGTACTCATATTTTAGAACATGCAATAAAGCTGTTCTCAAATTCTAATTATGGAATTTTTGACCTGGGTTAGATTGAAGGTTTTGTTTTTTAATATATTTTTATTTGTAGATGGATACAATACCTTTATTTTATTTGTTTATTTTTTATGTGGTGCTGAAGATTGAACCCAGTGCCTCACATATGCTAGGCAAGCACTCTATCACTGAGCCAAAACCACAGCCCTGGATTGAAGTTTTGATAATGATTTTGAAACTTATCTTGTACTAAATAGTGTATGACTTAAATAATTCATGTTTGCAAATAGCCCAACTACTTTTAGAAATACTGACTCTAGTATTAGTACATAGCATTAATGGAAATGGGGTAAGACTAGAAACAAATATAAATATGGGACTGTCCCCCTGAAAGGGTATTTAGGAGAAAAACCTTTTATGTCTTAGTGATGGATAAGATGTGAGAACTAAAATGGAAAGGAGTGTCTGAAAAGAATATACTTCCATCTTGAATAACTGAATAGACAGTGATGCCAAGAGTGGAGATTAAAATACACATTAAAAGAAGCAAGATTCACATCTAAGATAATGAATACCACTTTTGAGATGTTGAATAAGCACTGAGTACAGAATAACCAAGGTTAGACATTAGTTATTTAAAATGATTATACATATATTCTGAGATTTTTCTTACAATAAGACAGAAGACATATAGATATGGCACACATAAACAGTCTGGATTAAAAATAATTAAGGACTGAAATGTGAGGTATATGTTAGAACTAGACATTTTAGAATACTACATAGGAGTCTTAAGTCTGCCTAGGAGGTTTATATTTGACCCTAGAACCAGCCTGGGTGAATCAAGCACTCACTGAGGTTCCTTAGGACTAGACTTTGTCATAGGTGCTGATATGTGTGCACTAGTCTTTAATGACATGATTTTGAATATGTGTCCATATGCTTTGTCTTAGGATACGCAGCCTAGAGATTTGTAGTATAGTTTAGCATTATATGGGATTTGTGCTCATTATACAGTTGCACAGGATATATATATAAATCTGACTTTACTTATCTATTCCCTTGAATACAGTGGAATGAACTGTGCATCTTGAAAAATAAATATGTACTAGTACTGCACATTTTATCTTGTTGATTTCTCACTCAAAAAAAGCTTTTAAGATACCAAGTGCATACAAGGGAAACTACCAGATGAAGGCTCACATTCCACATTTGCCAGGATCAACCCAGTGACAATAATTCCAGTATCATTACCACAACACACTGAGGATGCTGCCCTCTCTTTCTTATTACTCTCCATACACGCCATGTGTATTTGCATAACACCAGAATCATTCACTATTGTATCTAGTGCCCCCTGGAGGACATGGCAACAATAGGTATAGATTTATACATACAAGAAAATTATATAAGGAACAATTGGTATTTTTCCTCATACTTTGATGGAGTTTTGGCAGTTTCTCAGAAAATACATAAAAGATGTAATTGTAACTCAATTAGAAGAAGTTATAACCTAATTAACATATCTTTACTTCAAACTATTTAAATATAGAATGGAAAATAAGATATATTACATATAAGATAGTAGATATGTTAATGCTCCAGAAGATCTCCAAGCAGCTTTTCTCTTTCTCCAAGTTTCTAGTAAGGCAATCATATTAATATGAAAACAGATTGTTCTATTACAAGAAAACATACTTGTTTTAACATTTTGACTTTTTAAAATAAAAAGAATGTTGGAATAAAAAAAAGAGGATTTTTCCTCTTAATGATTAATCCCCACAGTGTTACTCAAGTTTTCCTGCCAAAATATCACTTAGATAGTGACTTTTACTACAAAGATCATTATATATGCATAAAATTTGTCCAAACCTCAGGTTTTATCTTAAATTATCATGCTAATTTTGTTTTACTTCATAATGCACTTTTGTTTGTTTTAGGGTATACATTATTCCATGTTATTACACAATTGTTGAGTGAATTCAGCATTTGGAGGAGAATGTACTACCGAACCACCAGTGCTCTCTGACCTCAGATAGTCTTTATCATAAGATGCACTAATTAAAAAAACACGAAATCAACTTATTGTTTATTTTGCATTTATTATATAGTATAAGGAAGTAGTGGATATAATGGTTACATGATATAAAGAAATATAAATGTAAATCATATATAAATATAAGTGAAATATTAGCCAGGAAATATTTCTGCTCAAATATAAATGAAATATTGTCTTGGAAGCATTCCCCCTTTTTGAGTCTTTTGCCAAAGGGAACCACAAGTATTGGGCTAGCATTCTCAGGTAAGATATAATCTCCTCCTCCTTTAAGGTCTCTCCTCTCAAGGTCCTTGTGTAATCTGATTTATCCTTTCACTTACCTTAATGAAGCAGAATAATAAAATAAAAAGTGCCAGACAAGAAGTCACAAAACAAGGATAAGTGTTGCTCTGCCACTCAATGTAACTTAACAAACTCCACTTACATGAAAAGGACATTTGAAACAACTGTTTGCTAGAAACTACCCTAGCACTTTAATTTGAAAAACAAACCTGAAAAATAAATTTTCCTACACTATTTAGAAACTTCAGAATGGTATAATGAGTTGTCCAATTTCACCTAGCTAGTTAAGTGCTAGGAGCTACATTTTCATGATTTTTTTTCACGTATAATACCTGGTTATTGAAACAAGTCAATATATGTTGAAGTAAATTACTGGATACAAAAAACCTTATTTACATTTATTTAGAGAATAGGAAGAGTAATTCCAGTAAATAAGGTATGAACTGATTCACAGGTTCCTCTAATCCTAGAATACCTAGGTAGGGAGCATGATTTTCATAATAATTACTAAGAATTTACCTTTCTATAGAACCTATGCCCATTTTAAAATGTGTTTCACTGACAATCCATATGTGATTTCTTAGGAATTCAATAGGTCTATCCAGGGATAATACCTGTAAAAGATAATATGAGGAAGTAAGATGAGACAAGGAGAATCTCAGATCTTTATGCATATTGGACATGCACATCTGACAGTTTCAGTTCACCCAACGGGCATCTCCTCAACAAATGCTGGCCATTAGTGGAGTGCAGTGTTAAGCAAAAATGGCCAAGCCTTAGTGTCTGCATGATGCTCAGTCATTGTGTATGGCTTCCCAGGAAAAATATGGTCTCATGTTCAAAAGCTGAGATAGTCTGAGGCTATTAGTTAACTGCACTCCTTTTAAATAAATGACAACCCCTTCCACCTGCCACAGTAAGAAATTTTCCTAATTATTTTATGAGATCCTTATAACTAACATCAACTATGTTACTAAAATAATAATATTGATTTATTTATGAGCTATCTATTCTCTTTGACTGAAATGATTTTAACTCTTTTTTATACAATTAGTATACAATTCAATAGTATTGATTATATTCACACTGTTGTGCAACTGTTACCACCACCCATCCAAACACAACATAGCAACCCCAAGAAACTACAGTAAAATTCTATAGGAAGATCTGGTAAGGTAATGAGATGCAATAAAATATAAAAAAAAATCAATAGCTTTAAAAATAGCAATAAGTATTATCTAGAAATATAAATAAAAGTATTCCTTTTAATCAGAAACAGTAATCTATAAACCATTTAAAAATCAGTACACACACACACATATATACACACACATACAACATACATTGAAGTATTAATATTCAGCCTTTAAAGAGAAGGAAATTCTGACACATGCCACAAAGAGGATTAACCTTGAGGACATTATGCTAAAGGAAATAAATCAGTCATAAAAGGACATATGCTGTATGATTTTATGCATGTGAAGTACCTAGACTAGTCAAATTTATAGAGGCAGAAAGAATAGTGGCTGACAGGGCTAGAGAGAGAGGGGAATAGAAGTTAGTTTTTAATGGTTAAAGAATTTCAGTTCAAAATCAAAGGGAGATCAGTAGAGGAAAGGGACCAAGTGGAGGGAAGGGAGAAGTACTAGGGAGTGATCTTGGCCAAATTATATTGTTATATTGTATGCATGTATGAATAAAAAATGACAACAAATTCCATCATTTAAGTACAATGATAATACACTAAAAAAAACATGTAGAGAAAAAATTAAATAAATAAATCCATGGAATTAAATAAATAAATCCTAAATCCATGGAATGTTAAAAAAATGAGTTTCAGTTCAGAAAGATGAAAAGTTCTGGAGATGGATTTGTTAACATTTGCACAACTGTGTGGATATAATTAATACTATTGACTTGTATTCTAAAAAGAGTTTAAATTATTTCAGTCAAAGAGAATAAATAGCTCAGAAATCAATCAAAGTCTTTATATGACAAATGTGGTGTCTCAATTTTGTAGAAAAAGAATGGTTTATTTGATACATGGTTACTGACTCAATTGGCAAATCAAGTACAAAACCAAAACAAAAACTGCGGACCCTGAAGTTACATCACACAAAAACCTAAATTCCAGATTGATTAAATACTTAAAAATAAAAACTAATGCAACAAATGCTACAATTTGCATCTAGAATATTCCCCAAATGCCTATGTGTTAAAGATTTGGTCCATAGGATATGGCATTATTGGAAGGTGGTAGAATCTTTAAGAGATGAGGCCTAGTGAAGGAAATTAGACTACTGAGAATATGATCTTGAAGTAGATAATGGGACCTTGACACTTTCCTCTCTGTCTTTGGCTCCCAGCTGCATTGAGATGTAAAGTTTCCTATGCTTCATGCTCCTACTATGATGTACTGCCTCTCCACTGATTGCAAAGCCACAGAGCCAACCAACCATAAACCAAAATATCTGAAATCATGAGCCAAAATAAGTCTTTCTACCTTTTAAGGTGCTTCCCTCAGGTATTTTGTCACAGTAATAGAAAGCTGACTAATATAATACATATTAGTAGAAAAACTTTAAAATCTACATATTTGACCAAACTAAAATAAACATGTATGATTTAATGTATAAACAAATACAACAAACATGACACATTAAGACTTAAAAAAAATGAACTGATATCTGTGATTCAGCAGGAGTCCCCAAAACTGCTAAAACAAGATAATCCAGAGTTTAAATAGAAAATGATTTGAACAGAAAATAAATCATAGGACAAATCCAAATGGCCAACTGTATCCAAATCCATTCTATTTCTACTAACAATATCCACCCCCTCCACAGAAAGAAAGTCTATTTTTCTCCCCTTGATTCTGTATTAGTTTTGCAATCTCCTTCTAAAGTTATGTCAAATGTCACATTTCACAATGAGATGTGACAGAAATGATGTTCCAGAACTTCTGACCCTAGTAATTAAGAGGACTAGCAGTGCTCTTTTAGCACTCTAGAATCCAGCTGTCATGTTACATAAAATCCAAGTTATGCTAATGAATGATTAAAGGCCATATGTAGAGAGGCCCTAGAGGATGAGAATGATGATAATTTCTGTTCCAAGATCTTGTTGGATGCTGCAGCCTTGGCCACACTACCAAATGAATGTTCACCATGAATGACAAATGCACTTGTAGTTGAGGAAATGTAATTTAAAAAACAGTGAGATGCCATTTACATGCCTCAGATTAGTCCAAGACTTTTTATTGCTTGCAGATGAAAATATGTAGACAACATGACTTGATGGCAGTTGGATGGACATAACAACAATGGCCAAAACAGTTTGAATAAGTGACTGTCACATGACCTTATATACATATGGACTGTCATCAAATCAATATGAAAAGACTATCAGATTTGAAAACTGTATTTGTTTGAGCAAAGACCATATCACCTCCCCCAAATCCACATTTGTTTAGATCCACAGTAGAAGGAGAATCTAAAGCAACATTCAAATTTTCACTCATACTCCCTCATAAAATTTGAAAACCTACATCTACATATCTCCTCACACATTTTTAGTTGATATCTAAAATTTTTATGAGGATTTAAAATAGTCATAAAGAATATAACAAACTTATTATAAATATTGGCATTTAGAAATAAAACTATAACTTTGCTCATTTGTGCATATCTAAAGGAATCTTAACCAGTACAAAAACCAAAAACAAAACCTGTGGACCCTGATGTTACATCACACATCACACATGATTTGATGCATGTGATGACCTGCCAAAGATCATTGAAACACCTAGAAGACTCAGTACTGCCTACAGATATAGAATGTTGACCACTTAGACTATATCAATTCAGCAGAATAACCAAGCCAAATAAAAAATGAAGTAAAATAAATATATGCTGAAGGAGAAAGTTCAGCAAGAATCTGGTGGAATACAATGTCCTAGTCTTAAATATCTCCCACGGAAAGTTCAACTAGCAACTATTCAAAGACAAGAAAACATCAGAACTTGAGAATAAGCCTGAGACACCTGCTTGGACACAGACTAAATAAAAAACACATTGGAAGATAGGAAGAACAGATAGTCTCACTTTGGCTGCAATGCCAATCTCCCTTCCCCAAGCTGGAATAGTATCACATATATCATTCCTCTGGGACCATGGTCTCTGTGTTGAAAAAGAATTGTAAGCATAGCTTTCCTAGCATTCCAAAATGCTTACCAAGAAGGCCACTCTATTTTTTTCTCATAGGGAACATGGGGGCAACAGAATGGTTAGAGCACCTGGAGCCAGACAGAAACAAAGCAAAGAGGCAGAGCTTATATCAATCAGAACACAGATCTTCTTTAATGGCTCTGTGTACCTGCCAGCAGAGGTACCTAATTAGAGGTACCAGCCAATGCATAACCTGCCTGCAAAGCTGAACTGGTCACTCCAAGAAATGGTAGAAATTCTACCTGGCTTCAATCCCTAATTGGATAGCTTCCACAAACTCTACCTCAAGGCCATGGAGAAAGATGCCTTCTGGAGCCCAATTTAACAAATAGTAGAGGTGAAGAGGCAGAGCCCATTTTAACACAGAGTAATCTGCCCTGGATAGAAATTTGATACTATTAGACTCAGTCTCAAAGTCTACTCCAAGACCCTACCAAACCAGGGAGACATCTACCACAGTACATTTTGGTGAACAAGATGGTTTAGACCTGCTCCACTCAGGAGTTCAAACTGTGACTTGGCTTAACTGAAAGTCCACTCCAATTCCCCATCCAGGCATGGAAATAAACCTCAACTGTACATGTCTACTGAGCACAGAAGCTGATCCCATTCTTTACCAGCAGCAACTCTGCTTAACCTTTAGGTCCAGTCTGCATCCCTATTTAATGTCAGAACTCAAATAATGACACTATCTGACGATGGAATGCACCCTGTGTCCCAGCCCAATGAGAGACTATCACTGTGCCCAGTCAAAATCTCTGCCTGATTGCAGAACCTGGTTAGTGGTCTCCCTTGACAGCAGAGCTTAGCCAGCAGCCCCAAGGCAGTATGGCTAAGTTATCTAGGAATCCAAAAGCAAGCTCTACCTGTCCAGGGTTGTTACCAACTGGCCTTTCCAGAGTTACAGACTAAACTTTAAAGGTGACTGAAGACTTTTCAAACCTGTGGAAAGATACATGGACCCTGTGTGACACTCAAGCCATATCCAAACCACAGAACCAAGAGATATACATAATAATAAAATAATAAAACATCAAAAATCAAAGAAAGGAAAATTCTGAAAGCAACAAGAGATAAAAAAAAAACATATTACATTCAAGGGAGTCTCAACTTAGTTATCAGTAGATTTCTCAGCAGAACTCCTATAAAGCTAAAGAGCTAAAGGGGAAAAAATGCCAACCAAGAACACTTTATCCAAAGGAAAGCTGTCCTTCAAAAATGAAAGAGAAATTAAAATCTTCCCCAAACAAAATTTAGTAGAGCATATTAGCACTAGGTCTGCCTGAAAGAAACTTTAAGCTGAATCAAAAGGTGGCTAATAGCCAGACGTAGTGGTACATGCCTGTAATCCCTGTGGCTCTGGAGGATGAGCCAGGAGGATTGTAGTTCAGAGCCAGCCTTAGCAAGTGTGAGGCACTAAACAATTCAGTGAGACCCTGTCTCTAAATAAAATACAAAATAGGGCTGAGGATGTGGCTCAGTAGTTGAGTGTACCCATCAATCCCTGGTACCACCTCCCCCCAAAAAAGGTGGCTAATTAACAATATAAACTTATAAAAGCACAACAACCAATGGTATATAATATAGAGTCACATTCTAAATGCTCTAGGATTGAAATGGTGAGGTATAAAGCAATACTATTTCTAGTATGATGGTTAAAAGATAAATCTATTAAAACAATAGCTAAAGTAAACTGGAAAAGGATACAAATCATAAAATGATGTAAATGATGACATTAAAAACATAAAATGTAGAGTTGTGTGCAATCAAAATTAAATTGTTATATGCCTGAAATAGCCTGTTACAATGATGTTTTATGTAAGCCTCGTGATAGCCATAAAGGAAAAATGTATAAAATGTATAAAATATAAGTAGAAAAGATCCAAAGCCAGTCACTACAGAAAACTATCAAACCATAAAGGAAGGTCACAGATAAGGAATAAAATAAAGTATATACCAAGCAACTACATAATAAATTACAATATGGCAATAGTAAGTTCCACAATTACATTTCAGCAAAAACAGAGTGACTGAATAGACAAAAATGCAAGAGATTTGCCTACAAGAGATTTGCTTTAGCTTTGAAGGGATGTAAAAAAAAAGATATTCTATATAAACAGAAACCACAAAAGAACTGTGGTAGCTGTACTTACATTAGACAAAATAGACTTCAAGTCAAAAACTATATAAAGGGACAAAGAAAGTCATTATATAATGATATATAATTATATAATGATAAATAATTCAACTCATCAAGAGGATATAATTAAAATATATGTGCCCAACACTGAAACACCTAAATATATATTAACATGACCCAGTGAATCTTTTTGTCTGTCCACTGACCAGCAGGCCCACCTGGGAGCTCAGGCCTAGCCCACCTACATCTTGGGACACTGTAGCCATAGCAACCCCCAAAGTAGCCTCCACCATGCGACAACAGATAGGACCTGGAGACAGCTGCATCTCTGAACAGGAAGCCCACCCTTTCAGCTCCATCTCTGAAAGTGGTTGCATCCATCACGGGACACCCGCACTGCTATCTTGAGTTACCTCTGCTATTGCCACCACCACCTTTAGTTGCAGTAGCATCCACTGTGGGACACTGGCCAGGGACTAGAAGCCCAACACCAAGGTAAGGTACAGGTCATTTGCAGGGACCCTACAAGATTATAGGGAAGAAACTATAATACCTCAGATCTGCACTGCAAGAAAGGAAGACACACAGACAACATGAAAAATTGAAGAGAAGAAAGTGCCCCAAACAAACCAAGATACTACAATAACAGAATCCATGGACAGGGCAGTTTATGAAATGTCAGAGAAAGAGTTCAGAATGTACATAATTAAAATGATCTACAGGGGCTGGGGTGGTAGCTCAGTGGTAGAGAGCTTGCCTAGCATGGGTGAGGCCCTGGGTTTGATCCTCAGCACCACATAAAAATAAGTAAATAAAATAAAGGCATTGTGTCCATCTACACCTAAAAAAATAAATATTTTTTAAAAAATGTTCTACAGATTAAAGAATGACCTAAGTGAGCAAATACAGGCAAAAATTGAACATTCCAACTAAGAGGTCAAATGCAGGCAATCATTGATCACACCAACAAAGAGATAAGGGAGCAAATACAGGCAGCAAAAGATTACTTCAAGAAAGAGAGATTCTGAGAAAAAAAATCAGAAATTAATGAAATAATAAATGAAATAAAAAACTCAATAGAAAGCATCATTTGGAAGATAGAACATTAGATAATGAAGAAAAAATATACAATCTTGCAAATAAAGTTGACCACACAGTGAAGATGGTAAGAAACCATGAACAGAACATCCAAGAATTATGGGATAGCATCAAAAGACCAAATCTAAGCACAGAGATTCAAACCAAAGGAATACACTTCAAACCAAAGGAATACACTTCAAACCAAAGGAATACACGATCTCTTCAATGAAATAATATCAGAAAATTTCCCAAACGTGAAGAATGAATTGAAAAATCAAACACAAGAGGCTTAAGGACTCCAAATATACAAAATTACAACAGTAGTTGGTGAAGTAGTTGGTGTAGACCAAGGCATATTATAATGAAAATGCCTAGCACACAGAATAAGGATAGAATCTTAAAAGCCACAAGAGAGAGGAATTGAATCATATATAGGGGGAGACCAATTGGGATCTCAGCAGATTTTTCAACCCAGACCCTCAAAGCCAGGAGATCCTGGAACAACATATACCAAACTCTGAAAGAAAATGGATGCCAACCAAGAACCTTATATCCAAAATAAAAATGTTTCATGATAAACAAAAGTTAAAAGAATTTACAGTGAGAAAGCCTGCACTACAGAGCATCCTCAGCAAAATATACATGGAGGAGGAAATGAAAAACAACAGTAAAAATCAGCAAAGGGAGGTACTATACTAAAGGAAAGGCCAATCAAAGGAGAAACCAAGCTAAAAATCAAAAGTAAACCAAAATGTCTGGGAATACAAATTATATTTCAATAATAACTCTAAATGTGAATGGCCTAAACTCATCAATTAAAAGACATAGGCTGACAGATTGGATTAAAAAAAAAAAAGACCAAACAATATGCTGCCTTTCAAGAGTCTCATCTCACAGGAAAAGACATCCTGACTGAAGATGAAAGGGTGGGAAAAAAACGTACTTCTCAAATGGATCACCTAAATAAGGAGGGGTTTCCATCCTCATCTCAGATAAAGTGGATTTTAAATCAAAGCTTGTGAAAAGGAATAAAGAAGAACATTTCATACTGCTCACAGGATTCATACATCAACAAGACATAACAATTATAAATATCTATGCCCCAAACAATGGGGCATCTGTATATATCAAACAAACCATTCTCAACTACAAAAACCAAATAGACCACAACACAATAATACTGGGTGACTTTAATACACTGTCTAATTGCCGGAGAAATTAGAAATTGCTAATTTGCCAGAGCAAAAAGAAATTAAAGGGATATGAATAGGAAAAGAAGAGCTCAAACTATCATTATTTGCTGACAACATAATTCTATACTTAGAGGATCCAAAAAAACTCCACCAAAAAACTTCTATAATTAATTAATTAATTCAGCAAAGTAGCAGGTTATAAAATCAATACCCGTAAATCAAATGCATTTGTATACATCAGTGATGAATCCTCTGAAAGAGAAATTAGGAAAACTATCCCATTCACAAGAACTTCAAAATAAATAAATGAATAAATAAAATACTTGGGATTTGACTTTTACAAAAGAGGTGAAAGACCTCTACAATGAAAACTACTGAACACTAAAGAAAGAAATTGAAGAAGATCTTAGAAGATTGAAAGTTCTCCCATGGTCTTGGATGGGCAAAATTAATATTGTCAAAATGGCCATACTACCCAAAGTGCTATACAAATTCAACATGATTCCAATTAAAATCACAATGTCATTCCTTATAGAAATAGAAAAAGCAATCATGAAATTCATTTGGAAAAATAAGAGACCCAGAATAGCAAAAGCAATCCTTAGCAAGAAGAATAAAGCAGAAGGCATCACTATACCAGACCTTAAACTATACTATAGAGCAATAGTAACAAAAATAGCATGTTGGCACCAAAGCATACTTGTAGACCAAAGGTTTAGAAGAGAGGACACAGAGACAAATCCAATTAAATACAGTTATTTTATATTAGACAAAGGCTCCAAAAACATACATTGGAGACAAGATAGCCTCTTCAACAAATGGTGTTAAGAAAACTGGAAATCCGTATGCAACAAAATGAAATTAAATCCCTATCTCCCACCATGCACAAAACTTAACTCAAAGTGGATCAAGGACCTAGGAATTAAACAAGAGACGCTGTGCCTATTAGAAGAAAAAGTAGGCCCAAATCTCATCGTGTCGGATTAGGTCCTGATTTCCTTAATAAGACTCCTTTAGTGCAAGAATTAAAATCAATAATCAATAAATGATGGATTCACGCTAAAAAGCTTCTTCTCAGCAAAAGAAATAATCAGTGAGGTGAATAGAGAACGTACATTTTGGGAACAAATTTTTACCATACACACATCAGATAGAACACTAATCTCTATGATATATAAAGAACTCAAAAATCTTAACACCAAAAAATCCCACAAATAACCCAATCAATAAATGGGCCAAAGAACTGAATAGACACTTCTCAGAAGATAATTTACAATCCATCTACTACAAAGATATGAAAAAGATGTTCAACATCTCTAGCAATTAGAGAAATGCAAATCAAAACTACTCTAAGATTTTATCTCACTCCAGTCAGAATGGCAGCTATTAAGAACACAAACAATAATAAGTGTTGGCAAAGATGTGGGGGGAAAGGCACACTCATATATTGCTGGTGGGACTGCAAGTTGGTGAAGCCAATCTGGAAAGCTATATGGAGAATTCTTGGAAAACTGGGAACAGAACCACCATTTGACCCACTATCCCACTCCTCAATCTATACCCAAAGGTCTTAAAATCAGCATAGTATAGGGATGCAGCCACATCAATGTTTATAGCAGCTTAATTCACAATGGCTAAACTGTGGAACCAACCTAGATGCGGATTCAACCTAGATGAATGGATAAAGAAACTGGGGTATATATACAAAATGGAATATTATTCAGCATTAAAAGAAAATAAAATCCATTTGCATGTAAGTGGATGGAGTTGGAGAATATCATGCTAAGTGAAGTTAGCCAATCCCCAAAACCAAATGCTGAATGTTTTCTCTGATTTAAGGATGCTGATTCATAATGGGGTTAGGTGGAGGACATGGGGGGATTAGATGAGCTCTAGATAGGGGAAAGGGGAGGGAGGGGAGAGGTGGAGGAATAGGGGGTAGGAAAGATGGTGAAATGAGATGGACATCATTACCCTAAGTACATTGTGTATGAAGACACAAATAGTGTGACTCTACTTTGTGTACAATCAGAGATATGAAAAATTGTGCTCTATATGTGTAATATGAATTGTTTATTATGCATTCTGCTGTTGTATATAACAAATTAAAATTTTAAAAAAATTTTTAAAAGAAAGAAAAAGCAATCATGATATTCATTTGGAAAAATAAGAGACCCAGAATAGCCAAAGCAATCCTTAGCAAGAAGAGTAAAGCAGGAGGCATCAATACACCAGACCTTAAACTATACTACAAAACTACTGTAACAAAAACAGCATTATATTGGCATCAAAATAGACATGTAGACCAATGGTCCAGAATAGAGGACACAGAGACAAACACACTTAAATACAGTTATTTCATACTAGACAAAGAGCCAAAAACATACATTAGAGAAAAGACAGCCTTTTCAACAAATGCTGTTAGGAGAACTGGAAAGCTATGTGCAGCAAAATGAAGTTAAACTTCTATGTCTCACCATGCACAAAACTTAACTCAAAGTGGATCAAGAACCATGAATTAGACTAAAGACCCTGCACCTAACAGAGGAAAAAGTAGGCCCACATCTTCATCATGTTGGATTAGGCCCTGACTTCCTTAATAAGACTCCTAAAGCACAAGAAATAAAATCAAGAATTAATAAATGGGATGGATTCAAACTAAAAAGCTTCTTCTCAGCAAAAGAAACAATCAGTGAGGTGAAGAGACAGCCCACATTTTGGAGCAAATTTTTGCCACACACATGTCAGACAGAGCACTAATCTCCAGGATATAATAAAGAATGCAAAAAACAAACAACTCGATCAATAAATGGGCCAAGGAGCTGAACAGACACTTCTCAGAAGATGATATACAATCTATCAACAAATATATGAAAAAATGTTCAACATCACTAGTAATTAAAGAAATGAAAATCAAAACTACTCTAAGATTTCATCTCATGCCAGTCAGATGGCAGTTATGAAGAAAACAAGTAACAGTAAATGTTGGCGAGGTTGTGGGGGAAAAGGTACACTCATACATTGCTGGTGAGACTGCAAATTGATGCAACCTTTCTGGAAAGCAGTATGGAGATTCCTCAGAAGACTTGGAATGGAACCACCATTTGACCCAGTATCCCACTCCTTAGCATATACCCAAAGGGCTTAAAATCAGCATAGTATAGTGATGTAGCCACATCAATGTTTATAGCAGCTCAATTCACAATATCTAAACTATGGAACCAACCTAGATACCCTTCAATAGAGGAATGGATAAAGAAATTGTGGTATATACACACAAAGGAATACTACTCAGCATTAAAAGAGAATAAAATTATGGCATTTGCGTGTAAATGGATGGAGTTGGAGAATATCATGCTAAGTAAAGTAAGCCAATCCCAAGAAATCAAAGTCCAAATGTTCTCTCTGATAAGTGGATGTTGATCCATAATGGGGGGCGATGGGAAAAATGGAGGAACTTTGATCAGGCAAAGGGGAAGGAAGAAAGGGGAAGGGGTATGGGGGCAGGAAAGATGGTGGAATGTGATGGACATTATTACCCTAGGTACATGTATGACTGCATGTATGATATGACACTACATCATGTACAACCAGAGAAATAAATGTTGTGTTGCAATTGTGTACAATGAATCAAAATGCATTCTCATATCATATACTTAATTAAAATAAATAAATAAATTTAAAATTAAAAAATGATAGTAAAAAAAAAGAATGTTGAGGGCTAAGAGTGTAGTTCAGTGGTAGGGCATTTGCCTAGGATGTGTGACACTCTTATTTTGATCCTCAGCTCTGCAAAAAGGAAAAAGAAAAAAAGTAATTTAAACTTTTATTCTGTATCAGGTGAAATCAAGGGAGGATTTTGAGCAGAATACTGATAATATCTGACTTACATTTTTCACAGCTCACACTTGCTTCTAAGAGAATATTCTAAGAATAGACTGTTCCATAGGACTGGAATAGATTAATTATATCATCATTGCAATAATCCAGGCCCCCCAAAATGATATCTGGGACCAGATCAAATCAGTGACAACTGTGAGAAGTGGTTAGGTTCTGGAAGTATTGTAGAGTTTATATGATTTGGTGATAGAACAGATGTGTGATATGAAAGAAAGTCAATTGGAATTTGTTAGAATTATTAATAACTCTGAGGACACTTTTAAATAGATATATCACTTGCCACAGGAATTCTACTTTCATAATGGAATCTATGAAAAGTCTCATTGAAAATACAAAAATATATTTATTTAGCATAATAGCAAAAATTTGGAAATTTTCTAAATGTCAAAAGTTTACATAAGTTGTGACAGAATGTTATAAATGAATAATATATAAATATTAATAATAAAGTATTAGTTCTGTAAGTACTGACATTGGAATATATGAGATTTAAATTGGAAAAGATGGAAGAAGAATGTCATATGAGTGTGTACTTATTTATATGTCATAAAGATTTTCCTACAATATAAAAATAGTCAAAACAACAGCACTCAACCACTGAGCTACATCCCAGCCCTATTTTATATTTTATTTAGAGACTGGGTCTCACTGAGTTGCTTAGCACCTCACCATTGCTGAAGCTGGTTTGAACTTGCAATCCTTCTGCCTCAGCCTCTAGAACCACTGGGATTATAGGAGTGTGCCACCGCACTCAGTTTCAAAACAGTTTTCCACTTAAAAGAGATGATTAAGGACTCTACACAAGCAACGTACAAGAGTGTTTTCCTCTTTTAATTGCAATAAAAACTATCAAACATCTAGGAATAAAACTAACTAAGGAACATTGAATACCTTCAAGAAAAAACTACAAATTTTTAATTAACAACATAAAAGACATAATCCACGAAGATCAGCTGTAGTGACTTAGTTTTTGAATGTTTCTGAATTCTTAGATAAAAATAGAATAGGACTGGGATTGTAGCTCAGTGGTAGAGCATTTGCCTCGAATGTGTGAAGCTCTGGGTTCAATCCCCAGCACCACATAAAAATAAATAAATTAAATAAAGGTATCCATCTACAGCTTAAAAAAAGAAAGAACAAATAAGTTGGAAAATCTTATGGAAAAAAATTATAAAAATGAGGTGATAAATTATCCCCCAAATCTCAAAAAAACAAATAGATGAGGACAGGCCATCAACAATATCCACAAATCTGCGAGAAATTTGAAATCTGTGAAGGTAGAGACAGAAAGAAAAAGTAAACCAACCAATGGACCTAAGAACAGGTAACAACAGGTATTCAATGGAAGGTAAGTAAGGCATTAGTAGATGAATAAAAGGGGTGTATGACAAGGATGGAAGAGGCTGGAACTGTCTAGAACACATGAATTCTTAAAACTGAGCCACCAGTCCTGACTTCCAGGATAGTTCTGTACACTGAAACTAAAGAGAGTGAAATAAAAATTGAGTAGGACAGAAGAAACAGATGAAGAAAAGAGAAACCCCCAGATAAAAGCTGAGGATGGTCTGATAAACTTCAAGAACAGCGGAATGAATGGTATCTGAGCTGAGACTGCTCCCGCCATATCTCCTGCCTTTGTTCTCTGTGGAGATTCTGCCAGGTGGGCAGCCTGTGGGAACTGGCAGCTTTTCAGCTGTCTGCAAAAGAAGCTCACTTGATTTGGAGTATTGGGCAATGCTTATGCCATGGGAATTGCTTAGGGAAGCAACTTCCCTAAGATTGGCCAGAGAAAGAGAGCCAATGACTTGACTGTACTTGCCTAAGACTGTAGTTCTAGTTAGGGCAATCATAGCTTTGATTGAGGATATTTACATGTATACTGGAGAAGGTAGTTCCAGGTTATTCATAATCCTGAGAATGCACTTATATGAACATATAGAATATTTGAAAGGCCTTGTGAAAATTAAAACTCAGTCCAGGTATGAAAATGTCCTGAACATGTTCTCCTGCCTACACACCATCTGCAGGTGACAAAAATCCTATTATATCAAAATGTTTGATCTCTGTCAGTTGATGGTACAGTATAAAGTTATGCAAAGGGGAAGTTCCTGGATAGTCAAATTTTAAAAATGAGGTAGAGGGAGGGAAAGATATCCACAAGGGAGAGAAATTTCACAGAATAAATCTATACAAATTACTAAACAAAAATTCAACAACAACCTTTTTTGGGGGGTGGAAATGAGAATCCAAAATATCACAACATATTATTTAAAACGTCTAGTTTTCCACAGAAAATTATGAGACATGCAAAGAAACAAGAAAGTAAAATTCATTCTTAGAGTGAAAAAATAAATTAATAAAAATTATTTCTGAGTATTCACAGTTGCTCCAGATGTTATAGCAAAGACTTAAACATTCCTACCCTAAATATGTTCAAAAAACTAAAGGAAGTTATGTACAAAGAATTAAACTATAACAACAAAGAAGAGACAAGTAGAAACTCTCAGTAAGGTTATAGAAATTATTATTTCTTTTGCAAATAACCAAATAGAAATTCAGGAATCAAGGAGTACAATAAAAAAAATAAAATTCACTATAGGGGCTCACCAACATTCTCAAGATGGGAGAAGAAAGAATCAGAGAACTTGATGATAGATCAATGAAATTATATGATCTAGAGAACAAACAATGAGCATTAAAGAAAAATGAATAGGACGGAGAGAACTGTGGAATAACATCAAGTATACTAACATACACATAATGGGAGTCCTGGTGGC
>NW_026000005.1:10775328-10805834 GCF_001458135.2 Marmota marmota marmota | reverse complement strand
GGGGCGGGGGGGGGAGATAACAGAGAGTAGAACATAATTGAAGGAACAATGGCTGAAAGCTTCCTAACTTTAAAACCAAAAGAAAAACAAAATCTGTACATCCAAGAAGCTCAACAAACATAAAGAAAGCAAATACAAAAATATTCATTAACAGACAGATTATATAGTTCAAATGTTGACTAAGTCTTGAAAGCAGCTCTTTACCTTTGAATTTCCAGAATCATAAGTTAAATAAAACTCACAGCCTAAAAGTGCCTTTGGCATTTCATTATACTAACAAAAAGTGAACCAAGACATGCCCTTTCTCGTATATCTATTTTGTAGTCTTTTTAGAAATAATATTAAATAGTCAGAAGCAGGATAAAATAATATAAAATAAAAACATTCTCAGATAAACAAATAATAAGATAATTCATTGCTAGCATATCTACCTTATGGAAATTACTAGAGTCCTCCAAGATGAAAGGAATTGACACCAGACTATAACTTAAAGCCATGGAAATAAAGAGTATCACAAATACTAAATTTGCATGCTAATATAGTAGCTATAAATACTTTTTATACAAAGTTATATTCTGTGACAAAAAGGAACTCAATTTAAAATCAACCAAGAAAGAAATATTTGAAACACTGAACATCAGAAAATTAAAGAACACAGTTCAAAATGACCCTGAGGTCAAAGTAGGAATCACAAGGTAAATTAGAAAATATCTTTAACTGAATAAAAATAAAAATATAACATAACAAAATTTATGGAATGCAGTTAAAGCAGTACCCATAGACAAATTTATAGCTTTAATACTTACATTGGAAAAGAAGCATAATCCAAATCAATAATCTAAGTTTCTACCATTAAAGAATTTTAAAAAAGGATAAACAAAAGTAAGCAAAAGAAATAATAAAGCTTTGAATTGAAGTTATTGAAATAAAAGTTATTTGAAAATATCAATATTGATAAATCTTTATCTAAACTGCTCAAGAAAATAAAAGAAAACTCCACCAAAATAGGAATGAAAGCATTTACACCAACTCTTATCCAATAGAAATTAAGAGGATTGATTGTAAGGGAATATAATAAAGATATATCAATGAATTAGAAAACATTTATAAATGGGAAAGGCAGCGGAGCACAACAGACACTAGTATGGCAATTTGTAAATCAATGGATGTGTAACTGATGTGATTCTGCAATCTATGTATGGGGTGAAGGTGGGAGTTCATAACCCACTTGAATCAAAGTGTCGAATATGATATGTCAAGAAATTTGTAATGTTTTGAACAACCCACAATAAAAAATTAAAAAATAAAAAAAAGAAAACATTTATAAAATGGAAAAATACTTTGAAGTCTATAAATTACCAAAATTAACAACAAAATAAGAAATAGAAAAATCTGAATATATCTAGAACAAGGAAAGAGATTGAGTGTCTTATTAAATTTTTTTCCCATGAAGGAAAGCCATTTGGGCTTCACTGGTGAAATACATCAAACTTAAAAAAGAAATAGCAACAAAAATGCTTCATAAACCTTTTCAGAAAACAGACAAAAATATAACACTTCTCCATTTACTCTCTGAGTCCAGTGTTATCCTAATTCCAAAGCCTCAACAAGAAATGCAAGAAAAGTAGATACAAATATCTCTTAAAAATATAACATAAACATACTTTTATACATATTTTAACAAGTGGGATCCAAAAACAAACCATTAAAAGGATTATATATTATGAAGACAGGATTTATCTTAGGAATGCAAGGTTGTCTTAACACTTAAAGATGAATTAATGCAATACACTAAATTAAAAGAAGAAAATACAAAAACCATATAATCATTTTAATAGGTACATCAAAATTAAACATCCATTCACAATTAGGAATAAAGAATAGATCAGGAATAAAACAACAACAACAACACCCCCCCCCAAACCAAAAAAATGTCAAAGGCCATTTATAAAGCACTCATAGCTAACAACATAAGTAGTGGTAAAAAACTTGAATGCTTTTGCACAAAAACCAGAAACAAGTCAAAATACCTACTTTTACCACTTCTATGAATATTGTACCGAAGCTTCAGAAAACTAGTGCAACGGGATACAAAAAGAAGTTAAAGACTTCTTGCCTACTTAGAGTTTATCTGAAACAACAGGTTTAAGTTGGAAGACAACATCATTACTTTGATCTCTTTCAAAGGATTGACTTCTTTAAGGAGGCTTTAAGAAAAGGTTTTGAAACACAGTCTTATCTCATGCTATTTCCTATCATACATTACTAAAAGCAACAAGGAATATGTGTTGGCTGCTCTTGCTGCTTTTAGCAAGGTATTATAAGAAAAAGATGAGCTAAGGCAAAAATATGCCAATTTGCAAGTAGAGAAGGAAGGAGATAGAGAATCCAGAAATTTGAGCCCCACAGCCTGAAAAGCCAGCTGCTTCTGGACCCCAAACAGCATAAGATCTACTGCCTCACTGCTAAATCCTAAATTTATGCTAGGCCATGCCCTATATTTTAGGTTTCTATGATTGTGTCTCTTCAGTTCCAAAGACTGATTTACTCTAGGAAAGAGATATAAAAATACAAAGGGTTAAACAACACAAATTTCCTGCTCATGAAATGGTCCTAAAGATATATAGTCAGGTTAGCAGTATGGCTCTTCTCTTCTTAGTCATTTAGGGATCCAGATAATTCTGACTATTTTGGCTCCATCATACCCTAGGCTGCATTCGTATGGTCAAAGATGGGTAACTATGTTGTTCATGTTTCAAACATCAGAAAATGGGAAAAGAAGTGTAGGGCAACAATTTCCTCTTGAGCAAAAAGGACTCAAATTAAAATTGCATTGATAAGAACTTGACATAAGGCCACATCTAGTCATATGGGAGTCCAGGAACTGTAATCTCTGATTGAATGGAATTTGCCCAAGAAGCTTAGATTTTTAGAATACATCATATCCACCAATCCCGGATCCTCAAATATAAAGGTCTTCAAATATTTTAACTATAGTCAGGCTCTGTTCCACTTATGTAACTTTGCTCAGAACTTCACTTTTGCCTTTTGGGAAGATATTTCATATTAGATAATATTATGTTTTTATTCATATGTTTAGATCTGCCTACATGTCAATTTATATGCACCATTACTTATTTATTTATTCTAATCGCTTATACATGACAGTAGGAAGCTCTTTTGATTCATTCTACACAAACAGAGCAGAAATTTTCACTTTTCTAGTTGTGCATGAAGTAGAGTCATACCATTTGTGCAATCATACATATACCTATGGTAATAATGTCAGTCTCATTGCACCGTCTTTCCTACCACTTTGTCCCCTCCCTTCCTTCGCTTTGCTCTATCCAAAGTTCCTCTACTTATCCCAGGTACCCCCCCACCCCATATGGATTAGCATCCACTTATCAGAAAAAACATTTGGCCCCTGGTTTTTTGAGATTTGTTTATGTCACTTAGCATGATATTCTCCAACTCCATTCATTTACCTGCAAATGCCATAATTTTCTTTTCTTTTAATGCTGAGTAATATTCTATTGTGTATATAACCACAGTTTCTTTATCCATTCATCTATTGAAGGGCATCTAGGTTGCTTCTACAAGTTAGCAATTATAAACTGTATATGCACCATTATTTTATATTGTATTAATTTTCTATTGCTATAAAATAAATTACTACAAACTTAGTCACTTAAAACAACACTCATTCATTAGGTCACAGTCTTATAGGTCAGATGTTTGGCACAGCATGAAGGGGCTCCCTTTTCAGAATGTCAAGAGTCTGAAATCAAGCTGTCAGCCAGTTGAGTTGTTATCAGAGGGCTCTGGAGAAGAATCTACTTGTAAACTCATTCTTTTCTGTTAGGATTCCTTGGGTGGTATGATTGAAGTTCTGCTTTTCTTGTTGCCTGCCTTGTCACCCTTCTTGGTGAACTGAACTTAAAAAAAAATGAAGAGATTCATTCCACTGTTCTTCCCTTTTCCTATCCTTCTCCTTCCCCCTCAATCCCCTTCCTCTACTTCCCTGATCCCTCTTCTATTTTCATGGAATCCCCTCATCCTTTTCTTTTTTTCCCCCTTATTTTGATCTAGCTTTTGTACATCAGAGAGAACATTTTACTTTTGAATTTCTGGGTCTGGTTTATTTCAGTTAGCATGATGGTCTCTAGTTCCATCCTTTTACTGGCAAATGTCATAATTATATTCTTTATAGCTGAGTAATATATGTAACTAAAAAATTTTTAAATAACAAAAATATAGAGATAAAAAAATTGAATAGAAACCTTCCAATTCTAGTAATGCTTTTTTGCCTCTAAAGATTTTGGAATGAGGGTGGGAGGAGGCAGAAAGGTCAATTTCATTTATTTTTTTCTAACTTCAGTCTTTTAAGAAAGTTTATTATACAAGTAATGCATATTATTATAGAAAAATTTAGAAAGTGCTAATATCCAAGGATTTCTTTTTATCAGTTTATCTTAATATCCATAGGGTCAAATATTAGGGATGCATTTAATGCTTTTAGACATATTGCACAAGTGTTAGATACAAACATATGTGCAGTTCTATCATAAACAGTACCAATTCACATTTTTACTTTCTTGCTCACATCCTAGTATTGTCTCAGTGTTTGTGTACCCCAAAGTTGATATGTTGACACTTAATCACCAATGTACTACTATTAAGAGGTGGAAGTCTTTGAGAGATGATTAGGTGTTGAGAGTGAGTTCTCATGAATGGGATTAGTGCCCTTATAAAAGAGGTCTACAGAGCTGCCTCTCTCTTTCTGCCACATCAAATTATATTGTTATATTGTATGTATGTATGAATATGTAACAACAAATCTCATTATTATTTACAACTATAATGTATAATGAAAAATGCGAAAAGAAAAAAACGATTTGGAATGAAAGCATATAGATGAGAGAAGTTTGTATTTGTGTACTTTTCTTTTTTCCTTCCTCTATTCTCAACCTTTCTGTACCCTGTTTTAAATGTGTTTACTGTCTGAAGTGCATAGCTGTATTTGGTATAATTTAGTGATCTTTGTTGCTTAACTATCATTAAAAATATTTAGTCTGTTCATATTTATTGGAACTCAGAAATTATATCTACCATCATACTTTTGCTTTCTTTTTGTCCCTCCTCTCTTTTTCTTTCCTTTCTTTGCTACTGTTGGATTTACTAAGTGCTTTCTAATTGTTCTATTTCCGCCCCTCAATAAGTACACACTGTTCCTTATTCTTTTAATAATAACTGTGGAATTCCATGTGATATGTGAACTTATCAAAGTTTTGTTAATAAAAATCCTTATTTTTTTCTGACCTACACAGACCATTTGCTTTCTCCTCATTAACATACTATTTCTCTCCAATAATTTAATTATATATCTTTCTTTTTCTCCACATTTTTTATTGTTGCATTGTAGTTGTACCTAATGGGGGTCTGCTGTTACATATTCATACATACACACAGTATAACACTATAATTTGGCCAATACCACTGCCCAGTACTTCCCTTTATCTTTTTCTTACTATAAACTTTATTGATACTCTTAAAGACAATGTTTCCTTCTTACATCTCAAACCTTTTAATTAGATCATTTTGCTGTTGAATAAAATGCATCCGTGAAGTTCTGCTCATAATAATGCTTATTGTGGTCTGATAATGTTCTTATTTCACCATTGTTTTGGAGATTTTTTTCATCAGGTATTGGAATTGTGGTTACTTTCTTTTAGATCACTAAAGATATTCCAAAATTTGCCTCTACTGATAAAAACAGTTCCTTTAAAGCAGTGCTTTTCTTTTTAGTTTTCTGAAGTTACACTGTGATATGTCAAGGTGTCTAAGTTCAGGGAAACAACAGATGTACAAGGAAAACTAAAACTAAGTGAGAAGTAAAATTTTGGTTGTCTATCCTGGGTGGACAGATGACTGTGAACTCAGGTTCCTTCTACCTTATTTCTCTGCCAACCTATGGACAAAATCAGGTCACACGCACATTCTTGCTTTGGCTTATAGGAATAAAAAAGAAAATAAAGGAAATCTGTTTATTTCTTAATGTCTCCAGATAAAAACATTATGTTGGCAGGAGGCACAAAGTCATGCCCACTAAAAGAAAGGATTTGAAGATTATTTAGCGGCCTTTACCATTCATGAACTCCTTGAATCTGAGGATTGGTACTTTTCATAATTTCTGAAAAATTCTTAGCCATCTTTTTAAAAAAAATTTTTTTAGTTGTAGTTGGATACAATACCTTCATTTTATTTATTTATTTTTATGTGGTGCTGAGGATCGAACCCGTGCGACATGCTAGGCAAGTGCTATCCTGCTGAGCCACAACCCCAGGCCCAGTCATCTTTTTTTTTTTTAAATGGATGTTTTTATTGATACAGTTGTAGATTCACAAAAATTATAAGAAATAACACAGAGAGCCCACATACTTTTACCAAGCTTCTGCTAATGGTAACATGGCAATTCTGTAATATCAAAAACAGCATACTGATAAAATCTACTGATCCCATTCTGATTTCCCATTTTACTTGTACTTATTTGTGTTTATTTAGTTCTACACCATCTAGTCACATGTATTGGTTATATAACTAACACCACAGTCAAGATACAGAAAAGCTCCTTTACCACAAGAATTCTTTGGTTTGCCCTTTCAAAACTACTTCCACCTCTCTCTTGCTTCCTCCCTAACACTTGGTGACTACTAATCTGTTCTCTAAGGTTTTGTCACTTTAAAATACTAATAAATGAATTCATATAGCATGTAACTTTTTTTGTTTGGCTTTTCCCCCTAACTCAACACACTTCCTGTAGACTTATCAAAGTTATTACAAGTATCAATATTTTTTTTCCTTTTTATTGCTGCATAATAATTCTATAGTAAAATGCGCCAAAGTTGTTAAACAATTCACCCACTGAAGGACATCTGGGTTATTTCGAAAATAATGTAAAATGTGGTTTCTTCCACTGTTATATACTAGGCCCAATTAGGCAAAAATATTCAATATTCATTGTGAAACATAACACAGTGCTGTTGAGATATTTTAAATGTTTTTATTTAAAGAGCTAACACTGCTTAAAACTACAAATACATGCACCTTGTACAAGTTCAAATAATATCAAAGTACATATCAAAATATATTGATTAAACGTAAAAGTTGCTGGGCATGGTGATGCACACCTGTAATCTTAGCTACTTGGGAGGCTAAGGAAAGAGGATCACTGGTTGGAGGCCGGCCTGGGCAACATATCCAGATCCTGTGTTTTAGATAGCTTTTTCACTTCTGTGACTAAAAGACCTGAACAGATTAATTTTAGGGAATGAAAAGTTTATTTAGGGCATGGTGTCAGAGGTTTCCATCCATAGACATCCAGCTCCATTCCTTGGGACTTGAGATGAGGCTGAACATCATGGCAGAAGGAAGTGGCTCACATGACCAGGAAGCAGAGAGAGAGAGAGAGAGAGAGAGAGAGAGAGAGACTGACTAAACTCAGCTTACCAAATAAATACCGCAAAGGCATGCCTCCAATGGCCCACCTCCTCCAGCCGGTATACCCTACCTGCCTTCAGTTACCACTCAGTTAATCCTAGTAGGGGATTAATTCACTGATTGGATTAAAGCTCTCATAACTCATTTTCTTGCATTGTCTCATACATGAGCTTCTGGGGTACACCTCACATCCAAACCATAACACCCTGTTTCTGAATAAAATTTGAAAAAGTGTAGGAAATGTAGTGGTGGAGCACATGCCTAGCATGCAAAAGTGTAGGAAATGTAGTGGTAGAGCACATGCCTAGCATGCAAAAGGGCCCTACGTTCAATCCCCAATACCACAAACAACTATCTCTCTACCCCCTACCACACACAAAGTAAATGTCAATCTTTGTCAGATCTAATTCTAACATCTCTCTTCTCTTCCCATAAATAATTACTTCAAAAAGTTGTAAGGTATATATTTATCTTAGATGTGGTCAAATCTAAATGTTTTCCAGTTGATTAATTTTCATTTGGGAGAGAATTCCTTTTTTTTTTTTTTTGTACTAGGAACTGAACCCAGGGGCCTTTGCCTCTGAGCTACATCCCCAGTCCTTTTTTATTTTCAGATAGGATTCACTTGCAATCCTCCTGCCTCAGCCTCCCAAGTTGCTCAGATTTATAGGAGTGTGCCACTGCTTTTTGTTTGTTTTCTTTTCAAACATTAATGTTGTTTACATTTTTTCTTTTATCACAATGTTGAAAAAAAGATAATAGGTAGCATAATTAATTCCTACATTTTGTTTCTAGCTTTAACATATTCATATACTTTAATATAGTTTTCAATAGATTGAAAAACTCTGTATGACAAGATTTATGTTTGTTCACTTGTATGAAAATTCACTGTATACCAAAGTGATTTTAAATATGCCCTAGTTGAGTCTGATACTTTAAGGTTACAAAACATCTTAAATGTCAAGAACCTGGGACTAAAGTGGATTAAATCAGAATTCTGATCTTTTTTTCATATATATGATTTATACATGATTTTAATTCCTGATGATAGCGACTATGTATCTTTCAGTACTAAAAATAATAAAAACTGTTCTCAGACAAGTATGTTAAAAGCAGTCCAATTTGAGTTAAATTTCTGAGATCAATAAACTGATCTAAGTGCATTCTTAAGTTTTGAAGCCAGGTGTGGTAATGTCTGGCACATCTAGATTTAGTCCTTTTGATAGATTGTGACTAAGCTCCCTTCACCTCCTCTTTTTCCAAGAGAATAATCATTAATATGCTTCCATATTGAGGTATGTATGTATGTCACATTATGATGTGGGTACTTGCCTTCTTTTGGCATGGCTGGAATTGACATGAAGGGCTGATCATAAGGAAGAGACAAAATCTACTTTGAATCTCCCACTTGTTTTATGTGAAAACTTCTCCAGTATTTGAGCATTTCTGAATATTGGTTGAATACTGGTCAAAGGGCAAAAACCTGTGTCAACTTGTAAAATTTAGTGTAGGCTAGAGTGTGACTTTGGGCATTATTTTGTTTTGTTTTTTTATTTGACCAAAATGTTTATTAAGATTTTGAAGAATTTGTTTATTTATTTATTTATTGCTTTCCAGAGTGGTTGCAACAATTTGCAGTCCCACCAACAATGTATGAGTGTATCCTCGCCAACATTTATTGTTACTTGTATTCTTGATAATTGTCATTCTGACTGGAATGAGATAAAATCTCAATGAAGTTTTAATTTGCCTTTTCTAATTGCTAGATATGTTGAACATTTTTTTCATATATTTGTTGATCATTCATATTTATTTTGAGAAGTGTTTGTTTTGTTCCTTTGCATATTTATTAATTGGGTTGTTCTTTTGGTGTTCAAGTTTTTTGAGTATATTCTCCTGGATATTAATGCCCTGAGGAACAGGTGGCAACGAGTTTCTCCCATTCTATCAGCTCTCTCTTCATGTTTTTGATTGTTTCCTTTGCAGTGAAGAAACTTTTTAATTTAATACCATCCCAGTTATTGACTTTTTATTTTACTTCATGTGCTTTAGGAGTTTTGTTAAGGAAGTCAGTTCCTGTGCTGACATGTTGGAGTACTGGGCTTACATTTTCTTCTGCAGTTGCAGGGTTTCTTGGCTAATTCCCAGGTCTTCATCCACTTTGTGGGCATTATTTTGAATGGAACACAGAACAGGCATGATTTTTTTGTCTAGTCCAGAGTTTGTATTAATCAATAGTCTCTTATAATTTATTTCAAAAAAGGCAACTCTATAAACCTGCCTGGTATAATTTTATAAAAGGCAGTAGTAAATAACAAGCAAGCAGCTAGAGAGAAGTGGGTACCTTGGCCTTACTAAACTCTGGTTAGACACACAGCCTGTCTCTTTCAAGAAAATGAAAGCTGGCTGAATCAGTGTACTACTTTTTAGAAGAAACAGTGACTCTGCCACAAGTTAACAAGGCTTGGTGTTCAGAAGTTCCATCATTCATAATAGTATATCTTCTTTTCTGGGGAAAGCAAGAATGTATCTTCTATTCCCAGGAACAGAATCATTCTTTTGGTTTAACATATGCTTGGATCTTAGCAACCACCGTCCAACAGATTAGAAATAGTGTATGAGATGGAAAGGAAAAGAAAGTTCTATTAACTCTTTTCTCTCTTTCAGTTAACTCTACTCTCTTTGCTCTTCCTGAGATCATTTATTCTGGGGCGTGGAAGTTGTCTAAATCATATATTGCACGCCAGTTAATCTGGGAACTCTAAACCTGTATTTGGGGTTTAGAAATATAATAATCTAATAATAAGATGGATTTGGATTTACCACTTTCAGTTGCTGGCTTGTGCGCTCTCTCTCTCTCTCTCTCTCTCTCTCTCTCTCCATCTATCTCTATCTCCCTACCTACATACCTGTACCTAAATATTGATAGATCTATCTATATATTTCCCCCTACCTCAGGAAACTTATAAGAATCAGTAGTTTGGCCAAGGCAAGATTTAGGCATCTGGGTCTTTTTAGTAACTAACACTGAAGAGCAGCTGTTCAAAAACTTTAATAATTATCAGAAAATTAATATATTATGTACCAAAGATATATACCAAGGTAACGTAAGATCAGTTTGGAACTTGCTTCTGCTAAGGTAAGTTGAACCCTGACTCAATAAAAAAAGATATTTTCAGGCTGTCTCACCTTCTGGAGATAAACTGCATTCTCTGTTGAATGTGCATTCCTTGCTTTACCTCCAAAGGCATCTCTCTCTTGAGATTGCTCCCATTCTCCCTTGAAAATATATCTACTTTCCTAAATAAATCTCTATCTAAAAAAAGAAACATATACATATATATACAAATATATACACACAGATATATATACATATATATGTTTTCACTCATTTTTCCATTCTCTTTGATGCCTATAAGCAGAAGTAGCTCACTAATATTTTCCTATGAAAATAATATAAAAAAATTCTGCACAAATTTTACATTAAAATTCTTTTCATTTAATGGAAACATTGAATATGATAAGTAATAATATTACAATCAATTATATGTATTTTTGTTTCAAATGAATATAACATTACCTACTGTAATAAAAAATTATAAATGGATTTTAAGCTAATGAATCATGAAAAATTTTGTTGAATTACAAGTGAACCAAATGGTCATATTTATTTTAACACCTGGAAAAAGTCAGGATATGCACAGCTGGCTGTTAGCTTGTCACACATTCCTAAGTTTACAATTACTACTAGTGTTCTCAAACCAAGTCCACTGACAAACAGTTGCAGGTGGCCAAGATGTTTACGTGTAGAAACAGCTTTACACAGCAAATCTAATAACATATCAATAATAGCATTCACTTCCGAAATTATTAGTAATTGAGTACGGAAATTTCTAAATATTTTGTTAAAATTATTTAAAGGATGTTTAGAACTTATAATGAGAGATTTATAAATGCCACTCTAATCTTAAAAAATTTTGTAAATTAAATACTGTCAAAGAAAAATTGATCTGGGATAGGGTTGTAGCTAAGTGGTAAAGAGTTTGCCTAGCATGTATGAGACACTGGGTTCGATTCTCAGCACCACATATAAGTAAATAAATTAAATTAAGGTCCATCAACAACTAAAAATATATAAAGAAAAATAAAGAAAATTTGACTGTTAAATAAAATCTAATTATTTAGCATGTTTCACTTGCTGGAAATAGCCAAATTCTTATATAATCAAGGTTGACTATCCCATTCATTCTCTAGAGCACTATACCTACAGGAAATGCAGCTAAAACCCAGAGGAAGAAAAAGCAAATATAATTTTATAAATTAATCATTTTCAGGTTTTTAAATTATTTTCAAAAGTTAAATTTCCATATTTGGGATTTAGATATGAAATCTTTTTTGAAACTTCCCTTCATTTTACTACTCTCTCTTCACCTGAACTCTCTGGCTCAGTATATTTCCTTATGTATTTTAACCATCACCTTGAACTCTTTTCTAATCCTCCAACAATGTTTTAATTTTGATGAGTCACTTGTTGGCTCCTTTCATTTATGTAACATTATAATCAATAAACAAATGATGCAGTTAGTGGTTGAAAGTTGGACTTTGGAATCTTGGTTCTGCAAGTTATTTATTTATTTATTTATGTTCACTGATTTTATCTGTGAAAAATGAGAGTATTAACAACACCTACTGGTGTTGTCAGGATAAATCAATAAACCAATAAATATAAAAATAAATATAAATATAAAGCTTTTAGTGTGTAACATGTAGTTCGAATCATATAAACGTCAATTACTTTATAATTATTACTTGAGTATCTATATGCCAAGTATTCTACTACATATTTGGCTTATATTGATGAAATAGACAAGGCCTCTGAGATAGCCCTTTTGTATGCAACCTGTCTCTATTTTCCCATTCCCCAACTCTCAAATTGACCCTGGACAAAATATTTTTGACTATGAATACTGGTGCACACCTGTAATCCCATCTACACGGGAGGCTAAGGCAGGAAGGTCACAAATTCAAGGCCATCCTTCGCTACTTAATGAAACCCTGTCTCAAAATAAAAATTAAAAGGGATGGGGATGTAGCTCTGTGGTGGAGTACCTCTGGATTCAAACCCCAGTCCCAGAAGAAAGAAAGAAAAAAAGAAAGAAACCTTAAACCTTAGGTACAGAAAACAAAACAAAAACCACCTGGCCACCTATTTCTAATTTCTGTTGCTATTACGATCATCCTGACTTTTCTTTTACATTAATCCTAGTTCACATTTCTTTCCATCACTACAGTCTACAATTTATAAGCTCTAAACTGGTGCAACTATAAGTAATGTATTATGGTGAAGACGGTGATTATTATAGGTATGTAAGAATAAATTAATTAAGTAGCCAGGAATAAAAAGGAAACACCTTCAGAGTATACTTGCAAATTACACAAAATGTGTCTCACAAAACAAGTAAAAGTTCTTAGCTGGGCACAGTGGCACATGCCTGTACTCCCAGATACTTGGGAGGCTAAAGTGGAAAGATTGAAAATTGGAGGCCAACGTGGGCAACTAGGAAAGAGCCTGTCCCAAAAGAAAAAATAAAAAGGGTTGGGGTTATAGCTCAGTGGTTGGGCACCCCTGGTTTAATCTCCAGGACCACACACACACACACACACACACACACACACACACAAGTTCTTAAAAAGATACCTGGTTGTAACTACCCTACAGCTGTACATCCTAAGTACAGTGAAATATCCTTCTTCAAAATGACCATAAAACAACTATAATGGAATATTTTCAGATACTGAAAGGTTTCTTTTGTCACTCCCCATTCTTAACTTTCTTTTACCCATGTCTCTTCATTTATAAGAACTACTTTCAGGCAAATGCAGAAGCTAAATTATTGGCTTAGAATTCCAAAATAATATCTTCATAATATGGCTTTAATTTCTAAGATCTAGGTAAATACTCAAAATGATTTTCAATTCTAAAATGGCTTGCTCTAGAATATTGGAAGCTTTAACTCTGCAATATAACTTCCTTCTACCCTATTGGGTTTTATTGCTGAGCCTGAGAATTAAACTAACGCACAAAACATTAATATGAGTGAAGCATACAAGTTTTATTTTAATATTTTTACATGCATAGAAACCCTTATAAGAAAAATGAAGACTGCAGAAGCTGTTGTTAGGTACCAAACCTTACATACTTTCTAAAACAAAGAATGATAAATTGTGACAAAGGCAAAGGGGCTTCGGCTACAGTCACTAAATTGTAAGACGAGGAATATATTGGAGAAGTGTAATGGAAGATAAATGCTGTTCTAGTAGGTTTGTTTGCATAGATCCATTTCAGCATCAACTCCTAATCTCCAATGTTAAGAATGTTCTTCTGTTCCTGTTTTAGAGAGGGAACCGTTCTCATGGGAAATTCTAGGAACTGATTTCAGGTATGAAGTAGGGAAGAGGTCACAGAGCCCTTACTGTATTTGCCATTTTTCCAATCCTTGTAGCTCAAAGTAATCATTATGCCAGAGTGGCATATTTGAATCTCATACATTTGATTTTAGTAAATACTATACTAAAGACTGTGATTCTCTTAACTTTGGTCTTTTTGATCTTGGAAGGGTATTTGGGGAGCTATTTCAGGACAATGAAATGTACATAACAACTGCTGAGTTTATCCACACATTTACTTCAGTCTTCTTTATATCTGGCTTTCAAAAGTACTTAAAGCATTTACTAAAGGATTAAATAGCAGAAAATGGTGCCACAAGGATATGAAAGAAGAAGACTCAGAGAAGTAAACTAAGGCTTTCTCTATAGAAGCAAAGGGAGCAAATCTAAATTAAGGAAGTCTGATTTGATGTTCTCAAAAGAAACCTTCTAGGTTTCCCTTATCTTCAGGGAAGTACAGAAATGATCTAGAAAATATTCTCAGTGTTCTGCCACTTCTACCTAAAGGATATGAAAGATAGCTGAGAATTAAGTTAGCATGCTTGCCAAGTGTTTATTATAGTATTAAAGATAAAGAATCAAATAACAGAGGTTGATAAATGGGCAGCCCAAATCTGAAAGGGGCTTAATAAACAGGAGATAAATGAATTCTCGACAATCACTATACCTTGCTCTTCATAATATGATAAGTATGATTATTATAATTATAATAAAGCAAACATTTATTATGTGCCAAGTGCCGTTTAAGTGATTTACATTGACTAAGTCATTTAATCCTCACAAGTCTATAAAATAGGTCCTATTATTCTCTCCTATTTTGAAGGTAAGAAAAGTGACACACAGTAAGTGGCAAACTTGGACTTTTAAGAGAATAGACCAAGAGTTATATTGACCATACACATTTTGTCTATATTATCTGTGTAGACAAAGAAGTTCTGGAGATCAGATAAGACACCACATCCAGAGGCAACAAGGATTGAGTACCCTTTCCTCAATGTCAGGTCAATATGTAAACACTTTAGGGGAACTGAGATCAATAGTGGGAAGAAAGATAAGGCAAAAGGACAGGGAGAACCCTACATACTTAGATTATAACATACTTGTATTTCTGAATATTAATTTATGTAGTGTGATGTCTAGAAAACATGTAAGCAAGAACCAACATCTGAACCTTTAAAGCAATGTTGAGAAGTAAATTATTTATCTGGTGGTCCTTCTTAATTTTTTTCAGACCCTGAGGCTTTCCACCTAAGTCCCTTGCTTACTTTCACCTACCTGAGCCCTGTTTTTTACCTTCAGCAAAAGCTCTACTACAGACTATGATAAGATAACTGATTCTCTAACTTTACTTTCAAGCCTTGGATATTTGGGAAATATTTCAGGACAGTGAAATGTGGGTACAGCAATTTGTTTCAATAACACATGTACCTCTGTACTCCCTAGATTTGGCTTTCAAATCATTAAGTACTTATCAAAGGATTAAAGAGCTAAATGCAAAATAAAACCATCAGAGAACTGTTAAAAATGTAAAAGAAATACTTAAATTGCCTTGAAATGAAAGGTCTTTCTAAGCCTTACATCAAAAAGTATGCAAAAAGGAAAAAAAATGATAGATTTTACTGAATAAGAACTTAAAATTCATATGGCAGGAAAAAGTATCTGAATAGAAAGTATTGTAGGATTTTGTTCTGTATATGCTATAGGTATGCTAACATGTGATATATGTCTTATAAAGAAGAAGACTTAAAAAATCCTAATGGAAAAGTCATATGACAATTAGTAATTTAAATGACATAAGTTTAATATATTAACATGGAAAATGTGTTCTTAGCATGTTTATCAGGGCTGGGTGTATATATGTGTGTACATAGATGCATTATAGACATATCTAAGCATGCATATGAATGTATTAAAAGATCACTGGGGATGGTGGTGCATGCCTGCAATCACAGTAACTTGGGAGGGTGAGGTAGGAGAACTGCATGTTTCCATCCTCAGCAAATTAATGAATTCCTAAGCAATTTAATGAGACACTGCCTCAAAATAAAAAATGAAAAGGGCTAGGGACATAGCTCAGTGGCAAAGGACTTCTGGGTTCAATCCCCAGTATCAAAAATAAAAATAAAATAATAATTAAAATTTAAAAAATAAAAAATAGAAACCCATAAGCATACTATATTAAAAATTCATAGTGGATATTACTTGGGAGCAGGACTACAGGTAATTTTTATTTTCTGTATTATCTGAAGTTTGAGGGGTACATGTTACTGTAATAATAAGAAAAAAATTCATTAAAAAAAAGCTGAGAGTGGGCCAGGGGTGTAGCTTAATGATAGAGTGCTTGCCTAACATGGAAATCCTGGGTTTGATTACTTCTACCACCAAAAACAAAAAGTTTAAAGTAAAAAATTAAATGCAAAAGAAAATAAGAGATGTATACAAAGTCTTGCATCCTCTAAGCTGAGGCAGACATAAAACTATAATTTTTTTGATATGAATTTCATTCTTAGAGTCTGTAACAATTAAGGCATGACTTAATAACTGAATTAATTTTTTCTTCTGTTAACCCTCAGGATACCATTTCTTCTGTTAACCCCCAGGATACTTACAGCAATTTAGTTATTAATAAAGTGATATTTGCACTCTTCCTAAGCATACTTACCACTATGATAATGCTAATAAGAGGTAAACAAAGATAATTATTATGTTAAAGTTCACAATTCAAACTTTTCACCAAAACTGCATAACCCAACAATCAGTTCAAGTTTCTTGTCAAGAATCTTAGTAATAGAACCTTATTGTTTCGAATTTCCATATTATATGCCATCTTCTAAAGACAACACTATTCAACAAAGTATGCACTTTCGAATAATGAAAATAGATTTCTTCTTCATACAAACTTGAAAACTCTAAGAATAACAAATCACCAAGAGTTAGCTAAGTTAGCCCATATAGGTTAAATCTGTAATTATCACCTAATGATGACAATGGTAATTTATAACTAACAATTTTTGACTGCTTAATATGTTCCAGGTGTTATGCTAAGTACTCAATTATTATCAACATTTGTTAACTGCTGAGGAAATTTAGGCTTAGATATTATGCAGCTTGCTTAAGACCATATATCTAGTATTGGTTTTCAAACTTATATCGATTTGCCTATAAAGTAGCATATTGCATCTTCATTAAATAATTTTATACATGTAGCCACTAGGTAATGCTAAGTAGAAATTGCTTACCACTAGTAAAATAGTTTACAATTCTATATTTATAAAAATATTGGACAACCTAATAATTCCTGTTGGAAAATTATTCAGAGCTAACAACAGGCAAGAAAAAGAAAAGAGTCAAATATTAAGCCATATTAATGAGCTATTTTCCTCCTATTACATGCAGCTGGAACAGGATGGATCAAACTGATCTTTGTTCTGTTACTCGTTCTTCAGATGTGCTGAAACAAGAATGTAAATCTTAGGTCTAATAGTTGATGGCAATGTTTGATTTGTTAAATTTGGGAATAAAAGAAAATAATTTCTCACTGCTAGCCACTTATTATCTTACTCATTTAATCCTTAATTAAGCAACAAGTTAAGTTCATGATAGGTTTATCACTTCATTTAAAAAAAGAAAAAAAATAAAAGAAATTACAGCTTAAAAAGTTTGAATAACTTGTATACAGCTGATAAATAGGAAGATTGAGATTTGAATCCAGATCTAAATAATACCAAAGCTGCATTAGGCTCAAGCTAACATCAATGTATTTAACTTAGGAAATCCATAAGCTAAAATTTAAAATAATTTTATTTGTGTAGATCACTAATTACCTTACGTCATTAAATAACAGAGCAAGCTAGCTTTCTTATATGAAATGCAAGATCTAAGAAGGAAAACACAAAAGTGTAAAAACATTTCTTGTAAAAAATATTTCTGTGATTATAGTATATATACCCATTTATACCATTGACTAAAATATAATATATAATGATATACATTCAGACAGTTTTACAATTTTGGAACTAAAAAGGTTTTAATAGCTACAAAGATAAGTATGTAAAACACTTACATTTTTACTTCCTTTTTTGTACCACAATGCTACAATATTCCAAAAAATTCTCCTACACTTTCAGGTTGTTAGATCAAAATCCTCTTTTAAAAATACAGACAAGTGTGCTGCTACACATCTGTGGTCTCAGTTCCTAATATCTCAGTTACTCAGAAGTCTGAGGCAAGAGAACCACTTGAGCCCAGGAATTTGAGACTGGCCTTGGGCAACTTAGTGAGACCCCCTTTCAAAACAAACGAATGCATACATTTATTAATTAATGCAGATACTACTTGAATTATGATGAAGTTATGTTCCAATAAACTCATTCTAAGTTGGAAATGTTAAGTCAAAAATTCATTCAAGGTACCTAAGCTACTGAACATTCTAGCTCAACAATATAGTACACTGTACAGTACCAGTTGTGATAGTATGGTCAGCTTGGAGTTGCAGCTCATTACTGCAGAATCACAAAAGTATCATACTGCATATGGCTTTTCCAGGGAATTTTCACATTTCAAAATATAGTTTGTATTGGATGCACATTATTTTTATAGCATTGTAAAGGTGAAAATTGAAGTCAAACCATCATAAATTGGGGACTACCTATCCTTTTAAAAAAAAAAACCTAGGGATTTAGAAAAGCATTATGCTGAAATTATATCTTTGAAAGTTTATGGCACCAAAGAGACATTTGCATATAAAATCAGTAACTGAAGCATTTTTCTATGCTATGTTTAAGCTACTTTATACTACTATTATATTCCTTAAAATACTTCAAGATTATTAATTCATAGAGTCATAGATTTTGGGGGGTATAGGGAGTTGAACTCTACCCTATTTTGTATTTTATTTAGAGACAGGGTCTCACTGAGTTGCTTAGTGCCTTGCTGAGACCGGCTTTGAACTCACGATCCTCCTATCTCAGCCTCCCAAGCTGCTGGGATTTAACATGTGTGTCATTGCGCCCAGCTAGAGTCATAGATTTTTAAATTTTTAATATCACCTAGCCTAAGAACTTCATTTTTATAGAGGAGGAGATTTATAAAAGATCTGGAGAAGCTGGAATAATTTCCCCATGACCTTGTAGTAGCTTTCCTATTATCAAGTCCAATACTTATAACATTATATCACCATAATGCCTTCATTTCTCTATATTTTCTTAAGGTGTAAAGTAGGAACTATAATATATTTAAATCCTGGATCCCCAAGAAAAAAGTTTAGAAGTCCCCATTTGTCTACTGGGGAAATTCATCTAGACATATTCTCAAGTGAATAACTACTTAATATTTACCCTAAATGTTACTGGTCAAGTATAACTTCAGAATAAATAGTCTCCTAATGAAAGAGGAGCAGAGTATTAGTTGCCCTATTTACAATACAAAGGAATATTGGAAAGTACTTGAAACAATAACATGTTTGTACACTGATTTATGATTTATAATGTAGTTTCACATATTATCTTAGCTGATAAGTGCTCAACCAAGCTTAAAAATGTACTTTATATGGGCATAATTTTAAACCATTAAACTAAAGATGGCCATTAAAGTGAATGGTTTTTTTTTTTTTTTTGGAGACTTTTGTTTCTGGTTTTAAATAATGATTATAATTAGGTTCTATGAAAAGGAATTCAGGAATGCCTTAGTTGGGTGATTCTGACAACAGGCTTTAATTAATGTCAGCCTGGATCTAAGGTCATTCAAAGGCTTGACTGGGGCTGGGAGATTTGCTTCTAGACAGCTTACTCAGCTAGCCCTTGAACATGGCATCATTTCCTTCCTGCACACTGTCAAGAGTCCTTTAGTTCCTAGCCATATAGACTTTTGGGCTACTTGAGCATCCTTGTAACATGTCAGCTGCCTCCCCCAAGTTCAGGAAGTTCGAAAAACATAAACACCAAAATAGCCAGCACTCAACCAAGATACAAAACATTTCCATCATCCAAACAGTTACCTCATGTACCTTTGCCATCGAGCCTTCCCTTCACTCCTGGGCTAAGGTAATAATGATCAGCTTTCTATTACTGTTTGTATTTCATAGAACTTCATATAAAGGGAATCGTATAGTATGTAGCTTTTGTGTGATGCCTTGTGATGCCTCTTTCAATCAGCACGTTTTTGAAATTTGTTTCAGTTACTATATGTATCAGTAGACAATTTTTTTGTTGCTAAATAGTATTTTTCATTATGTCACTATACTACCAAAATGTTCTTAATGATTATGAATTGAACTTGATCAATTAAAAAATTGTGGACATTTGTTTTTTTCTCTTGTTATGTAAGTACCTACATGGTATCCTCAATTTTGCTTCTTGGCCTGAAAAGACACTTTACAGAAAAATGTTGGCTGACCCTTGAGTAACAGCATATTCATGATCTGCAAACCTATAATAAATAATTGCAGACTCTTAAACCCCACCCTAGAACTACTGACTCAGAATTTGAATTTTAAAAAGATTCCAGCTAACTGATATGCATATAAATGTATGAGAAGCACTGGATTGCAACAGGAAAACAACACACACACACACACATACACACACACATACTGTGTGTGTGTGTGTGTGTATATATATATATATATTTGTGATCATGTATGTGTCAATGTGTACATGTGTATGTGGCTATGTAGTAACAAGCATAACACTCATTCATGCCTGACTTTCAGAAAATTATTCTTCAAATCATTAAAAAAAAACTCCAAAAAATGGAGAAACATATATGTTGAAAATTTTTACTTTAAAATTATTTTCTTTAAATATAAAATATTCTTTATTTTTAGACCATAAAATTATTTTTAAAAATTCCTTGTTAAAGCATTTTCAAAAAAGAGCAAATGTAGCACAAATAAAATCTGTTCTGTCTTCTGTACAAGGATATACCAGTGATTACCAGAGATTAACAGATGATCATCTTCATGCATGTGATCAACAAGACCAAAAGGTCACCAGGGTTTTACTTTACCATATGCTACAAAATCCATTTTGCAAACCTACTTAGCATGTGCTTTCAATATTATACATACTTTTTAATTCAAAAATTAAAAGAACAAATTATTCACTTGAATTTCTATTAAGATTTGCTCAATGGATATCTGAAACATGGCTTTTTCTTTTCTCTTTTTAAAGAAAAAATATAAAAAAGACATTTCAAAATCAGAGAGAAAACTAATTTATATTAGAATTGTTTAAAAACTTCTATATGCAGTGACAAAATAGCATTTTATTACTAATTTCAGAGAGCTGTTCAGTTTGGGATTATCTCATATAACTGCTATAACCATTTCAGGTTTCCTACACAGAATTTGAAATTAAGTTTTATTATATATTTGTAACCATTCTTTTAGATAAAAAGTTTTATGTTTTCCTGATTCAATTCTGTTAATTCTAAGTTGCTAGTTGAGAATATTAAAAAATATTCAAAATTAAGAAAATTTAAATTTCTTGTCCATATTTATTTAATCAATGGTAGCTTTAAAATATCAGTTTGTTCTTTCAAACAACCTTTTCCAGAATTTCTTGATTTGCTTTGTTTCTTTTTGCACACATGTTAGTTCTAAATATATATCTGAACTCTAAATGACTTCTGTTCATTTTAATAGTCCATAACAAACTATTAAATCTTCCTCACAACAAGCAACAATGTACCGAAACACTTTCTCTATATTTTGATTCTTTAATGAAAACAATACATAAGCACTAAAAAAAAAAAATAACTTAAAAACAATCATTCCTTCAGTAACATTGTGTTCTCCATTCATATGATAAAATGAAGTAATAGTCAGAAGTTGTTGTAGGAGTTGTTAAAAGATCAGGATTTTTCCAGGATCATTTCATTTTATTGAAAATGTGTGAGTATTTTGCTTAGAGCAGATTATTTGGTCTCTTTAAATCTATCAGAGGGGCTGGGGATGTGGCTCAGGCGGTAGCGCGCTCGCCTGGCATGCGTGCGGCCCGGGTTCAATCCTCAGCACCACATACAAAGATGTTGTGTAAGCCGAAAACTAAAAAATAAATATTAAAAATTCTCTCTCTTTAAAAAAAAAAAAAATCTATCAGAGATTCACCTGAATTAGACCTACTTTGGAATTCAACAGTTGTTTCAATGGTATTGTTAGAAAATCTTATCAGAATAAAACAAATAACATGAAAATATATCCTTTTTGTTAGTATTTGAGATCCTGCTAATAAGTGTTATTTATTTTTAAGATAGAGTTGAATTTGTGAAAAACATAAAATGATAAATCATATTCTATAAGATCTAGTTTTAAAACAATTATTATTATTATTATTATTATTATTATTATTAATTTTAGGAAAAATACAATTAAAATAGAGGGACAAGATTCAAAATTGTTAAGCATTTTGGTGAAATAGAGAAAAAAATTTTAAAATTATATAAAAAAATCATTAGAAATGTTAAGAAGGCACTCTTAAAATTCTAGGTTTAAATATAGGCAATTGGAGCACCTATACATCATAATGTAATAAGCTCTGATTTTAAAAAGTCAACAAAATCATTTCACTTTGAGAAAAGCCTTTTCAAATTTGTAAGGTAAAAATGGAGAAAAATAGAAATTATTAATGATGCATGACCCAGAAAATTAGTTTAGAGTAAAAGCCGATTGCAATTATGGAATCTGCATCTGTTCATTACAACTTTGTCAGTTTTCCAGAACATGAGTCTAGGCAGTTTTTACAAATGACGTAAATGGAAATGTGTTTAGAAACGGCTAAACAATGTGTGCAACATGTAAAAAATGCGATGTTACAGCTAAAAAGGAATTTGCTCTTCTTCACATTACTATTTATATAGACTCCTCTTGCTTCTATTTCTATGGACATTTTTCTTACTCCCTATAATTTTGTCATTAAGAGACTGACTCAACATTCTTTGAATGTTTGAAATTTTTACTACTTTTTCTAACAAATTATGAAACATCTACTAAGGTGTATAGAATGGCTTACAAAGAATTTAAATGTTTCAAAAAATTGAACTAAATTTGCCTGATAACTATATGACATTTAGGTAAGTAATCTTAAGGCTATTTCTAATTCATGGGTTCAGCTTTTTGAGAAATCAATGAATTTCCTAAGACAGGTTATATTTATCTGTGAAGAAGCTGTCCATATTAATAAGAAAAAAAATCTCATTTTGGCTGTATGAAGGACATACAAAATGAAAAAAAAAATGATACAAAACAATAACAAAGAAATCAGCCTACAGAAAATCAAGCATCTTTTTTAATGATCAGATAAGCATTAACCAAAAAAGTATTCCATTTGAAACTGAGAAAAAATGGGCTTTATCATTAAATAAGTTTAAGAAATGCTGGGTATTCTTTCACCTCCATGAGATTCAAAGTGTAGAATTAATATCCTAAAGGTGTACAGTTAATATCTTAAAGGCCTTGCAAACAAAGCACAGGAAAGAAACCAATCTGATGTTTGTACTTGAAATTCCAACTCTTTGAAAATTTCAACACATATATTTTTCCACAGAAGACAATTTGGAAATGTTTTGATAAAGAAAATGTTCAGGCAGTAAAATGTTAAGAGAAAAATTGGCTCTCCAGATGAAAAATGACTAAGTTTAAAAATTATCTAAAAGAACTGACACACAACCAATGAGCCTGGAGGTCCCAGGGATCTGCTTCTTGCTTCAACAGTGTTTGAATGGAACAGAGCCTGGGACTCCCTTTTCTTCCAGCTTCCAACCGCCTTCCAATCTGATCTGCATTTGCAATCTCCAGGACCATCTGCTCGCCCAGGACCTGCTTTCAGGACCAGCCAACTCCGTTTTTTGTGGTTAGCTCCTTCTTGACGACCAACCATGACCTCCCAGATTTGTCAGAATTATTCCACCGAGGTGGAGGCTGCCGTCCACCGCCTGGTTAATTTGCATCTGCGCGCCTCCTACACCTACCTCTCTCTGGGCTACTATTCCGACCCTGACAATGTGGCTCTGGAGGGCGTAGGCCACTTCTTCCTCGAGTTGGCTGAAGAAAAGCACGAGGCCTCTGAGCGTCTCCTGAAGATGCAAAACCAGAGTGGCGGCCGCGCCCTCTTCCAGGACGTGCAGAAACCTTCTCAAGATGAGTGGGGCAACACTCTGGACGCCATGGAAGCTGCCTTGGCTCTGGAGAAGAACCTGTTCCAAGCCATTTTGGATCTTCATGCCTTGGGTTCTACCCGCACAGATCCACATCTCTGTGACTTTCTGGAGAACCACTTCCTTGATGAGGAGGTGAAGCTCATCAAGAAGATGGAGGACCACTTGACTAACCTCCACCGTCTGGCGGGCCCGCAGGCTGGCCTGGGCGAGTATCTTTCCAAAGACTCACCCTCAAGCATGACTACAGGCCCTGGAGTACAGTGGCCTTTGATGGAGCTTCTTTGCATCTCCTGGCATCAGGGCTTTGGCCTGAGCCTCTCCCTCTAACCCCTAGGCAGCTTTTTTAACCACCATGGAGCCCCTCCCAAGCCTTGGACCAAATAAAAATTAAAGCTTTTTGCAGGAAAAAAAAAAAAAAAAAAGAACTGACACAAAAGAAATTGGGACCATATAGGGCTTTTATTCATCCAATAAAATTAGTACTATTTACTGAGCACTCTAACTATGCCAAACATAATGCTAGGCACTGGGGTATACAACTTCAATTTTCTAGAAAGTTGCTCCTAACACCTTACCCTTGTATTCCCTCTTCAAAAAGACAGAAGTCTAAAAGATACTTCTGTATATGAATAAGCTGCAAATTTCAACCCTAACTTGGTGTTAACCATGTTTCACAAGCATTAATAAAGGGACATAATAAGAAACAGGCTATAAAAACAAAACAAAATGAAACAAAAAATTAATCTAACCTAAACCAAACCGAATGCTGATTACATGATAAGTCCTCAAAATTGAAAAGAAATAGTGAATATCTGTCCAAGTTCAACGATGACAAAGTGAAGTTAGTGAATATATCTCCACAGCTGGGGGTGTAGTAGCTCAGTGGTAATGTGCTTCTCTAACATGATCAAGGTCCTGAGTTTCATCCCCAGCATTGCAAACCATCCCCAACCCAAACAAAATCTTGTTCTCAATAATGGGTATAAGATATAGGATAACCCAGAGATGAGATATACACAATCACATGACAATCTTTACTTTATGAAAATATGAGAAAAATAAATTTACAGAGCCTTACAGTATCTCCTCTTAAGATATTTAATAATTTCAAGGCAGAAAATAGTTTCTCCAACTTTACAGTGGAGCAACCTGACAGATCAAAAAGTAACTGGAAAAACTGAAATCACAAATTTTCAAATATGATACACTGAAAGAGATGTAATAGGGCTTCTCTAGTATTTTCCCCAAAATCCTTATCTGAAGGTAATCCTGAAGAAACACTAGACAAACTTCAAATGAGGGACACTTTATAAACTAACTGACCTGTAATGCTTTCAAAATGTCAAGGTCTTGAAAGACAAATTAATTCTGGAAAACAATTCCAGATTAAAGGATACTAAAGAGACAACTAACTGTAACATGATCATGTAATGATCCTGAACCAGAAAAATTGCTGCTTCTTTGCTATGAAGAAGCTTAGTGGGACAACTGACAAGATTTTTTAAAAAATTTTTTTAGTTGTAGATGGACAATACTTTTATTTTATTTATTTTTATTTTATGTGGTGCTAAGGATCAAACCCAGTGCCTCACACGTGCTAGGTGAGCACTCTACACCTGAGCCACAACCTCAGCCACTGGCAAGATTTCAATGTCTAGAGTAAGTTTCTACAATGGAAGTGTTCAGTATCTATGCTCTCCAACAGAAGAGCCACTGGTCGGCTAAGTGCTTAAATTGTCATTAGTATGTTTACCTTATTTAATTTTAATTAATTTGAATTTAAATAGCCACATGCGACTATGCTAACAGACAGAATAGGTATACAGACTAGAAAATAGTACCATATCAATGTTCATTTCTTGATTTTGATAATTGTGTTTAGACTGAGTGAGAGAATGTCCTTATTTTTAGGATATGCATATTAGATTGTTAGAAGTTAAGGGTCATCATATATGTAACTTAAAATTTTTTAAATGTTTCAAATAAAGCAAATGTGGTAAGACTAACATTTATAGGATCTTGTTGAAATATATACAGAGTTCTTTGTATTACCTTTGTAACTTTTTGTAAGTCTACTGTTATTTCAAAGTAAAAGTTTAAAAAAGAAAAGAACAGCTTCATAAAATCAATTGCTTTTCTCACTAAAATTGGTAAATATAAAAATATTAATAAAGTTCTATTCATTGCTATATTTTTCACTTGTTTACTGAAATGTTGATACTCAAAAACAAATTCAATTTTTATAAAAAAGCAACTCCTTTATCACTCTATGAACAAAATGATCACTCTCTGACCAAAAGTGTATTATATGTAAAGTTATTTTTACCTTACGTAGTAAGCAGAGAAGGAGAAAGAACAGAGCTCAAATTTCTGCCTGAGTACTAAATACTTAAAAAATAGCAATGATATTTAAAAGTTCAGGAGAGCATAAAAAAATATTTTGGCATTTTACTCTCTTCCTGAGGAGATGGGATATATACTATCATCCCTACAGAATAAAGTGGAAAGCCCTAAACAGAATGAGATTTAGTGAGTTCACCCTAGGAAAACAATCCAGAAAAAATATTTGCCTATATGTGATCAAATAAATGTTAATGATAAAAAGTAGAAGTTTAATATAAAACTTGGAAAATAAGATAAAGTACCTAGAATAATGTCAGATCAGATTTCTCTTAATCTACATACTACTTAATCCAGTATAATCACATACTACTTAATGCAGTAAAAATCAGGTTACCACCATCACTTATGAAACTATTCTGAGTTATGAATATGCTTTTCACTAAATCTAATGAATACATGTTAGTCCATAACTGCTTGATAATATATGATAATAGAGACAGCGCCTTTCTTTCTGAATTGTTCTCTTTCCCTGGCTTTAATATGCATACTTTCCTCTCTCCACACTGTTTCCAGTATACTTTGCATGTTCTTCTTCCTTTACTCATTTTAACTATTGAAATTTCATCTGTTCTCATTATACACACTATCCTTGGGTGACCTCATCCCACATTCCTGGCCTCAAAAACCACTGTATTGTACATACAAAATGAATCAAAAGACTATCCCATTCTAAAACATTCCTGAGGTCCATACCCACAAATGGAGTTATGGACATGCCCAGCTGTATGCCTTTCAGGAACTTCTACCTCAAGTGAAAAACTAAACATTATCTCTGATCCCTATGGCTACTGCCTCCCTCAAAACTGATCTTCCTCTATTCACTCTTTTAATAAATGGCATCATCATTTGCTCAAGGCAAAAACCTAGAAGTTTTCATTAATTTTTCTTTCTCCATTTTAGAATAGATTCTTGTTATCTCTCGTAGTTATGTTCTATAAAGTTACTGTGAATACTGAATTGACAAATACTAGAACCACTATTCCTACAGTAAATACAGGGATAAGTTCCTATAAGCCTCTGGTCATACCATTTCCATCAACTGATCAATATACAACACATTTTTTTATGTGTGTTTCTTTTAAACATGTCTTATTTCATATAATTTTTGATATCTGAGCACTGAACTCACTGTTAATGGTACTATAACTCATACCTGAAGGAAGCTTATTTTATATATGCATTTCTTCTGCCATGTTCACTATTTCTTGACCTGAATAGTTTATATTAAACCTTCACTTTCTACATTAATGCTACTTCTTTCAGAAGCCTCTGCTGTGTGATCACCTAGCACTCTGTATTTCTCCTATCTCTCTTAATACTTATCAAATTATTTATTGATTTCATCTTGTTCTCCATTGCAATGAATTTAGTTCCATAAGGGCAGAGATAATAATGTCCTTCCCCAGTGCTTTGCATATCCAAATGTTCATAGTACCTGTATAATGTTACATGAACAAATCAACAGTTTCCAAAATGTGTGCACTTCTCCCTGACTGCCATCACTGCATAAGCTCTGACTGTAATGATCTTGCCTTCTTTACTCCTCCACAAGTTCTAGATCCTATCTGCTCTCTGTCTCTTCTGTATTATCCAGTGCTCCCTCTCATTAGCCCATATACATGTTCTTTTATTTCCATTCTTTAAAACCAGAAGGAAGGATGGAACTCACCCATAATTCCGTTTCTTCAGCTATTGCCCATTTTTTCTTTCTTTTTTTTTAAGCTTGTTGTTTTAATCATCAAACACTTAAGATCAAATAGTCTATCCTTTTCAACTAAATTTTTTTCAAGTTCAAGGACAAAAACATTAAACATTTGACAATGATTACCATTTTATCATTTGGTATTTGATTTTATCTATTTGGGAGTCAGCATTTATTGAATGTGTTTTCAAATTTTAATTAGTGATATGTAACCCCCTTTTTAAATTTATGTTTTTATTTTTTATTATTTATTTATTCTAATTTGTTATACACGATGGAAGAATGTAATTCATTTCATATTACACATATAGAGCACAATTTTTCAAGTCACTGATTGTACACAAAGTATTTTCACACCATTTGTGTCTTCATACATGTACTTAGGGTAATGATGTCTAACTCATTCCACCATCATTCCTACCCCTTGCCCCCTCCTTTCCCCTCCTCCCTTTTGCCTTATCTAAAGTTTCATTTTTTCCTTCTTTTTAAATCTTCTAAGAGATACCTTTACTTCATGTGTTTAATTGCTAACTTCCTATTCTCTCTACAAACCACCTCTAATTGGGTATTCTCATCACTTCAATGAAATGATTTTTGACAAACTCACCAATAAGTTCGTGTTGTCAGATCCAATGGTCAATCTTATGTGTCTTCATCTTATCTGACCTCTCAGCAGTGTTATATACCATTGAACACTCTATTATTTCGGAAATAATCTCTTCTCATGTCTTCTATGATACTATATTCTTTTTGGTTTTCTTTCCTTGATGATATTTCTTGTCAGTCTTCTTTGCTGGTCTTCCTCTAATCACCTGGGAATGATGGAGTTCCAAGGCTAACAATACTAACACAAAGTGTGATGTGGTTAATAAACACATTTCACACAAATCAGTAAATATAAAGCTTTCAGTCAAACGTGGCAAATAAATCATGTGCCTTTTCTCTTCTCTTTGAAGAAATAGCATGAAAATGATAAGGAACCATAAATATATAGATTCAGAAGAACAAGAAGAAAGAAGACATTAGCTGGAAAGAGATTTCAAATTTCTAGATGATACAAAGTTGATGCAGGTATAGTAATTGATTCAGTAGAACAGTGGAGGCCAGAATTTAACTTACTGTGGTGGGAAGATTTTGATTAGGAGGACATGATATGCCTCTGGAAACCCTGGAAAGCTCCAACATCAGAGGCATCATTTACCAGAAGGAAGATGTAACATGTTAAGGTGTTTGGGGTTCACCATTTGCTAACAAGACTATTCTTTTCTTTGCCTATAGAATGGTTTGGCACTTTTATTAAACAAAATAATAATAATCAATTGACCTTAGATGTATGGATTTAATTATGGTATCTCAATTCTACTAAATTTGAACCCCAAATTTGAACTGCCCCTAGAACAATTCAATCAGATCATTATTCTTCCATTTCTATCTTTCTCCTGTAGGAGAAATTTATTATCTGGAAAGGATAACCATAAAGGTTTCAGACACTGGAATACAAGACACAGCAGAACTTGGAACTGAACTATTGGATTAAAAAGAAGAGAATTACGGAAAAATCTACAAATTGTGACAAGACTGTTTGTTATCAACAAAGATCTATGCTTTTCTCTCTCTCTCTAGTAATAGAATATTTACGTTTTAGCCAGGCATATCAATACAGATAAAAACTGTACTTCTCAGCCTTGATTACTACTAAGCATGAGCAGAAATGGTATACAATTTCCATTTTTACCTTAAAAGAAAAAGACTAAATGCACCGTACTTCTTTTTCCTCCTCTGCCTACTGGTGAGAATGCTAATGTTCACTGCCCATCTTAAGATCTTTTTTTTTTTCAGTTTTTTTTATTGGTTGTTCAAAACATTACAAAGCTCTTGACATATCATATCTCATACATTAGATTCAAGTGGGTTATGAACTCCCATTTTTACCCCAAATACAGATTGCAGAATCACATTGGTTACACATCCACATTTTTACATAATGCCATATTAGTAACTGTTGTATTCTGCTACCTTTCCTATCCTCTACTATCCCCCCTCCCCTCCCCTCCCATCTTCACTCTCTACCCCATCTACTGTAATTCATTACTCTCCTTGTTTTTTTTCCCATTCCCCTCACAACCTCTTATATGTAATTTTGTATAACAATGAGGGTCTCCTTCCATTTCCATGCAATTTCCCTTTTCTCTCCCTTTCCCTCCCACCTCATGTCTCTGTTTAATGTTAACCTTTTCCTCCTGCTCTTCCTCCCTGCTCTGTTCTTAGTTGCTCTCATTATATCAAAGAAGACATTTGG
>NW_026000005.1:10619369-10775307 GCF_001458135.2 Marmota marmota marmota | reverse complement strand
GGAGGCAGCATATTGTTGGATTTGTTTTTTTAATTCATGTTACCAGCCTATGTCGCTTTATTGGAGAGTTTAAGCCATTAACGTTTAGAATTACTATTGAAATATGGTTTGTACTTCCAGCCATGTTTGATTATTTATCTTTTTTTTTTTAATTTAGTTTGTTTCTCCATGATTAGCTTTCCCCCTGCCCTCTGTCTTTACTGAGGCACTTCCCACTGATGGTTTTGGTTATTGTTTTTCATTTCTTCCTCATGCAGTGTTTTGCTCAAGATCCTTTGCAATGCTGGTTTTCTGGCTGCAAATTCTTTTAACTTTTGTTTATCATGAAAGATTTTTATTTTGGTGTCGTAACTGAAGCTTAATTTTGCTGGATACAAAATTCTTGGTTGGCATCCATTGTCTTTCAGTGTTTGAAATACGTTCTTCCAGGATCATCTCGCTTTCAGCGAGATGAAAAATCCGTTGTTAACCTTATTGGTTTACCCCTGAATGTAATCTGCCTCCTTTCTCTTGTAGCTTTTAATATTTTATCTTTGTTCTGTATATTGGATATCTTCATAACAATGTGTCTTGGCGTTGGTCTACTGTGATTTTGTATGCTCCGTGTCCTGTATGCATCTACAACTTGTATATCTGTTTCCTTATTTCATTCAGCAGGTTGTTCATTCCCTTGGTTTGGACCTCTATACCTTCCTCTATCCTGATGACTCTTAAGTTTGTTTTTTTTATGTTATCCCAATTCTCTTGGATGTTTTTCTTGTGATTTTTAACAGCCTTTCTGAGTTGGCTAGACTCTTTTCAAGATGATATATTTTGTCTTCATTATCTGACGTTCTGGCTTCTACTTGCTCCATTCTGTTAGTGATACTCTCATTTGAGTTTTTAATTTGGTTTATAGTTTCCTTCATTTCTAGAATTATTGTTTGATTTTTTTATAATCTCTATCTCCTGATAAAGATGCTTAATTTCTTCTTTTATCTGTTCATGTAATTCATTTTCAATGTGTTCTTTCACTGTTTGAATTTGCTTTCTCATATCCTCTTTAAGGTTCCATTCCATCTGTCTAAGGTATTCCTTGAGTTCTTTATTTGACCAATTTTCTGATGCCTCTAGGTCCTCCTGAATATTTAGTCTGTCCTGCATTGTTTGTTCTCCTTTTCTTCCTTGCTTTTTCATGCTGCTCATGTTACTTCTTGTTCTGTTTGACTGCTGAGTTACTGTTTACTCCTATAAATTTATTTGATACTTGGGAGGAAAGGTATTAGAAGGGAAGGGAAGAAGTCACTAAAGAGAATGAGAGTAAGCAGGTAGAATTCAAGGAAGGGGGAATAAGGAAATTGAAAAGAAATGAAAAGACAAAAGAAAAAAATAGAAAATAAAAAAAGAAAAAAAATTAAAATTAAAAAAATAATAAAAAAATTTAAAAAACAACAAAAAAAATTTTTTGTTTAAAAAAAAAAAAAAATGAAAATGAAAAAAAAACCCAAATTAAAAAAAAAATAATAAAAAAAATTTTAAAAACAACAAAAAAAATGAAAATGAAAAAAAAACCCAAATTAAAAAAAAATTAATAAATGCAGTCTTAGAGTTTGATTAACTTCTCTTCCAGTAGGTGGAGCTGTGCCCACTGGGCCAAGCTTCTCTTCTCAATATGCGGGAACCAATCACTGTGCAGCAGCTCCTCCTCCCAGACTGGGCGGGTCTCCAATCCTGAGTGCCTAGGGCCTTCTCTTGTGTCTAGTCACTTCCCCACTTTTCCTCAAGCCAGGCCCCACTCACCGGTGACGCTCACCACAATACTGGCTACCTGCCAGGTCTGCTGCTCCTGGGAGCCCTATTTTCATGAATGACTGGGCACACTCTCCCTGTTTGCCCTTCCCTCAGACCCTAAGTTTGTAGAGCTTGGGGCTGAGAACCCTCAGCGAATTTTGCTTGCCCTCCGGTAGCCATGCCCCCGGTAGCTGGTGCAAGAGACCTCAGTTGTCAGCACTGGTGGGAGTGGTAGCCGGGAGTTCCGCGCCGCGGGTCCCGCGCCACTCCTGATTCCCTCGGTCTTGCTATTACGCACACGGGAGAGCTGGGAGGGGCCCTTACGGGAGAGCTGGGAGGGGCCTTTAAGGTTTCCCCTCTGTGTGGAGAGGGAAGGCTAGGGGGTTACACACCTGTCGCGGCTGGTTTCAATGAAGTTATCTCCTCCGCTGCATTCTGGTGACATCAGTTCTCTGCCATGGTGGTATCCCATGCAAATGGCGACAGTTCGTTCCCTTTGCCGGGTGACCAGTGCAACAGGTGGGTCCTGACTGGCTCTCCCAAGCCCCGTTTCAATCCTGTGCCCACTGCCTATGAAGGCTCGGTTGGCATTAACCTCCGTAGGTTCAGAAGGGCCAACCAGTTGTTTCAGTGGGATCGTTTAGTGCTGAGTCACAGCAGTTTGTCTTCGAGAAGCAGGCGAAAGGGAGCTTGAATTCAGCCGATCCGGGCTCCGTGTGTGTTCTGAGAGGCCCAGACTGTTCGCCCTAGATCCACGTCAGCTCAGCATTGCCTAGTGATCCTGAGCAAATAGCATTTAGACGGTTTACGGCTCCCTATCCGCACGCAGCTGAAGAGGTCAGAGACTTGATCTCTCCGCGCCCGCCGCCATGTTGGATTCCTCTTAAGATCTTATTTGAAGAAATATTAAGGTGCTTTTTTTTGAATTGGGTTGCATTAAATTTTATGTTTTGTTTATATTTTCTGGATAATAGACTCATCAAAAATGATTTGCAAATATTCTCTTATTACATAGGCTGTTTTTTCATTTTCATGAAAGTGTCCTTATTAAACATGAATTTTTAGTTTTGATTATGTATTTTTGTTGTTGTTGCTTGTACTTTTGGTATAATTTTTAAGAATATATGGCCAAATTAAAATCATGAATTATCCCTGTGTTTTCTTCTAAGAATTTTATAGAATTAGCTCTCAACATTTAAATCCTTGCTCATCATTTTTTGATGTTGCTAAATCATTTTTCATTCATTTTTGTTATATAGTAGATGTAGGGGTCCAACTTCATTCTTTGCATGCGAATATTCAGCAGTTCCAGCACCATTTGCTAACAAGACTATTCTTTTCTTTGCCTATAGAATGGTTTGGCACTTTTATTAAACAAAATAATAATAATCAATTGACCTTAGATGTATGGATTTAATTATGGCATCTCAATTCTACTAAATTGAACTAGAATCCTATTCTTGTATCAGTACCATAGTGGTTTCTTTTCTTTCTTTCTTTCTTTTTTTTTTTTTTGGTAGTGGGGATTGAACTCAGGGGCACTCAACCACTGAGCCATATCCCCAGCCCTATTTTGTATTTTACTTAGAGACAGGGTCTCACTGAGTAGCTAAGCACCTTATTATCCTCCTGTCTCATCCTCCCAAGCCACTGGGATTACAGGCATGCGCCACCATGCCTGGCCCATAGTGTTTTAATTTACTGTCACTTTGAAGTAAGATTTGATATTGAGATGGTTGAGTCCTTTGGCTTGGTTCCTTTTCAAGACTGACTATTTAAGGATCCCCTAAATTCAGTATGAATTCTAGGGTCAACTTGTCTGTCACTGCAAAAAGGTCACTGGAATGTTTATAGGTATCACATTAAGTCTGTAGATTGTTTAGGGTAATTTTGCCATTGGAACAAAAACATTTTCTAATCTATAAACACAGAATGCTATTGCATTTATTTAGGTCTTCTTTAATTTCTTTCAGCAATGTTTTATAATTTTGAATGTATCAGTTTTGCATCTCCTTGGTTAAATTTATTCCTAAGCATTGTATTATTCTGAATCAGATTAGAAATAGATAATTATTGTAACTGCTTTTCTAATTTCATTTTGATTCTTCATTGTTAGTTTATGGAGATATGACTCACTATTGTACTGATCTTGTATCATGTCTACAACTTTGATAAATTTATTAGCTACAACAGGCTTTTGCATTTTCTTATGGGATTTCCTATTTAAGGATATAGGGATCATGTCATCTGTGAACTGAGATAATTTTCCTTCTTCCTTTGTATTTGAAGGCCATTTGTGTCTTTTCTTTTTTCTTTCTTTATTCCCTAACTGCTCTACTTAGAATTTCTAGCACAATATTGAACAGAAATAACAAAAGCAAGGATCCTGGTTTGTTCCCAATTTTAGGGTAAAGTTTTTAATCTTTCTCCTTTGAATATAATAAAGATCTGGGTTTTTCATCAATGCTCTGTATCATGTTGAGAAAGTTCCCTTCTATTACTGGTTTATTGAGTGCTTTTTACATGAAAATGTGTTGAATTATCAAAATATTTTCCTATTAATCTGAGGTGATCATGTAGCTATTTAATTATGATGTATAGTCTTCTTAATATGCTGTTGATTTGGAGTGCTAGTATATTAATGAGGAATTCTGCATCATTATTCAAAAGGAATATCCCCTATAGTTTTTAATATCTTTTGCTACCTTTGGAATCAAGGTGATACTGGCCTCATAGAGTTAGTAGGAGTTTCATCTTCATATGTTTTAGAATGATTGGGAAGCACTGGAATTCTTTCTTCTTTAAATGTCTGCTCAAACATTCATGAGTGAAAGCTCTGGCTCTGTGTATTAGCTTTCTGTCACTCTAATGAAATATCTGAGATAATAACTTATGAAGAGAAGAGGTTTATTTTGGCTCATGGTTGTGGAGGTTCCAGTCCAAAATCAAGCAGACCCATTGCTTTGTGCCATCTTGGGAGTCTGGATGGCAAAGCTGGGAAGTGTGTGGTAGAGAAAACTACTCACCTCACGAGCCAAGAATCAAACAGAAAAAGGAAGAGGTTGGGGTCTCACAATCAGCTTTGAGGGAATACCTCCAATGATCTAAGGACCTCCCACAAGGCCCCCTACCTCCTGAAGTTTCCACTTAATTCCAATAGTCCTACCCTGGTGACCAAGCCTCTAACTCATGGACCTCTGGGGGACATTCAATTTTAAAACTATAGCAGTTCTGTGCTCTTGCTTTGATGTAAATTTTTTAATCACTAATTCTATTTATTTACTTGATAATGGTGTTTTCAAATTTGCTATTTCTCCATATGCCTTATTTAGTAATTTGAGTTTCTAGGAATTTGTCTACTTCCTTTACATTATCCAGATTGTTAGATATAATCACTTTTAGTATTCTCCTATAATTTTTTTTCACCTAAGGTTGGTAGTAACTTCTCCTCATTTCTGATTTTAGTAATTTGGATTTTTTTTCTCTTGCAAGTCTGACTAAATGCTTGTCAATTTCATTGTTTTCAAATAATTAACTTTTACTGATTATACTGTTTTTCTATTCTCCATTTAATTACTCTTATTATTTCCTTCCTTCTGCTAACACTGGGTTTAGCTTGCTCTTCTTTCCTAATTTCTAAAGGCATAAAATTATGCTATTGATTGAGATTTTCTCCTTTTTAAAACTTAGACATTTATACTTTCCCGCAGCTTCCTATACTTGAGCCAAAGTAGCACCCATACTATTCTTTCAGATGGCCTCAGGATAGCTAAGGGGAGAATGAGAAAAACAGAGAAGCCTGAAATTGCCGATCAGAGGTTTTATGAATTTTTGGCTCTGGCTGCTTGTGCATGAGATTGATTAGAATCAGCTAAACTGGAAGCCTAAAATTTGAGAGATAGTTTTAAAGCAATCACATATCTAATATATAAAGGTGTCTAAGCCCTAAAGTAAATTGCGAGCACTCAAAAATATACCAGCATAAAGCAGGCTCTCAAAGTGGCACATCCCACAAGATAAGCACTTCAATGTACACTTCACATATGGTTATGGACAAGAATCTTGCAGAGAGAAAGTCATAGAGGACAATGGAAAAGAGCACATTCTTCCTAATACTACTCAATTGTTTGTGTGTGTGTGTGAGTGTGCGCATGCACACATGCCACTGTGTATATGTGATATACATATGTATATGTGATATATATATGATATATATGTGATATATATGTAACAAAATATATATGTTAAATTATATATATCACATTTACACATTAATCTGTTGATGGGAACCTAGGCTGATTCCCTAACTTGGCTAAGGGAATTGTGTCATGATGAAAATGGGTGTGCAGGTATCTCTGTAGTGTGCTGACTTAAAGTTTTTGGTTATATACTGAGGGGTGGTACCTTCATCATACTGTAGTTCTATTTTTAGTTGTTTTTTCATTTAAAGAGCAATTTGATTTAATGACAGAAAATAAGCTGGTGTCTTATTGCTAAAACTAATGAAGTATAAAATTTTATAGAATTACTATCATAAATATTATGCTAAAATATCATGGTTTATTTTCATGAAATATTTATTTGTCATAAATAACATGCTCTCCAAACTAATAAAGAAATTATATTCTTATTATTAATACTTACATAATAGCACTAACTCACTGGTTCTAATAGCATAATTTAAAAATTTTAATTAATGAGAGATATGTGTTGTGGAGTTTTAAATTAATTTTGAGAACTTTATTTTTTTTCAATTAAAGTCAGATGGTAAGCTATTTGGCAATTTTAATGTATTTCTTAGCTAATTAAAAATTGTTTATTTACTTAATAGTAAAATATTCTAAAATTTGATGACTATTATATCCTAATTTATAAATACCCCAATTTTATATATGTATATTCTTTTTTATTTTCTTTTTATTGGTTCTTTTTGATTACACATAACATTAGAATTCATCTTGGCATAACTATAAAAGCACAGAATATAATTTGCTCTAATTCAGTCCTGGGTACTTTCCCTTTCTCTCCCCTCCTCCCTCTCTCTGTTCCCTTCCCTCTACTCTATTGATCTTTTTGCTATTTATTTATGGTTTTTTAAAAGTTAATATCTTGTGGATATACCACATTAATGGTACATTAATACATGTACATGGGAAAGTTAGTTCAGGTTCATTCCACTGCTCTTCTCTTAACCCATCCCTCCTCCATTACCTGAAATGCCCTTCATCTACTCCTAACAATCTTTCCTCTATTTTGATAGCTGTTCTTAGATTTTTAAAGAAATTTCCATACTGATTTACATATTGGCTTTACTATTTTAGATTCCCACTAATAGTGTATAGGGGTTACTTTTCCCCCATATCCTCATCAGTAAGGAATCAGGGGCAAGGGGAGGGGAGGAAAAGGGTGGGTAATGGAGGTGCAAATAATAAAAATATGTTATATGCACATATGAATATGACACAATACAACACACTAAAACCCACTCTTCTGTATAATATGTATAATTAATATTTAATAAGAAGCTTAATAAATCCTAAATAAAATAAACTCAAGAAATCCATACTAATACAAATCATATTAAATTCCTGAAAACAAAGACAAGGAAAAAACTACAAAAGTAGCTAGAAATAAACAGTTTAAGTGATAGTGGGCTTTAGAATTACAAACCATGAAGTACACAAGGAAGAGGTACAATATTTTGTTTTAATAGCTGAAAGAAGAGAACTGTCCACCCAAAATACTATGTTCAGTGAAAATACCCATCAGGAATGACAGGTAAATCAAGATATTTGTAGATGAAGAAAAATCCAGAATTTTTTTAATTAGAATGCCCACTGTTTAAGAATAGTTACAGAAAGTTCTCTAACCAGAAGGAATATTAAAAGAAGTAATACTGGAATATTAAGGAGAAATAAGTTGGGAAGAAAAATATGGATAAATATATATATTTTAACTCTTTTCTTGAATTTTCTAAATTATGTTTGACACTTGAAGCAAAAATTATAATAGTGTTTACTGGGATTATAAATATAGAGAGAGCAATAATTTAAGTCCATTATACTATATATAGTAGAGGGTAGAAGAAAATAAAGGGAGGTTAGATTTCTAAATTTCAAACTGGTAAAATGACAACACTGGTAGACAATGATTATATATGTGTACATATATATATGTAATATGGCAACCTCTAAAAGAGCTACACAAAAATTTCTTCAAAAATACTAAAGATAGCCAGGCCCCGTGGCATATGCTTTTAATGCCAGTGGCTCTGGAGGCTGAGGCAGGAAGATCACAAGTTCAAAGCCAGCCTCAGCAACTTTGTAAGGCCCTTAAGCAACTTAGTGAGACCCTGTCTCAAAATAAAATATAAAAAAAGGCTGGGGACATGGCTCAGTGGTTAAGCACCTATGAGTTCAATCCCTGGTACCAAAAACAAAACGAAACAAACAAAACAAAAAGATAAATCAAAATGAAATTCTAAGTAGTGTTCAAGTGACAAGGAGGAAAATAGAAAAAAAATTCTAAAGAAACAGAAAAAAACCAAAATGGTCTTACTACATTAATTAAAAGGGATTTAAAAAAATTCAAAAGAATAGAGGGCCCAGAAATAATCCAAGTATCTAGAGATCACTGATTTTTGACAAAGTGCCAAGAACACACTGAGGAAGTCCGTCTCCAATAAATGGTGTTAGGAAAACTTCATATGCAGAAGAATGACAGTGGACCCTTATATTTCACCATATAAAAAATCAATTCAAAATGGATTAAAGGTTTACATTTTATCCTCTAAATCATGAAACTACTGGAAGAATTTTTGTATAGGTCCTTAAAAGCACAGGAAATAAGAACAAAAAAGTAGATAAATGGGTTTACATCAAACCAAAAAGCTTTAACACAAGCAAAGGAAATACCAAAAGTATGAAAATACCAACTACAGAATGGGAGGAAATATTTTCAAACTATATAACTCCAAAACAAAACCAATGACAACAACAAAACCCCTGATTTAAAAATGGGCAGAACAATATGAATAGACATTTCTCAAAAGAAGACATAAAAACAGCCAACAAGTATATAAAAAATGTCCAATATCACTAATCATTAGGTAAATATAAATCAAAACCATAAGATTATCAGTTCATTTCAGTTATAATATCTATTATCAAAAAGATATAAGACAACAATTGCTGGTAAGGATGTGGAAAAAGGAAATTTTTATATACTGTTGATGGGAATGTAAATGAGTGCAGCCATTATGTAAAATATATGAAGACTCCTTTAAAAAATTAAAGATAAAATTACTATATGATTCAGCAATCCCACTACTGGGTAGGTATATATTTGAAGGAAAATCAATATTTAGAAGAAACATCTGCACTCTAAAGTTCATTGCAGCCCTACTAAAATGCGTAAGTTCCCAATCAACCTAAGTGTCCATCAACAGATAAATGTACAAAGAAAATGTGGAGTGTGTATACAATGGAATACCATTCATTCATAAAAAGGATGAAATCCTGTCATTGGACAAACATGAATGACCTAGAAGACACTGTTAAGTGAAAAAAGCCAGGCACAGAAAGACAAACACTGCATGATGTTATTCAACTGGGGCATTTAAACAAAACCGATCTCACAGAAGTCATGAGAACTGGAATGACCAGAGAATGGCAAAGGCAGGGAGGGGTGGTTGAAGAGAGGTTGGTCAATAGGTACAAAGTTCCAAATAGAAAGAAAGAATGTGTTCTGGTATTCTGTTGTACAACAGGGTGACTATCCAGAAGGAATATGGTTAACAATTAGGTATTACATATCTTGAAACAGAAGAGAAGATTTTGAGTGTTCCTACCACAATGAAATTATAAACATTTGAAGATAGGCATATGCTAATTACTATGATTTGCTCATTACACATTGTTTACTTGTAAGAAAACATCAAATTGCACCCCTATAAATATGTATAATTATTATGCCACTTAAAATAAAAAGCTATGCTCCTACTGTATGCTGTCTACAAGAACCTCAAATTCAAATATAATGATATAGGCCAGTGGAAAACAAAAGATAGGAAAAGAGATATCATGAAAACATAATATGAAGATGGAAGATATGGCTATATTAATATCAGATAAACTCAGAGTAAAGAAATTATCAGATACAGAATGACATTATATAAGGTCAATCCACCAAGACAGCATAGCATTCTGAAATGTCTGCGTAACAACAGAACTCCAATGTATTTGAGGCCAAAAAAAATTGTAGAACATAAAAGGAGAAAAAGATAATTCACAATTATAGTTGAAGACTTTAAGATCCTTCTAGACAGAAAATCATGAAGGATATATAGAATTTGAACAACATAATCAAAATCAACCAACAGGATTTAATCATCATATAGTCATGCATTTCTTAAGGATGACAATACATTTTCAGAAATACTTCATTAGGCAATTTTGTCACTGTATGCACACCAAAGAGTATACTTAAACTAAGATGCTACTATGCCATTAAGTGATATAATCTTATAGGACTATCATCACGTGGTTGGTTGATGACTGAAGCATCATTACATGATGACTACATAGAACACTCTAGTAATGTGCTCAAAGAAAATATGCCAAGATAGACCATAACTTGGCTTGTAAAACAAACATCAAAAATTTCAAAGAATTAAAATATTATAATGTTCTCTGATTACAATATAACTGAACTAGAAAACAATAACAGAAAAATAACAGAAAACTTTCAAGCACCTAGAAACTATACAAGATACTTCCAAATAATCTATGGGTCAATATGAAGTTTCTATTTTAATGTTTATTTTTTAGTTTTAGTTGGACACAATATCTTTATTTTATTTTCATGTGATGCTGAGGATCAAACCCAGTGCCTCATGCATGCCAGGCGAGCGCGCTACCACTTGAGCCACAGCCCAAACCCCAAGATGAAGATTCAAGAGAAAAATTTAAAAATACATTAAGCTAAATGAAAATGAGCATAACACATATTAAAGTATGTGATACACCATTAAAGCAGGTCCAAGGGGGAAATTTCTACTGTTTAGTATATTTGAAAAGACATAAATGTAGCCATGTGAAAACAGGTAAAGATCAAAATCTGTGTCCCCTTTCAGAATCCTAGAAAAAGATAAAAAATAAACCAAAGCAAGAATAAAGATACAATAAACATAAAAGCAGAAATAAGTGAAACTAGAAAAACTATATAAAATATCAAATAAATAGTTGGTTCTTCAAAACTATCAATAAAATTTTTTAACCTGTAGCAAAATTACGAAGGAAAAAATAGAAGATATAAATTGCCAACATCAGAAATAAAACAGGATTATCACTTTAGACACAACAGGTATCAAAAGAGTAATAAGGAAATTTTATGAAGACTCGTTTACACACAAAATTGACAACTTAGATGAAATCAAGCAATTTCTCAAAGAATATACACATAAAAAACTGCAACTTATCAAATATGAAACATATAATTTGAGTAGTCCTATAATTTTTAAGGAAACCAAATTCATCATAAAAAGAAGACTCTAGATACAGATGGTTTTGTAGATTTATATTAAGACATTTAAAAAAGAATTAACAGAAATTCTACACTATCTTTTTCAGAAAATAAGAGGATAGAACACTGTAATTCATTTTACGAAGCTAGTAATGCCCTAATACCAGACAAAGATAGTTATGAAAAACAGAAATAAACTTTAGACAAATATCCCTCATGAATAATATTTTAATAAAATAGTCAATTTATTTAGCACTATAGAAAAGATTTATACAGCGTGACCAAGTGAGGTTAATTCCAGGGATCAAAAGCTGTTTCAATATTTGAAAGTCACATAATGTACACTCCTATACTAACAACAAAGAAAAAAAATTACAGAATCTATGCATAAAATATACTTGGCAAAATTCTATGTCTGTTCATGATTTTAAAAAGAAATTCAGAAAATAGGACTAGAGGGAACTTCTTCAACTTGATAAAGAATATCTATCAAAAGGTTTATAACCAACATTATAGGTAACAATGAAATGAATGCTTTCTCCCTAATATATGGCACAGGAAAGGATGTCCTCTCTAAACCACTCCTATTTAACATAGTGCTGGAAGTTATACCCAGTGCAAAACAGAATGAAAAATAAATAAATAAATAAATAGCATAGAAAATGAAAAGAAAGTACGTCTACCTATTGGCAGATGGCATAGATGTCCATGTAGACAATACCAAGGAATATATAAAATACCCCCAAGAACTAATGTGTGTGAGTTAAACAAAATTACAGGGTACAAGATAAACATACAAAAATTTATTGTATTTCTATATACTAGCAATAACCTGTGTATATTGAAAGGCAAAAATACAATATATCCTTTATATTCATAGAAGAAAAATGAATTATTTAGATATAAATGTAAAAAAACCCAATGAACATACTGAAAACTAAAAAATGTTGATTAAAAAATCAAAATTCTAAATAAATAGAGAAACATTGTGTTCATGTATTGAAAGACTAAACATAGTAAAAATTTCAATTCTCTTCAAGTGTACATGGAATTTTTTTCAATTCCTATCAAAAGCTCAGCAAGAATTTTTGTAAACACAGATGAGAGTACTCTAAATTGTATATGAAGAGCAAAGGAGCTAGAATAGTTAAAAACAATTTTCAAAAAATTCATGGAATGGAAAGAATCAGTCTATCCAACTTCAATATGTTATATAACTACAACAGTCCGATTTTGTGATACTGACAGAAAATACACATATAGATCAACAGAATGGAAAAAAAGAATTGAGAAACACATCTACACAATTATGCCCAAGTGATTTTTTTTTACTGTTACAAAAGCAATTCAAAGGAGGAAATATACCCTTTTGACAAATAGTGCTGGATCAGTTTGGCATCCATAGACCAAAATGGAAAAGAAAACTAAACCTGGACCTCAGTTTTATACCTTATATAAAAATTATTTCAAGATTGATCATGGACTAAAGTGTAAAATACAGAACTATAAATCTTTAGTGTTGTGAAAGAAACCAGATTTTACACAGTTTGGAAAATAACTCAGATATCCTTCTATGGATGAATGGTTAAACAAACTAAGGTATATATACATACCAGGAATACTACTCAGGAATAAAAAGGAATGAAGCACAAATATATGTGTCTACCTCAGTGACTACCCAGAGAGTTTAAAAAAAAAAGACAATCAAAAGTTTATTATTATGCAAATAATGTAGCAATCAACTTGTAATAAACAAACTACTTTGTGAAATACTTGAAGAGTAGACATTAGATCTTCAAATATTAAAACATTTGAGTCTGGGGAGGATAAATTAACTAAGAAATTCTATAAGATATGATTCTATTTACATAACACTATTTAAATGACACAATTATAGAAATACAGGGAGGATTTATGGAAATTATATAGTACGTGTGGGATTCTTATATTGGTAGAAATGTTCTGTAACTTGACTATAGTAATATCAATATCCTAACTGAGATATTGTACTATTTTGCAATATGTTACCTTTGAGGGAAGCTGCATAAAGGTTAAGTGTAATCTCTACATTATTTACAACTGCATATAAATTTATAATAGTCTCAAAATAAAAGTTTGTTTTAAAAAGTCTTCAAAATATAAAACAAAACAAAAGCCAAATTATTATTTCTGCTCAGAAAAGTTCTGTACTACATGCTACAAAATGACGGTTTTATGGTTTATATTATGTGTGATTTTGATAGAGACACTAATAAGAAGTAATTTGAATAAAATAGTAAGCGTGAATAACTATAGGATAGCTGCAGTAAAAAATGTATTTTAAAATCTGATAATATAACAAATAACATTTCATATTGCATGCAAATAAGATATTTCTATCTTATGATATTTCGACAGCTTGCATGCAAGAACATTTTGCTTCTTAATAACTACCTTATAATGGACTTCTTCTATATTAAATTTCCTACAGCAATACTTCATGACATTGCTGATCCTAGTTAATCTTATAAGCATTCTCATCAGTGTCAAGGGAAACTACATTGAAATAACCATCTGTTGGAGATTGAAATTTTAAAACCCTCAACAAAAATGATTAACTGTCTAGTTAAAGTGTCTCTCTTAAATTTTTAGGGTTTTTTTATTTTTTAGAAAAATCAAATGAATACAAACATCATTTGGTAGCCGTTATCTTGGCCAATTTACTTAATATCTGAGTTTCAGTCATTTTCATATATAAAATATAGATCCTATAACAAATAATAAAATAAGAACATTAGATATAGTTAGTAATAATATATGACAGAGGACAGTTATTTAATACAAATTTGTTTCAATAATAATTAATATTCCTAGGTGAATGAGGCACAAGAAAAATTATGTAACACAGGTAGAAACTATATCAAGCTGCTTTTTAAAATCTCTTGAAGCAAAGAAAAGTTATTTGAGGAAGAAGAATAGATAGATTGCTAGAGCTATCTCCAAAAAGCAGAACAATTAAAGTAAAATCATAAATAGAGGTGCAGAAAATCATTTCTAGTTCAGGCTGCATCATGATATCTGTGTTAAGGGACACTCCTGATGGTATTGAAGAGCAGATTACACAATCATTGTATAATTAGATACGAAGAAATGGAGCTGTCTTTCTAAGCATTTTTAATTGCTATGTGTTTTTAGGCAACTTGCCTAAATGATATACTAACTCATCACACGGGATACAAAAAGTGGCTTTGAAAAAAGGCATTATCAAAGTTTACTTTGCATGTTATTTCCCCTCAGTATAATGTTGATATTAGATGCTAAAGACAGGCAAAATGTCAAGTTGTTATAAGAATAAGAGGTGTAAGAGTGAAGATTTCTAGGGTTAAATCTGGGCTCCACTATTTCCTAGATACTGGTCAATTTATAGTATATTTCTAAGTTTGAATTTCCCATCTACAAATGGGGAAAGATGATTATAACACAAATAAAGTTCTTGGCACAATATATTTCATATATTAGAGCATAGTAAATGCTAGATATTAGTGATAATTTTAGCTAATACAATTGCTCCTCAAGCTTATGTGTAAACATGATAATGAAGCAACACATATCTTCTCTGACAGGTGAAATAATGATTAAAACATAATTAAACTGCAAGAGGGCTACTATAATTTAAATAACTTGTAGAGTGTTTTGCCTGAATACAGTAACTGTTCTAAGAAGGTATTAAGTACTCTGGTTCATAAATATTTGATGAATAATTTCCTTTTAGTTCACCAATTGCAGTTTTCAAGCATAAAATTTAAATTGATACATTTAATAATTATCTTCATATTAATGAACATGAAAAATAAACAAACTTTGAAAATTATTTAGCCTACCAAGAACACTAGTCAATTCATAGAAATATTTAATAAGAATTTTATACACATGAATTTGTCTCCAAATTATGCAAATAATGTATCTTAGCAATCAACTTGTAATAAACAAACTACTTTGTGAAACACTTGAAGAGTAGACATTAGATCTTCAAATATTAAAACATTTGGGCCTGGGAAGGATAAATTAACTAAGAAATTCTATAATTGTAAGTAACAGCTGCACAGTCAATATTTAATCACTATATTGTGAGACAGTTCAGTAGTGGAAGACAGGATTAACATATTGCTTTAAAACATTCCATTACTTTCTGCATCTGTTTACTGATAATAAAAGACACAGCTGTTCTAAACGATACACACTAACAGGTGTAAAGTGCCAATTTGGCATTTTACATAAAAGTTACTTCCCATTTCCTTTTGGAATACTCCAAAATTATACCCTAAGCCACAGCTACCAATAACATAAACGATTTTTTTCATATTAATTTGGATTATTCTAGTCATTGAGAAAAAGATATGCTTCTTTCTCCATGAATTTAAGAGGTTTTTAAACAAACAATACACATCCTGAACTAATTATAATTATCCCAGATGTTTTCCATAAAAATGGTCACACATTTGAACAGTGTTTCTTTAGCAACTGTTCTATATCAAATTTACTACAAAGAGCATCAAAATTATGAAGTAACACAGTATCATATTCACTATATTTAAACTATAACTGATAATGAGGCTTGAGCTTACAATTTATTTTGACAAGTACTTTGAGCTAATAGGTGGTCATATGTATTTAAATTAAAAATACCATGAGGAAATTCCATATATTTGTAATAAATTATCAATAATCACTCACTTAAGGCATGACAAAGTAACTAAAAATTTGTGAATGCCATAAATGTAACTTATATAATTTTGGGTATTTTTTTTTTACTTTTATTTTTTACACATAATATATTATAATCTTTCAATGTCCTGGGCAAAAGAACTGACTCCATTCTAATAATTTAGCAAATCTAGTTAACTAATTTTTTGATTTATAAATTATAGTAGATAATCACAAAATCAATGTCTGTGAAAATATTAAGGAACTGATTAGACAGAACACTGAAATATTTTAACTTGTTCATTATATTTACTTTTAATATATAAAATTTAGAGAGGAAAAGTTTAGAGAGATTATCAAAGGAGTCCAAAGCGTTCCAGTCGCTTTCTTTTCTTTTCCTAAAATAAAGAGATTATTCAAATTAGCTTTAGAAAAAAAAGGTTCTTTAACATGTACATATAAAGAGTCCTGGAGACTATGTCTATATTTTGGCTACATACTTGAGGAAAAAATGTAATCTCTAACCATTTTGCTTATTCAAGATTACACAATGCATTCAGATCTTCCCAAAGTACCTTTTCCTCTTTAGTTTAGGTATAGTTGATTTTAAATTCAAATAAAATGCAGTTTCACAGCACTATGTACTCATGTATATCATTATGCTGAAACTGTTTTTCTGGATTATCTGGAAACCCATTACTATCAATGAAAATTCTGTTAGTTTGCTGCTTAAGTTTTTTTGTTTTGTTTTTGTTTTTTGCTGCTGGGGACTAAACCCAAAACTTTACAACTGAGATATACTCCCAGTACTTGCTACTTACATCTTGAAAAGAAACATAAGAAACATTTTTTATATAGAAAAATTAAGAAAAACACTAATTTTATTGTGAAATCTAATAAAACTTAAATGCCTAAAATGTGGGAAAATTAATTATGTGGCTGATTCATGTCTGATTCATAATTTAATAAAATACATAATACAAAAATTCATGAGTTACATAAACTTCATCAATCCCTCAGCTTATATAAATTTTATAACTATCCATAACCATCTATCCAAACTACATTAATTTTCATCATGTTTAATTATAATAGTATAAGTCAGAATGTTTATCAAGAAAATAAAGCTTTGTGTTTATAATTATGGACATGCTATGGTCTAACAACTTACAAAAAGTACAATGTACATTTTAAAGGATTTTAAAGCTTCTTTTCCATAGAAGGTTAAAGTGTCTAATTATTGCTGTAATTGGATATACATATATATTCTAGTAATTGCTTTTTATTTTGCATTCTTAAAATGCAAAACATTTTCAAGATGTTCATAAGTAAGGGTAAACAACCAATCTGTATTACTAAAAGTAACACTTGAGTTAATTATAGAAGAAAAACTAGAAGTAGAAAGAAACAAACAGAAGCTCCTTTAGAAAACTGAGACTTCAAAACAATACTTGCTAAAGCAATGTATCATTTTAATCAATTGAGAGGAAATAAGGTAAAATGGCAACCAAGAGGTAAAATGAACTATTGATTCCATTTAATATAATAAAAATGACAGTTTAGTGCTTTTTAAAAAATTAAATTTTAAGTATTATAAGATGGATATTTCTAATAACCAAAAAAATTCTAGATTAAACTTGTTAGATTTTTATATTAAAATTTTTACTGCCTTTCAATCATACATAAATACAGTTAGAAGTGGCATGATGATTTTACATTACATAGCACTTGAACAGCTACTACAGTCCATCTAATAATCACATAACAAATTACAACAATGGCTTAAAAAATTGTAGGAAGATAAGAGGTTGGCTAGAAATTCTCTAAATCCCTTTCAAACTTCAATGATTTTAATATGTGTACCTCCTATTTCAATTTAAAACACTGACATGTTTCTTCTAACATTAATAACAAATACACAATTATAACCATATATTCTTTTTTGTTGTTTTGAGACACATGAGAGTAGAGTGTATTTTGACATATTATACATACATGGAGCAAACTTATTTTAATTAGGATCCCATTCTTGTGATATAACCATATATTCAAATAGTATTTTTTATAAATGGTATGAGTAGCAAAGCTCAGCTTTTTTGTCTGATAAGTTTGTTCAAATATTGAAGCAAATGAATGGATTAAAGTGATCCTAGCACTAGCAAGTCTGTTTTTCATTCTTCTGTTTTGACTCACTTCCCTATTCCTCACTTCCCCCATCCCAAATTAACTGATGAAGTCAGCCTTGCTTGAAAAGAAGAATAAGGGAAAACCTTAAAGAATACTACCAGTTATATGACCTCCTAATTGGTAATCTTTCTTTAGGCATTCAGGAATGCCCCGTGACCTGGAGAGAATCTTGAAATCATGTCAAGAAAACTGATTACTACAAGAATAAATGACCATTCCAGTGACCACCTGGCTATGGTTAAAATTAGACTCCCCAGAAACTGCATATAAGCTTTTCACCTATGACCCGTGGCAAGATGGAATCTGAGTGACAGTCATTCATCTTCTACCTGCCACCTTGTTGCTGGTAAAGCTCTTTCTCCCCTCACCCCTTGAATCATGGGCTTCACTGGGAAGCAGGGGGACCAGACTTTTCACTAACATAAATTTGGTGAGCCAATCAGGAATAGCAGGGTCTGTGGCAGTGACCATCTCAGATTGGGGAATATTTGGCTAAGGCTCTGTGGCTGCAGCAGCATTTGTGCTGAGGACACTCTCTCATTTTTCCAATTCCAATGTCAGTCACCTCTCATGCCATTTGTGAGAGTGGCATAACAGTTCCTGGGTAAGTCAATGAATTGCCTGTGGAGTAGGGTTAGTCACCTTGAAATGCATGCCCAAGAACTCCCTTTCCCCTCCATATGGGCTCTCTTTCTTCTCTCCCTGGTGGGACAATCAGTTGAGTGTCCCTCAGGAGTGAGAATAGTTACAGACCTTTACCCTAAATCTGTTTGTAATCTGGATCTCTGGTTTTAGTTTCTGTTACTTGCTTTTCTGTATCCATATCTGTTCTGTCATTGCTTCTGTGCTGCACTATGGCAAATGTGTGATAGTTCTCCCAAAGAACCCTTTGGCATTAATTCTGAGTAAGTGGGCTGAAGATATCTACAGTTCCATGATTTTAAAAAAGATGATTTTTTTTTCAGTCTGGTCTCAATATGTCTTGGGGTCAAGGGAAGGGAGTAAATGCTCCCTTAATTACTATACCATTTTGCCGTTGGACTTATACTACAGAAAGGAAAAAAAATAACAAGGTCACTTATGTGTAGGATTACATGTTATTATATCAGGATAACAGAAGGGATAAGCAGGATTTTGTCATTATTAAGGAATAATGATTATATGTAATAGTAAAACAAAGAATGAGGAAAAGGATACAATACTATTTCAGTCTTTAAACACTTGCCCTCCTGGAGTCTTTTATCCTAACATCCCTGTAGTACTTTCACAGGATACAGGGACATCATCCTGGTTTCCTATAGAATAAAACATACCACCCCCATGTGGAATAGTCTGAAATGCACTCTGAGGTTGTCAGGGCAACAGATGGATTTTCTCAATCCAACAAGGAAAGTAATTCAGACAGGGAGCACCATGCAGAGCAGGGCACTTTCAATTATGCTAGTATCCCATAGGAGCAAATGCTCAGGGGCAACTTGCTGAGTGTGTCTAGATGCATAACCCATTTTCCACTTCTGACATGTTTAACTGTAATAATCTTCCATACTGAAAGGATCCTTTACAAATAACTGAGCTCTTTTCATCCATTTTTGCTACATAACACACATCATGGGTAGATGTCCAGTCCATATCTTAATGAATATTATGCTTAAATAGGATGAAAAGAGGATAAGAACAGATAAAGCTAGAAAGGAGCTCATAAACTTCACCTGGATGACCCCATTAATAATTTAGCAGCAAATAAGACCGTCTCTACCACTGTAACCACCCTAAGGATGCTAGAGGCAAAGCCTGATTAGAGCATCCCTGCTGGTACATTTTAGCAGGACTAAGAGTGAGGGTCCCAAGAGCCTGAACAAGGGAAAGGAAGTTCAACAAAAACCTGATGAAGCCCTATTAGAATTTCAAGAGAACATATACCAGGACTACAGGTGTTACACAGATACAGACCCTGACAATATAGGAATGGTCAATTTAATACTGATAGGATAAAGTGCTATGGACATCTAGTAAAAAATTACACAGCCTGGAAGGGGCTCTAGGAACAAAACTTCAGTTTGTAGACATTGCTTTTAAGGATAACAATGACAGCGAACAATGTGTGAAACAAGGAGATGCCAAACAAAATGCCACTTTTCTGGCTCATCCTTGGTAGGTAAAGCTTTGCCCCACTGGGAAGAAGGCACCGCCTGAAAGAGGCAAGTACACCTTGGAGAAAAACTGTGCCTACTGTAAGGAAGAAGGTCACTGAAAAAATGAATGTCCAGAAAAATAAGACAAGGATATGAATAAACAGGGTCCCCAGATGGTGGGGAGGGATGAATGTCTAGATGCATAACCCATTTTCTACTTCTGACATGTTAAACTGAAAAAGTAATAATCTTCTATACTGAAAGGATCCTTTACAAATAACAGCTCTTTTCATCCATGAAGATTGATGGGCACAGGAGTTCTCACAGATCCAAGACATCCTATCCATGTTTTCCTACATAGCCCTGAGTACAAGTGACAGTAGAGGAATCAACCAATTGACTTCCTTGTAGATACAGGTTCTTCCTAATTTGTGTTAAAGACCAAACCAGGAAAGAAAGCTAAAACTTTTACCAAAGTAACAGGAATATTGAGAGAAATTCAAGACAAGTCCTTCCTCCAGCTACTGGAATGAAAAGTAGAAGATAAGACTTTAAAACATAGCTTTCTATATATTCTGGAATGTCCAATTCCCCTCTTTGGACACAATGCCCTATGCAAGTTAAATACTCAAGTGATCGTTTCTCTAGATCAATTGGAAAAACAAATTCTGCCAGAACATTCATTGTTAGTTACAGAAGGCCTTCCTGTGATCAGAACAGAAGGATAAAGAACTGCTTTTCCCAGAGATCTATGATACTATAAAACCTGAAGTCTGGGTCACAGAAATGTTGGGCATAACAAGAAACATTCAGCCCATAAAAATCAGGTGTAAATTTGGGCATGATGGCACATTCATGCAATCCCCACTGCTCAGGAGGCTCAGATAGGAGGATTACAAGTTTAAGGTCAGCCTGGGCAACACAGTAAGACTGAAAAAAAAATCAGAAACACAAATCTAATCAGACCCTGCCAGTCCCCCTGTAACACTGCAATCCTCATAGTTAAAAACCCTCACTCTGATGAATATAGATTTGTTCAGGACGTAAATGGAGTCATGTAAGACAGCCACACAATGGTACTATACTCTATACATTATTAACCTATGTCTTGGAATCATATGGATGATTCTTAGTGTTAGAATTAAAGTATGATTTCTTCTACATATCCTTGCATGTCCAGTCTCAACTTCTGTTTGCCTTTAAATAGCAGAATCCTGATACAAGGGTTACTCGACAATTCTGCTGGAATTGTTGGAACTGTTTGAACACACAGGCATTCAAAAACTCCTCTGTACTATTCAGTGAGGTCTTGACCAAAGATTTATGTTACCTTGAAATGACATAGGACTGTTATTACAACATATGGATGGTTGTTATTACAATGTTAATTCAAAATACTGTTATTACAATATATTGAAACAACACACTGTAACAACTATTATAATAACAATATGTTGGTAATCATTAGCCCTACCTATGAACTACATTTTGTACAGTTTATAAAGTTTTAAGTCATGTGACTGACTGGAGTTACAAAATGTCTCAAAAGAAAACTTAGATATGCAAGCACAGGTTTATACCTAGGATTTACTATTTCTAAGCGATAGAGAAAACTGTTACTAGACAGAAAAAGGACTATAATCTGCCTAAAAACTCCTACCACCCAAACACAGTTATGAGGATTTTGGGACATAACAGGCCTCTCTGTCACATCTGGATTCCGAAATTTGGTCTCAAAGTCAAACCTTTATGAAGCCCATAAAGGAATAGAACCTTTTGATTGAACCACTGAGTGTCAACAAGCTTTAGATACCATTAAGGTAAGATTGATTTGGGCTCTGGTTTTGGGACTACCTCATTCTGACAAGCCTTTCAGTCTCTATGTGCATAAAAAAAATGGTGTAAGGTTGAGGGTACAAACCCCAAAGTTGGGTTTCACACTGCATCTTATGGCATACATTTCAAAACAACCAGACCAGACTTTGAAAGGATGGTCACTCTGCTTGAAGGCAGTTGCTGCTACCTCTGACCTGCTGTAGGAGGCTGACAAATTCATTTTGGGACAAACTACTACAGTGTGCATGTCCCTCAACATGTAATGACTTTATTAGAACAAAGAAGGGGTTAGTAGTTGACAGCAGAGAGAATGGGCAAGTATCAGACTATTATTAGAGACAAACTGAATGTTAGCTTCAGGTTTCTTCCAACTTAAATCTGGCTACTTGCAAATGAAGGTACAATATAGCATGACTGTTTTATAAGTCATTGAGATGGTCTATTCCAGCAGACCAAACCTTAATAATAAATCCCTATAAGATTCTGACATGGAACTTTCTACGGTTTCTTGAAACAGGTAAGAGATGTGCAAGATATGCTATTGTGACACTCCTGGAAACTATAGAGGCTGATGTTCTGTCACCTGAAACCTCAGCTCAAAAGGCCAAACTAATCATACTTACACAAACTCTCATCCTCTCAGAAGGGAAGAGCTGACATCTATACTGATTCTAGGTTTGCTTTCATGGTCATGCATGCCCACAGGGCAATCTACAAGTAAAATATACTGTTAAGACTACAGCAAAAAGATATTAAACGTGCACTGAGATCCTATAGTTATTAGATGATGTAAAATAAGACTCAATAGCCTGCAATCAGCATTTCCCTGGCCATTAATGAGAACATAATGATGTTGAAAAAGTAAACTAGTCAACCAGGCAGATAAATGGGAAACAAAATTAAAAATCCCTGCTATGACTGGCCCCCTATTGCCTTAGAAAAATTTTCCTGATTTCTCACCTAACTACTCAAAGGAAGTCTGTAAACAAACAATACACTGGGGTTTTACCAAGGGATCTCCTTGAGGATGAAAGTGCCTCCTTATTAATATCATCATATTAATTGAGTACTTCATATTAAGATCAGAGGCCCTTGTTCTTTGAATGCTAGAACGAGTTCACTATAGTACCCAGCACAGTCAAGGTGCCACCTTACAATGAACGCAAAACTATAAAACTATTCCTGGTCTATACTGGTTTGTGAAATTGTTAACACGAGGATGACTAATATGTGTTAAAAAATATTCAAAAGACCTCCTTATAGCTTCCAATGAAAAAACTCATTTCTAAGGAGAATTCCCTATCAAGACTGGCAGATCAGCTTTATGCAAATGCGTTCAGCCTTAGGTAACCTTTGTAACTTATTGATTTTGGTAGATAATTTTTGCGTGGGTAGAGCCCTTCCCTGCCTGAAAAGAAATGGGAATAGAAGTAATGATAATACTAAGATATGGATTGCCAAAAACCATAGAGTGACAATGATCCCACATTTGCTTTACAAGTTGTACAGCAGGCACCAAATGGAAACTTCATTTAACCTGAAGGCTATAATCAACTGGTGGGGAAAAAAAAAACCTTAAAAAAGAATATAGCTGGGCTGGGGATGTGGCTCAAGCGGTAATGCCCACGCCTGGCATGCACGGGGCACTGGGTTCAATCCTCAGCATCACATAAAAATAAAATAAAGATGCTGTGTCCCAAAATAAATAATAAAATAAAAAAATAAAGATGTTGTGTCTAAAAAATAAATAATAAAAAATTCTCTCTCTCTTTTTAAAAAAAAGAATATAGCTAAATTATGCTGAGAAACACAACTAACATGGTATAACATTTTGCCTATTCCCCTACTGCTGAGGATACATGTGGCTCCCTAAGGCAAGGTTAAATTAAGTCCTTTAAAAATATTATATGGTAGACCATTCCAGGCCCCATACATGACACAAATATGAATTTTTGCTCTAAAGAACAACCTATTAAAGACTATGTCCAATCTTTAGAACAAGCCTCTATGTATAAGTTTCTTACATGCCACCAGGCCCATCACATATAATATTCCACAATCTCCCTCCTGTGACAGAGTGCTTCCTATCTATATTAAATGGACAGGAACCTATGTCATTCTACTAACTGTTCACTATTGCATTACAATGGCAGGTATCAGCCTTTGATAAGTCACACAAGATCATGGAAACACCTGACATTTGTAAAGCCCAATCAGATAAATCCATACCACTGCTCTCCAAAATCCTAGCAAACAACCATAGATACAAAGATACTTCCAAATCTTAGATGAATTTATCTGTCTTACACCTACTGCGGGAGAGCTAAATCAGAGGGCTATAATCTGTTGAGAGCAACATGATCACACATATATGGCTTAGATGCACTTGGGAGTGAGGAAAAGTTCCTATTTATCAATGTCATTATGTTGTGATTTTACAGGTCTAAGACTGGTTTGGAACTGACTGAATACTCAGGTCCAAAAATACATAGTTAGCCATGGCTACATGGAATGAATTTCTGGCCCTGGTTTTCTCAGAGTTGGCTGGGGAGATGCACCATAGGGTATACTTGGATAAATGGGAGATGGGTAAAGGAAATAGATTAGTCCACAAATCTTCCCAACTTCCTACATAGCTGGACTCGATCTGTTTTTCAGTGGTATGATCATCTAGTGTCAGGATTTATTCCTCAGATTAGTCTGGAAGATGTATTGTGGTGCATGGGAAAGAAAGCTTAAATAACAGTGCTAAAAAGATCTCCTTACTTAATATAGAAGTAGCTTTGATGAAAAAAGGTGTTCTCTTAAACTGAATGGCATCAGATATTTCAACTGTATCTCAGGGAAGAACATGTGCAATTATAAAAGCTGAATGGTGAATATATATTCGAGACAATTCAGGAAACATCTCTTTAGCTCTGCAGGCCATGCACACCCAAATTAAGACAAGGACCTATGACTGCACTTTAAATCTAAATGGATGGTTTCCATATGGTTCTGGGGAAACTCTTGTGGAAAAGCTCTTACTAAAAGATTGACAGGAATCATTTGCCTGGGACTTATACCGTGCTGTGCAATATATTGTCCCACCTACAGGGAAAATTTATACAAAAGGCTATACCAGGGGCAATGTCATGATATGACAGAACAGGAAACCTTATCCCTTAATCAGGGACCAAAAAGTGGAACTAAAGAATTTTCTGATCAGCAGATCTCTGTGGTCCCTTACTATATCCCTGTCCAGCAGAAGTAGCCAGATTGAATTGGTACCCCTCCTTTCTCACCTCATACAGGATTATGTAATGAAACAAATAGTGGAGAATGGAAGTCAATGAATATGCTAAATTGCTTCTACCACTAGCAAGTCTGTTTTTCATTGTTTCTGTTTTGCCTCACTTCGTTATTCCTCATTGCTCCCAAAATTAACTGAATTTGGTCCTGCTTGAACACTACCAGTCATATGACCTCCTAATTGGTAATGTGTCTTTAAAAGGCTTATAGGAATGCCTGACAACTTGGGGACAATCTCAAAATCATGTCAAGAGAACTTATTACTGCAAAAATTAATGACCATCCCAGTGACCACCTGGCTGTGGTTAAAATTAGACTCCCCAGAAATCCCATATAAGCTTTCACCTATGACCCTTGGCAAGATGGAATTAGAGTGACAACTCTACTTCTTCTACCTGCCACCTTGTTGCCAATTAAAGTTTTTATTTTCTTGTTACTCTCTTTCTGAAGTCATAGACTTCATTGGGCAGGTTGAAACTAGATTTTTTGTGGTTTCAGTATTGTTCCCAATATCTACAACCAAGATGGGGTTATCCATCTGGTAAATCTTAGGACATAATAGTCTCCTTTCCATATGCTTGCTATTGTGCAACATTTCTTCAGAGCAAAATTCTTCTTATATACACTCTCTAGTTTTCAAAGGTTGAAATAAATTTTGCATCAATACATGAATCCACAGAGTAATAATACACAGGGAACTTCCTTTACAAAAGTATCTAGAAAGAAGTTTATTTTAAATCTATGGGAAGAATTCCTGCCTTTGCTTTAGTTTAGATGTGAACAGTGCTTAAAAATGAAATACATATTAAGATAAAATTTAAGTCGAATAAATAATGTCTAATCTACAGTGCAAGTAGTAAGTTACAAAAGAATGCTTACAAATAAAAACATTTAAAAGTTACCTTCAGATATGCTATGTATCACTTGTTTTACATCCTAAATAAGTGTTTGTGTTTGCTAAGAATTTAAGTGACTTTTATGACTACCACATTAGCAATTTAATACCTGATTATAATTTTAAGTACTGATTAGCAATAAAAAATTTGACTATGCTTCAACTCTTACAATTAGGGAAGAAGACAGGAAAGCATAAGGGGAGGGGGAGAGGGAGAATGAGGAAAAAGGAGAGAGACTGACTTTGAGAAAGAGAGAAAATAAACTTTGGAATAATTATTTTTTCATCTCTGTACAAATTCTTGTGATCATAAAATTGCTTAGGAAAGTATAATTCTACACTGAGCTTTTGGTCTTTATTCAGATTAGCCTGACCAATTCCACTCTCAGGAAAGTAAGTATTCAGGTAAGTAAAGGAATAATTCTGTGAACCAAGACTTGTAATACCATAAACTCAAAAAAAATTTTAAAAACACAATAAAAAATACACAGCATTCAATGCTGATATAAGACTGCAACTCTTATCCTTTATTCCTGTCAAACTAGTTTTTAAAAGCATGCTTCCTTCATGAATTTCCTTTATAAAAAGTAGATGTATAATTTTTCCCAATTGTTATGCAAATAGAGCTTTTAATGTTTGTTCTAAAGTTAATAAAAATACCCCTTCATTTCTATTTGACCATGATTTAACAATTTTACACCACAAAGGTAAATATCTGCTCCACAAATTTCAAATGATAACTATAGTTAATAAAACTTAAGTCATAAAGCTAAATTCAGAACATGTTCAATTACAGAAGATAACCAAGCATAAACCCAAAGCAAAACATATTACTTCAGTACAGACATTTGACCGATGTTACAGAAATTATTTCTGTACTTGAAAAAAATACCTCATCACAACTCTAAATGTAAACTTAACATCACTATTGATACCAGTTGTTATTCATCAAGGAGTTAAGGCATACAGAATACATAATATAAATCATTAGCTGAAATATCAATTCAAAATTTTGTACAGTAAATATTGCTTACCATATCGGTGTTTTCTTTGCCTAAGAATAAAAGATAATTCAGAAATCTTAAAAGACAAAAATATTAAATAAAGCTATAGTTACAATAATTTTTTAATGGATATGTAATATAAAAGGATGTAAACTGTAATAAAAAACATAAAATGTATGTTTGAGGGGGTAAAAGTGTAAAGTTTTTGTATGTGAACAAAGTTAAATTGTTATCAGCTTAAAACAGACTGTCATAACTCTAAGATGTTGCACAACACTACAATCTATAGTTGGTACACAAAAGATAAAAGAATCAAAGTTTACAGAAAACAAACAAATCAAACACACACATACACACACACACACACACACACACAGAATACAGCGAGAGAGGAAGAAACGGAAGATTCACAAAACAGCAGAAAATAATCAACAAGATGGAAACAGCAAGTCCTTATCTACTAATAATTACCCTGAATGTAAATGGATTAAATTCGCTAATCAAAAGACATAAAGTGGCTAACTGGACAAGAAAAGAAGACCCAACTATATGCTGCCTATAAGAGACTTGCTTTAGCTTTGAGAACATATATTAATTGAAAGTGAAGGGTGGGGAAAAAATGTATTCCATGCAAATGGTAAGCAAAAGAAAGCAAAAGTGACTATTCTTATACAAGACAAAATAGATTTTAAGTAAAAAAAAAATTGTAAAAACAAGAAAAGGTTAATAGGTTATTGTGTAATAATAAAGGGGTCAATTTCTCAAGAGGACATAATAAGTATACATGAATTCAACATTGGAACATAAATATAATGTAAATATTAACATATCCAAAGCAAGAAACATAACAATACTGTAACAGTAGGGGACTTCAATATTCCAATTTCAACAACAGATAGATCATTCAGACAGAAAATTAGACTTGAACAATTGTTCAATCCTATAATGGACCTAAAAATTATACAGGAAACTCCACACAGGAGTAGCAGAATACACGTTTTCCTCATATGTCCATGGAACATTCTCCAGGATAGATAATTTATTAGGCCACAGAATAAGTCTTATCAAATTTAAAATTGAAAATCATATCAATTGTCTTACAATAATGGTATAAAACTAGAAATAATAGGATTAAAGTTGGAAAATTTACGAATATATGGAAATCAAATTATACATTCCTGAACAATTAATGAGTCAAAGAAAAAAATCAAAAGTGAAATCTCCAAACTAATGAAGACTAAAATACAACATACCAAAACTTACGAGATGCAGCAAAAGCAATTCTAATAAAGTACATAGTGACAAACATCCACATGAAGAAAAAAGAAAGCTCTCAAATATAATACCTAATTTCATACCTAAAGAACTAGGAAAGGATGAACTAAATGAGTCCAAAGTTAGTAGAAGAAAATCACAGACTAGATGAATAATAAATGAAATAGACACTAGAAAGAAAACTGAAAAAAAAAAAAAACCAACAAAACTAGGTTGGTTTTTTGACAAGACAAAATTGACAAACCTTTAGATAGACTAACCAAGGGTGGGAAGGACCCAATTAAAATAAGAAATGAAAGAGGAGAAATCGTAACTGGTACCACAGCAATACAAAGTAACCTAAGAAACTGCAGGCATTCTTTGTTTTAGTGGGTGTTTGCTTTACTGCACTTTTTAAACTTTTTTTAAAAAACAAATTGAAGGTTTGTGACAACCCTGTATTGATCAAGTCATTTTTTCTAACAGCTCAGATGGTCATTACCATTTTTTAGCAATAGTTTTTATGTTTTATCTATCTATCTATTTATTTTGAGGTATTAGGGATTGAACCTGGGGCTTATACATGCAGGCACTCTACCACTGAGCTACATCTCCAGCCCTAGCAATAGCTTTTAAATAAAGGTATATACATTGTTTTTAATACACAAATCTATTGCAAATTGAATAAATTTACAGTATAAACATAATTTTTATATGCACTGAGAAACAAAAAGTATGTGTGACTGGCTTTACTGCAATATTTGCTTTATTGTGGTAGTTTGCACCAAACTCTCAATATCTTTGATAGATGCCTGGACTATGAGTAACTATAAACCAACAAATTGGATAACCTAGAAATAATGGATAAATTCCTTGAGAACTGTTATTTAGTGAAATTTTTAGGTTTATGTGTATTTATTCAGTAAAGCAAAATATCTAAAGCATAGGAAAATATATGGGAGAAAATTAAAATCATTCATTTTTCAACAAAGAAATACTGAGTGTCTACTACATGCCCTGTTCTGTTTTAGTTTGGGGGAATTCAGCAATAATACCAAATAAATTCTCGTTATCATGAAATATATGGTGAACAGAAATAAACAAACCGTTAAACAGAGACAAGGTCAGTGGTTTAAAAAAAATAAAGTAGGTAATCAGTGCAGAGTTAAGGGAAGGAATGGATACTATTTTTTTGAAGTAGAGTGGTTAGCATCTCTAGCAATCATAGAAATGCAATTTAAAACTGAGTTTTAATCTCACTCCAGTTTTAATCTCACTCCAGTCAGAATGGAAATTATCAGGAATACAGGTAACAATACAGGATGCAGAGGAAAGGTACTCTCATACACTACTGGTGAGCTGCAAATTGGTGCAACCACAATGGAAAGCAATATGGAGAGTCCTCAGAAAACATGGAATGGAACCACCATTTGAACCAGTTATCCCACTCCTTGGTAGATACCCAAAGGACTTAAAATGAGCTTATTACATTAACATAGTCACATAAATATGTATAGCAGTTCCTTTCACAATAGCTAAGCTATGGAACCAACCTAGGTGCCCTTCACAGATGATTGGATAAAGAAAATAAGGTATATATACACAAGGGAATTTACTCAGCTATAAAAAAGAATGACTTTATGACTTCTGCTGGTAAACGGACAGATCTGGAGATTATCATGCAAAGTGAAATAAGCCAATCCCCCAAATCCAAAGGCCAAATGTTATGTTTTGGATGTGAGGTGTCCCCAAAAGTTCACATGTGAGACAATGTAAGAAGGTTCAGAGAAGAAATGATTGGGTTACCAGCACATTAACTCAATCAGTGAATCAATCACCTGATGGGATTAATTGAATGGTAACTGAAGGTTGGTGGGATGTGGCTGGAGGAGGTGGGGCATTGGGTTCGTAGCTTTGGGTATATATTTTGTATCTGTAGAGTCTCTCTCTCTGCCTCCTGATCATCATGTGTGCTGCTTCCGTTCTGCCATACTCTTCTATATGATGTCCTGCCTCGTCTTGAGCCCTGAGGAATGGAGCATGCCGTATATGGATTGAGACCTCTGAAAGCATGAGCCCTTAAATAAACTTTTCCTCCTCTATAGCTGTTCTGGTTGAGTCCTTAGTCACAGCAGCATAAAAGCTAAAACATGGAATATGAGGATATTAACACACAATAAGGCGGGGGAAGGAGCAGGGAAGATCAGAAGTTCAAAGGATTAGATAAAAGCACATAAAATGAGGGGAGGGGTTGGTAATAGGAAAGACAGTAGAATGAATTGGACATAACTTTCCTTTATTCATATATGAATATACCTCAGTGCACATCTCCACATCACTTAGATGTGTTCACTTAGGTCCCACAAGAATAAGTTATATTCCATGTATGTATGTCAAAATAAACTCTACCATCATATATGTCTAAAAAGAACAAATAAAAATGATTTGTGCTATGAAAAAAAATAGAGTGGTTAGGGAAGTCCTTTCTGATAAATGATATTCAAGCAGAAACTTCAAGTGAATTAGCAAATAATGCATACATCTTGAGGAAGAGCAATCCAGAAGGAAAAGCAACAAGAAAAACCCCAAAAGAACATGTTCAAACCTTTGAAGGAAAAGCCAAGAAGCAGATGTGGCTAGAGAAAGTAAACACAGGATCAGAGGTAGAAAATTAAAATTAGAAAAATGGAAGTTGGGAGATGGGAGACTTTGTAGATCATGCTAAGAACTTTGGATTTTACCCTGCCAAAACCACTGGAAAAGTTGTGCAGAAATGACCTACAATTTTGTATTAAATAGATTTCTCTGGCAGTGTGTGAATTTAAAGGACTTTTAGGATGCAAAAGTGGAATTAAGAGGTCAGTTAGGAAGATATTTTAATAATGGAGGTAAGAGATGGTGACAACTTTTAAGACTTCAGTCTAATTTTCCCCAGTCTTTTGTTTGTGTGTTAGAGGTTACACATAATTAAGATAACTTGGATTAAGAGACAGATGTATACAGTTTAGAATTTTCCTTTCTGCATATGAAATTACATTTCTCATGCAATTTAAAATTCTCATAAAAGATAGCAATAACATATTTGGCAAATATTTTTTCTTGGTTTCTTACATACTTATAAATTTATTTAAGCATTAAACAATATATTAAAATTGTCTCTTTTATTTTCTTTTTTGTTAGTGCTTTGGATCAAACATAGGGTAGGCATCTATCACTAAGCTATACTCTCAGTCCATTATATTGAAACTTTCAATCAAATATGAGAAACATCATTACAATTGAAATGTTAAAATCTAAGAGAATGTTTAAATAAATAACCATGTACCTACAGGTTGGAATGCTATGCAGTTATTAAAAATAACACTTAAATTATTTTCAAGATGGGATGTTTATACAGTGAAAAATGCAAAAAGGATTATGCTGCACATACGAAATATTCCAACTATATGAAATCTACATCAAAAATATTAGAAGAAAATAAAACTATTATTTCTGGGTGGCGAGATCATGGATATTTTTATTTTTTCCTTCTCCTTTTATTTTCATTTTATTCTGGTACTGGAGATTTAACCCAGGGGTGCTCTTTACTACTGAGCTACACCTGCCAGTCTTTTTTGTTATTTTGAGACAGGGTCTCACTACATTGCTGAGGATGGACTCAAACTTACAATCTTCATGTCTTGGCTTCTTGAGTTTCTGGGATAACTAACAGGTACGTGCCACCACACCAGGCTTATTTACTCCTTTTTATTTTGTATTCTTCAAATTTTCTACAGTGAACTGCTATTAATGATAAAATTAAGAAGTAATTCATATTTGAAAAAATTAAGAACCCATAGAATTGAAAAGATCGGTTTAAATACCTTACATTTCACTAACCAGCTGTTTCTTGTATTAATTTCTTTCTTGAATTTTAATTTCCTCCCTTCCAATATTGTCCTCACAGCATGATTATGAAGATTATATGTAGAAGTGTACCCAGCATAGTTCCTAATCTATTAAGTGCCTGATAAATACATGTTTCAATAAACAGGAAAATCTGACACTTTGAGAATTCATGGTAACATGCAAAGTCTGATGATGAATATCCAAATTAAGAAAAAAACGTTAAAAATGTTATTCACTCTTTCATTCTGTTCATGTTTTGTTTACAATCCAATTCAAAATATCACTCTAAAATTATAATAAAAGACAACCAAAATGCTATCTTTCTTTGGGACATCTCTTACTTATTGCCCTCCCTAACACTGTAAAAAATAATTACATTGTGCTATAAAATTTCTCTCCCTTATGTTAATCGTAAATTCTAGAGAGGAAGTCCCAAGTCTTCTTTTGTTCTAACATGTAATTAAAGCTTGGGAGTTTGCAACTGCTGATGAAAGCCTAGAAATTAATATGCAGTACTGATCCAATTTAACAGCTATAAACTACCATAGATTAAAGGAAGAAGTACTTATAACATAACAAATATTTAAAACTTCAATAGTAGCAATGGATTCAAGGTGTTCTACAGACTGTGCACCTTGAAGACAAGAGGATAAAAATTTCCTTTTACTAGAGGAATCTAAAATTACTTTATTTGCTATAGGTAATAAGGATAAAATTTTGTGGCAGATAGGGAGAGACTGAAAATACTATAAGGATCAAATATTTTAAATACTGTAAATACTATAAGAACTACTAAAAGGATCAAATTTTGATTTATGTGGCAGGTAGAGAGAGACTGTAAATATCAATTTTGTTACAACTACATACTTCAAGTTATACCTTTATTCAGTGAGCCCTTGAATATGAGGTAAGCTTTGGCATTTTCACACCACTTTAATTAAATAATAAAGTTCAAAACACTTCTCTAAGCAGCTTCATACAAGTAGAAACCTGGGACACTGTACAAATGCAACTAATGTATCAACTTTTTAAATATACACTTGCAGCTCTCCTTGATCTCAAAAGACTTAAAAATATAGATTTGGGGAAAAATAAATTATGAAATAATTACTTTATTTTAATTTAGTTTTACAGTGGTATATACTGCTTTGGAAGTAACTGTTTTATATAATATGTCATACCTTATCAAAGAATTAAGTTTTCTTTTAGGTGAAAACGTCACTGCTGAATATAAGCATTTGTATATCTCACTAGAGTTGGAATTTCCGAATCAAAGAGGCCTACTTAACCTCATGCTTCTCTCTTGGATAGAAAAGTGACAGAGATACAGAAATGCATGTCCTTTTAGCAGTAATGAATGAGAATATCTACATAGTGCTTTGGCATATATGTTCTTGTTTCATTTTGAATAATACTGTCAGGAAACAGATATTCTTGTCATTTTTTAAGGTGAGAAACTAAAGTTCAAAAGGGATAAATGACTTTTCTAAGGTTTCTAAGTGCCAGAGCCATAGTTTGAATATTGTAGATTCAGTAATCTTAGTAATGCACAAATAATCTCTTTTAAGCCATATTTTCACTCAAGATAGGTTGTGCCAATATGAGTATTTAAGATGGATGTCCATAAATATTAATAATTGCACAAAGACTTAGAAAACCACTGCTTCTTTTCAAATAGCTTTTTCCCAACAGTGACCTTAAAAAACAGGTACTATCCACAACATGGTGATGATGATAGATTTTACATTAAGAAATCCATAAGATAACCTTTTCTTGGGCTGTGCTCTATTTAGAGAAGAATGAAACAAATGGGGGCCAAGAGTAGTTGAATGGTAGAGCACGTGCTTAGCCTTTACAAGGCCCTGGGGTTGATCCTAGCACCACAAAAACAAAAACACCCCAAGAAATAAATAGCTTATCTTTATATTATCTAAGTATAAATGGATCCATAATTCTATAAGCCACTACACAGAATGCTAGAATGAAAGGAAGAAAACTAAAATGAGGACAAAGAGATTTTACTAGGGGACTACCTTTGGGTTAGTTCCTTTAACACTGTTTCTTTCATCTGTAAAATATAGTATTGATCCACAGTGTTTCCATGAAAAAAGTATATAATGGCAATTTATGAGGCACCAAGTACTATATAAAAGAGGAAGCATGACTACTGACTTTATTCACTATATTTCTTGATATACACACTAATCAATAATAAATATGTGTAATCAAACATATTTTAAGCTATAAAATGTTGCTGAAAAAGTACTTGTATCAAAAAGAAAAATTTGAATAACCTTTTAATCACTCCCACTTAATACTTATAAATTTAAAATTTTATATATAAAGAGTAACTATAAAATGCTAACTTTCCTTTCTTAATCATACATATAATCTTGCAACCTTATCATCTAAAGTATGTTCCACAGGCAATGTACCATCTCCATTTCCAATACAGATGCTCTAACAGTTTGAATTTTCTTAATATTCCAATGTTATTCAGGTGGCTATTGGTCCTAATGCTGATGACAATGTTAATTATTTATTTTACAAGAACTAAAAAATATGTTTAACATAAACTATATTGATAAATACATAATCTTTTGTGAACTTTTCTTGTCCTAAGAATCATCATTATGAATATACATTAATGTGCAATATTTTAAAAACAATTGAGTTATCTAAGAATAGTGGTTAGAAAATTAATTCCCAAGTGTGTTTTTAATATGTTAAATGCATGCAATTAAACTTTCACAATGTTTATATTATTTTAGAGAAATTTTATCAGTCTATAATCTTATACTATAATTAAAATTAAACCTAATAACATTTTGTAAAGTCTTTATATCTTTCCAAAAATTGTTTAGAAAAATGTAGTTATGTGAGGTATGTAGCTATCTTACACAAATTTTACTCTTTGCTGTTCCATGATTTCTCTAGTTTGCAATTCTGATTTTTTCTATATTTGATACTACAAAAATATTTTGAAATATTACCTAATATATATCTTATTAATCCATATTATTTCTTTTCTTCCTAATAAATAGTCAGTTTATTTCTCTTTAGCTTTTCTAATAATCATCAGATTATTAATAAAGGGCAATTTTTATTTAAACTGCTTAAAAGGAAAGGAACATATGCTGCCACATTCTGCAACAAAATAGATATGCTTCCTTATTTTTATCCTCCCCTCTTGGGAAAAAACAAAAAAATTTAAATAATGAAAAATCAAAAAAGGCAAGTGAACACTGAAGTGTTGGTTTTTGTTTAAAATTCTATACATGGAGTGACCAAAGAATGATAATTTCTGAGACCTCATACTTATTGATGGTATTTGTGTCCTATGCATGTTTAACAGAACTTATGTAATACTTAGAATAATGATAGTACATACCAGTTGACATATTGAATCCAATGCTTGAAAGAAAAAATAAAAAAGAAAAGCTCTATGAGAAACTTATGACTAAAAAATATTTCAAATTGTGCATTTAAAATTTTAAAAGGAATTTCAATGAGAAATGCAGGAATTACCAAGAAGTTCCTGATGATTTTCTGAATTCTTCATTTGTAATTATACCAAATTTCTTAATTCTCATATTAAGTCTCTGAAAATATATGAATAAGTAAATTATTTTATAAGCTTAAAAGACTGTAAGAATAAACAAAACAAAAAACCAAACCTCAAACTTAAAAAAAAAAAAACTGGAAACAAACTAAACTGTAATAATTCAATGCTATTTAACTTCCACATAATGAAATACTATGCTATAGTTAACATGATGATTCAAATCTGTAATTACGGACATGAAAATGTATTAATAATTGATAAACAGAAAAACAAGACACAGGTGAACATGTTTAATACTAAGCTAATTTTCACAAATACTGTGTAGGTACACAGAAAAAAAAATCTGAAAGGATAGAAATTGCCCTGGGTAGGAATTTAGATTTTTTTTTTCCTGTTTTTGGTTTTTAATAGTTCTATCTTTTCTAAAATAGCAACACTGTACAATTTATAATTTAATCTAAAAACAAATGGAAAGTTAAAAGTAGAGAAAAAATATAGATAATGCTTTTAGTATAACAGGTTACAAAGGAGAGATAAAGAGGGTGATAGCCAAAGGAATTGTATATCAAGAAAAAAAAAAAACAACAACACAGAAGACTCCTCATTGATATAATCAGGATAGAAAGGACAAATAAACAAACACGCATACACATACACACCCTCACACACAATTGTGTCTGTCACAGTATATTTCAAAAATTATTTCAAGATTTCAAAATTATGCAAAAAAGTCTTAAATTCATTGTCAAATAACCTAAAAGAAACCATGGATCAAGAAAGTATGGCTGGGCATAGCGGGGGCACACCTGTAATCCCAGCAACTCGGGAAGCTGAAGTAGGAGGATTTCAAGTTCAAGATCAACTTTTGCAATTCAGTGAGGCCCTAAGCAACTTAGTGAGGCCTTATATCAAAATAAAAAATAAAAAGGCTGGGGATATAGCTCAGTGTTAAAGCATCCCTGGGTTCAATACTCAGTACCAAAAACAAAACAAAAAAGCAAGAAAGTATGAAGGCTGAAAAAAATTTAATTTATCCATTTCTGGCAATACAGAAACCAACTATCTCAATGGAAATAATAATGTGGTGGCTTAAAAAACAACTCTAGCAATAAGAGAAATGCAAATCAAAACTACTGTAAGATTTTATCTTACTCCAGTCAGAATAGCAATTATCAAGAATACAAATAACAAATGTTGGCAAAAATGTCGGGGAAAGGTTATATTCATATATTGCTGGTGGGACTGCAAATTGGTACAACCATTTTGGAAAGCAGTATGGAGATTCCTCAGAAAACTTGGAATGGAACCTCCATCTGACCCAGTTCTCCCACTCTTAGTTTATGTCCAAAGGACTTAAAATCAGCATACTATAGTGACACAGCCACATCAATGTTTATAGTAGCTCAATTCACAATAGCAAAACTATGGAACCAACCTAGGTGCTGTTCAACAGATGAAAGGATAAAGAAAATGTGGTATATATATCAAATATATATCATAAATAAATAAATATATATATATATATATATATATATATATATATAATGAAATATTACTCAGCCTTAAAGAATAATGAAATTATGGCATTCACCAGTAAATGGATGAAGCTGGGACTATCATGCTAAGGGAAATAAGCCAACCCAAAAAAACCAAAAGGCCAAATGTTTTCTCTGATCTGCGGATGCTAATTCACAATGGGGAGGGTGGCCAGGGAAAAACAGTGATACTTTGCATCAGGCAGAGGGGAGTGAATTGCAGGGAAGGATGTGGGGGTAGGAAGGATAGTAGAATGAATCGGACATTATTACCCTATGTACATATGTAATTACATGACTAATGTGATTCTACATTATGTACAACCAGAAGAATGAGAAGTTATACTCCATTTAATTATGATGTGTCAAAATGCATTGTACTGTCATGTATAACTAATTAGAACAAATTTTTTAAAAAACTAACTTTAGAGGAAAAAAAAGAAATATGAATTAATTTTCCAAGAAAGGCATGTGAAGGGAAGAAATCCATGACAGTAAATATAAGACAGAATTAAGCTAGTTTATATATATATATATATATATATATATATATATACACATACATATATATTATATATATGAAAATATTTTATAAATTGCTGAATTTTATACCAATTATCATTAATCTATAAAAACTGAGTCACTGAGGTTAGCCCAGAATAAAAAATGGCTTAAGAAACATACGTGAAGCATTAAAATAAACTTTGGGGGAAAAATTCCCTCAAAATACAGAATTAACTTTCAAAGTAGTAGGTAACCAAGAGGAAAACATCTCCCATTGGAACAAGGAAAAGAAATATGTCAAAAGGAAAAAAAAAACAGACATAGAGAGGCAGAGACAGAGAGACTAACAGAAAACACACAAATAAGATAGAAAATAGTAAACAAATCAATAGTTACTACAAATATTAAGAACATTTTTCTAATTATTATAAGACTTAACAGTAAAAATTCAGCATGAGGATACAGAATTGGCTGAAAGAAAAAAGATGGAAATGTCTGCCAAATATTAACAAAATGGAAAGCTGATATAGCTATATTTACATCAAATGAAATAGATTTAAAGATAAAATTTATTTAAAACTTTAAAGAAGGTTATTACATGGGGCTTTAATCAACAAGTTACAAGAATTCTAAATTTGTATGCATCTAATAACATAGCATCAAAATATAGCAACTTAACAGAGCCACAAGAAAAAAAAATAGTCATAGTTGGAAGATTTTCTACCTTCCTCTGTATTAAAAAAGTAGCAGAACAAAGAAACAAACAAAAAAATTCATATATGCTTCTTGTATTAACACCACAATTAAGAAGCTTGATCTATTGAAGATATATTTGTGCATACATACTCAGCAACTGGATGCTTTTTCCAGTTTAAATTTAAAACAGATTTATTTTATAAAACTGAAATAATTAAAAACAATGTTGTAACTCTGGGTTAGGCAAACAGAACACTTCAATAAAATAGAGAATCCAGAAATTAGTGGAAGAAAGATGACCTCTGTAACAATATCAGTAGGATAACTGAAAACTGACTATATCCATGTAATAATAAAGAAGAAGTATTTATTAGATACCATATACAAAATAAAAACAGATTAGTTAATTCTTAAATGTGATCATGTTGAATTTTATCTGAACTCTGTGTTCCCTGAAATCAGTGACAGCTGTAAAAACCCTTTTATGTCTGAGGGACTACAAAGAGCTACCTTGCTTACACACATTCCTATATGTGACATATTTCCACCCTTTCTCAATGAGTGACTCCTTAGTTCACCTGCCTTTACAAAATTCCATCTCTAACTTGAGTTGATTCTCTTAATGAACATAATTCCTATTGTAATAGCCTGAATCAATTCATCTCCATTGTCTAGGGTCTCTGAAAAATATGAAAAAAGAAAGTAGTAAATATATTAAAAGAAAATAAAAGAGAAAATTCTTGGTAACACAAAGGTAAGGATTTCTTGATTAAGATATCAAAAATAGATATACCTCAAAAATACTGCTCAGTGAAAACAGTCATGGAAAAACTTTGTACTTATATACTTACATAAAGTTTAAAAACTGTGTGTGTGTGTGTGTGTGTGTATTTAGGGATACAAACTTATATGATAAAAATACAGATAGGAAGGATACATATCTATCTTAGGACAACTAGCACCTCAGGATTAGACAGAGGGAGTGAGGTCGAATAGAATGGTGAAGGGACAGGCTTAGCTGTATATGTCTTTAATTCTTAAAAAAAAAAGATTTACAGTAAAGTTGTAAATAACTATGGGATTTTGTAAAAATTCAGATTATGATTCAACAGAGTTGGAGGAAAGGGGGAGGTAGTGCTAATACTGTTGGGCTACAGACTATACTTTCAATCCTTGGATCTAAAAAAAAATATAGCTATGTTTGTTAGCTTCTGTATATTTGAAATAGTCAAATTTCCAGCAGCTTCCAGAAGGTGCTACCAATCAGTTGTATATAATACTACTCTTAACTATATTTATAGCTTGAGGCTATTCTCATATTATGACACATCACATAATACTTAGGAATACACATACAAATATGAATGTATAGAAGAGATTTAGGGACTTAAGAAAAATGTCATGACAATTAAATTATTAAAGAACTATTTTTTAGGAATTAATAATATTTTACTTTTTGGTCATTAAATCCATAAAAGTCGACAAATTAATTAATTTAATCCTAACCTCTTCATCTGTCATTGATGAGATACTCCTGAGGGATACTTTTTGAGGTGTTCTTATGCTACAAAAAAGAAAATACAACAATAGCATCAGTTCAGATAATTGTTTAGAATGATAATTGAGATTAATATTTTGAGAAATATAAGCAAATGATCCCACAGAAAACAGACTGCTTCATTACATATTTTCTATATATCAAGAGTGTGCTTAGGAAGTTTATATTAATTAATTAATATAACCACTAAACCCAGAATATATAGTCTATAAAGGCCATGACCTTGACATGATTTGTACTCTTTATTTTTCCAGGATCTAGAACAGCTCCTAGTACAAAAGAGTAAGCCCTAAAAAATATACGTTGAATGAATGAGCAAAATTTTATTTCATGACTCAAACATACCAGGAGGTGGTAAGGGATATAAAAATATAATCAAAAGATAGCCTTGCCCTTCGAGGCATCAACATCTAGTGGGAAAGACAAACACATATAGTTTATTTATATATTACATTATATGTAAAAATATTACACATTCATAAATCTATGTATTTTTATGTAGTAGAAACAAGTGTGATCATGTTGGAAAAAAGTATACACACAGAGTGGAATTATATATAAAAAGGTGTATAATGTGAAGATATGTAGTGTGGATAATAAAATATTGTATGAGATATTTTGAAAACACACCAAGAAAGGAAGGAGTGCTCAATTTGCTCAGGGAAATCAAAAAGAATTCTCAAGAATTAATAATAATTCTTATACGTAAGTAAAAGTTTACTGGTCAGCCATGGACTGTGGTGGCACAGAATAAGAAGAATTAGGAAGGGGAAAAGTGGAGACAGATATCCTAAAAAGAGATATATACAGAATCAGGAAAGAATAAGGTTTGTTTTTAAAAACTGCAAGCAAAGTTCACGTATAAGAGGAAACAATTCTTGAAAATGAGGATGAAAAGATGCCTAGAGGTCAGACTATAAAATACATGATATATCATGCTAAGATATTTAACTACATCAATTTAGGACAGTAATTTGATTAGATTTGCATTTCATAGGTTTCTTGATAGCAATATGGGTTATGGATAGGAAGCAGGTAGAACTAGAAGAAAAGAAACTAAGTTAGACAACTTTTTAAATGGTTGAGGCCAGAAGTAATTAGAGCTTGAAGGAGGGAAGTGAAGAAGAAGACTCAGGAGTTTTTGAGGAATAGAACTGACAAGATAATCATAAAATGGTTTTAATGTTCTTGATTTGGGCAAGAGTGATCATATGTATACAGGTACATTCAAACTAAAAGCACGCACACCCACACTGAAGGAACACGTGAGGAGAGAAGCATGTGGGCACAATGTATGTCCATAATAGAAAGATGAAAGTTTTTGGGAAAATGTCTGTGGAGCATTGTATTTCTTTTTAAAGCAGCAGCTCTCACTTTCATTTCAAATTACCTATATGCTGCACTTATAATGCAGGTAATGTCTTGCTCTATTGGTGAGTTATATCTAAAAGGCTTAGAACCATATTTGGCAAATAGCAAATTTTCAAAGAATGTTAGCTATAGTATCAACCTGAATCACCCAAGAGCATTAATGTTCCTACCCTCAATTATTTTATTTCATTCAATTCTGAGTTTTAAAGAGGATTTGGTAAAATGTCTTGGGTACAAATAACTTTCAAATTCTTCAACATCATTACCTATTCAAAGCATTTTGCTGAACTAAAGACTTCTTGTTTATTCAAAACGAGGAGACACAGGAATAAGGGCTTTTATTAATTGTTTGTTGCAGGAAATAAAGAAAAATATCACCCCTTGTAAACATACAGTGAAAGTTTTCAGATCTTCTATAAAAAGATAATCTGTGTCACAGAAAGTTGATGAATATGTTTCCAGAATGGACATGTAAGAGAGTAATTTGAGAAGAAAGGGATAGAGAAATTCAACAAATGTCCAGAATTACATGAGATAGACCTTTAAAATGTCTTATTGTTTTCTTTGAAGAGTTGTAAATAATTAGAATAAAACATCCATATTCCAAAGTGAACTACATAAGATAGCTAATACAGTATTTTTAACACACATGGTTTTCTTCTATTAGCTTAATAGAAAGTGAACTGTAACAGTATCAAATTCTGGTCAGTTATATAATCATTAGTATGCTATATGATTCTAAGACACTATCATGATGACTAACATATTAAAATGATAAATACATTATACTCATGTATACAGTGATAGACCCTACATTCAAAACGATGCTTTACTTTTAAATTATAAAATTTCCTTAAGAAATAGTTGAAAACTTTTGGAAAAAAAAAAAGAAATAGGTAAAAAGAGATAAACGATGTGATTATGACCTAGGCATAGTACTACTTGAATTACATTTCATCTCACTCTTTACAACCTCTGCAAAATAGGTATTATTCCTATATAATACAGGAACACAAAGAAGTTAAATAGTCTACAGTAACATAACTGGTATGGATAGAACTGAAAATGAATCTTGAAATTGGCCAGCTCCAATGCTCACAGTCTCAAATCACACTATACTGTTGCTTCTGAAATCTAGAATATATATGCCTTATATTTTTAATAAAAGTTGTAAATTTAAAATAAATTTGTATATTTCACTGACTTATCATGTGCTTCTTTTGAACTACCATCTTCACTTATAGTTTCTGTTTCTTCCTCCTTTATGAGAAAACAAAAATATAATATTAGGATCAGACTAGGTAGTTTTCTCCAAATAGCAAAAATATATCCCAAAATTGCTTAAAAATCAATCAAATAAAAGTTAATTTAGGGCAATTAATTTCTTTAATAATTCCGATATCTCAGTTACTCACATCATAGTTTTCCCCTTTAAGAGAAAATTCATCTTGCTACCATTTGCACTGATAGAAATCATTCCTATCTGATTCCTTCTCCTTTAGCTCCTAGTTTCTGGAAATACTTAGGTCCATTTGTAATGCAGGAGAAAACAAAGGGACAACAATAACTATAAGAAACCCAGAAAGCCACAACACAAAAAAGAACAAAAAACATACATTTTTCTTCCAGACAAATATCAGAATATTTGCTGTTCTGAAAGCCAAGATAAGTTTAGATAAATTTAGAGCATCTTTTTTTCATGAATTTCATAAACTCAACATTCTTGTTGAATACTGTCTTTGTTCTCCTTATAAAGTTATTAACACATTTTACTTGCAAATATAAGAACCAGACAATGGTGGGGGTGATGGGTAGAAATAATATATTTTGATACCTCAAGAATGTCAAATTCTTCTTCAAGTTCTTCTAAAGAAACTTCTTCTTCTTCTGTGTTGAAACAATATAATAAATGTTAGATGATTAAAAGAGTTGGACATAGCATAAATGGAATTTTAGTGGTATGATTTTTTAAACTGACTTCTCACCTCCATTCCTATTCATTCCAACTCATTTTAAACATGATTTTAAACTAATATTGCTAATGTACACTTTATGTATACTTTGACTACATTATCTTCCTATTTAAAAAAACCCTTTAATCTGTTCTTACTAAAGTTGAAAATCTTTAGTCTTATATTCAAGTCAAGATTTGCTCCCAAATGAACCATGAATCTTATTTCCCATGACTTACCTTTCTTTGAAAAGCATGGAACTAAAATTTAAGGGAAACAGAGCTAAACAAAATGTTGTCATTCAAATATATAGATATTTATAGACTGCGTTCTAGGTTAGGTGTCCTTTTAGATGATAAAAAGAGGTGAAGTTATGTAAGAAGAAGTCACAAGCTCAGTGACTGAATGAAAGGTAAATGCCAGTGCTAGGGTATAGTAGTTCAATGTTTTGTTTTGTTTTAAGGCAAAAATTGGAGATACTGGTTATTTTAAGAGTACCAAAACATTAGGGTTAAGTGCTAGTACAGAATCTAAACTATGTAAAATGTGAGTAGAGCAGAAAGTGAGGAAAGAACTTTTGTGGCAAATACAACACAGGTTCCCTCCAGCCTTGTCCTTTCTTCCTATTCACTTCCTTTCTTCCTCTCCACTCAGATTATTTTATCTTTTCCACACATTTAACTACCAATTTATCAGATTATTTTCATTATGTATTCTTCCATTTTTTCTTTACCATTTTATTTGAATATTTTTCTATGTTATTGGTTTTGATCTCATTTTATTGATTCATTAATTGTAACCTATTGTGCATCCATTTCAAAAATAAAATTTGAGTCACTTTTTCTTATTTAGATATTCTTTGATTAGTGTTGTTCTTTCAATCAACTAGAATTCAGTACTGGGATATTTTAGTATTTAATATTCTACAATATTTTACATTTGATTCTAAATTCTCTAAATTTTAATTGATACTTTTGATGAAGTGGTTTTTAAGTATGGTCTTTGCATTTTAAAAATATCAATCACTACTATAGGAAAAGCACAAATCCTTCCTAACATTATAAATAAGAAGTTATTACAGGCAATTTAAGAGACTATAAAAATATCACATTGAGAAAAGTAGATTTTTTAAAGCATAAAAAATAATAAAGTGGGCCGGAGTTGTGGCTTAGAAGTAGAGCACTGGCATAGCATGTGTGAGGCACTGGGTTCAATTCTCAGCACCACATATAAATAAATAAAAATCAAGGTCCATTGACAACTAAAATTTTTTTAAAAATAAAAAAGTAATATACTTTGCATAGTAGTATAAGATATTTTATAATATAATTATGTTATTACTATATGTAGTATCTGAGGCATTCCAATAATATTAATATATACTAATATATAACATAATCCAACAATGTTATTGTAATAATGAAATATTTTAAAAAATGTTTTTAATTAGTTGCTCATGACAATACAATATATTTATAGTCTAATATATAATAATATACAAGAAGAAGAAGAAGAAACAAATGTAAGATAAAAACTAAAAGTAGAAAGAGGATTTCATAAATAAAACATAATTGTCTGGTATGGTCTGGAGGAGACTTAAAGAAAGGGAGAGGAGAAGAAACAGAGCTAAAATTTATGAAGAAGTTTCAAGCATCATTGAAACTCAGTGAGCTCTGTGAACTTAAAAATTTTATTTGAAGATGTGGATATCAATTCTACATCCAAAAGATATGGGTAAAGCAGAAAAAAAATCTATAGATATCTACTCTATAAGACACAACTTAAGAAGAGTCACCAAAAAATTTCACATTAGAAAAAAAGGACTGAGAAACATGCTTAAGAAATAATAATATATCCTATATGTGGTAATATAACAATATATATAATTATATTAATATTTCATACATAGTGGTATTTAACCCATTTCTTCATAAATATATTATGATATAAAAAATAATTTCTAGGGGTTGGGGTTGTGGCTCAGCAGTAGTGCGCTCACCTAGCATATAAAAGGCCCTGGGTTTGATCCTCAGCACCACATAAAAATAAATAAATAAAGGTACTGTGTCCAACTACAACTAAAAAGTAAATATTAAAAAAATCATTTCTTAAAAAAAAAAAAAATCATTTCTTGGAAATGAGGACAACCACTCCATTCACAATATCCTCAAAAAAAATAAAATACTTGGGAATCAACCTAACAAAAGAGGTGAAAGACTTATACAATGAAAACTACAGAACCCTAAAGAGAGAAATAGAAGAAGATCTTAGAAGATGGAAAAATATACCCTGTTCATGGATAGGCAGAACTAACATCATCAAAATGGCGATATTACCAAAAGTTCTCTATAGGTTTAATGCAATGCCAATCAAAATCCCAACGGCATTTCTTGTAGAAATAGAGAAAGCAATCATGAAATTCATATGGAAAAATAAACGACCCAGAATAGCAAAAACAATGCTAAGCAGGAAGTGTGAATCAGGCGGTATAGCGATACCAGACTTCAAACTATACTACAGAGCAATAGTAACAAAAACAGCATGGTACTGGTACCAAAACAGGCGGGTGGACCAATGGTACAGAATAGAGGACACAGAAACCAATCCACAAAACTACAACTATCTTATATTTGATAAAGGGGCTAAAAGCATGCAATGGAGGAAGGATAGCATCTTCAACAAATGGTGCTGGGAAAACTGGAAATCCATATGCAACAAAATGAAACTGAATCCCTTTCTCTCGCCATGCACAAAAGTTAATTCAAAATGGATCAAGGAGCTTGATATCAAATCAGAGACACGCCGTCTGATAGAAGAAAAAGTTGGCTACGATCTACATACTGTGGGGTCGGGCTCCAAATTCCTCAATAGGACACCCATAGCACAAAAGTTAATAACTAGAATCAACAAATGGGACTTACTCAAACTAAAAAGTTTTTTCTCAGCAAAAGAAACAATAAGAGAGGTAAATAGGGAGCCTACATCCTGGGAACAAATCTTTACTCCTCACACTTCAGATAGAGCCCTAATATCCAGAGTATACAAAGAACTCAAAAAATTAGACAATAAGAGAACAAACAACCCAATCAACAAATGGGCCAAGGACCTGAACAGACACTTCTCAGAGGAGGACATACAGTCAATCAACAAGTACATGAAAAAATGCTCACCATCTCTAGCTGTCAGAGAAATGCAAATCAAAACCACCCTAAGATACCATCTCACTCCAGTAAGATTGGCAGCCATTATGAAGTCAAACAACAACAAGTGCTGGCGAGGATGTGGGGAAAAGGGTACACTTGTACATTGCTGGTGGGACTGCAAATTGGTGCAGCCAATTTGGAAAGCAGTATGGAGATTTCTTGGAAAGCTGGGAATGGAGCCACCATTTGACCCAGCTATTCCCCTTCTTGGTCTATTCCCTAAAGACCTAAAAAGAGCATGCTACAGGGACACTGCTACATCGATGTTCATAGCAGCACAATTCACAATAGCTAGACTGTGGAACCAACCCAGATGCCCTTCAATAGATGAATGGATAAAAAAAATGTGGCATTTATACACAATGGAGTATTACTCAGCACTAAAAAATGACAAAATCATGGAATTTACAGGGAAATGGATGGCACTAGAGCAGATTATGCTAAGTGAAGCTAGCCAATCCCTAAAAAACAAATGCCAAATGTCTTCTTTGATATAATGAGAGCAACTAAGAACAGAGCAGGGAGGAAGAGCAGGAGGAAAAGGTTAACATTAAACAGAGACATGAGGTGGGAGGGAAAGGGAGAGAAAAGGGAAATTGCATGGAAATGGAAGGAGACCCTCATTGTTATACAAAATTACATATAAGAGGTTGTGAGGGGAATGGGAAAAAAAACAAGGAGAGTAATGAATTACAGTAGATGGGGTAGAGAGTGAAGATGGGAGGGGAGGGGAGGGGGGATAGTAGAGGATAGGAAAGGTAGCAGAACACAACAGACACTAGTATGGCAATATGTAAATCAATGGATGTGTAACTGATGTGATTCTGCAATCTGTATATGGGGTAAAAATGGGAGCTCATAACCCACTTGAATCAAAGTGTGAAATATGATATATCAAGAACTATGTAATGTTTTGAACAACCAACAATAAAAAATTTAAAAAAAAAGAGGTGAAACCACAAAGTGAAAAGCCACAAAAAAAAAATCATTTCCATTTACCCATAAACTGCTGCAAATTCGCTTACCTTTCAAAGATTCCAGGTGTAAATATATAAGTATACATTCTGTTTTTACAAAACATGAATAGTCACACTAATTTTTATTTTTAAAACCAACAGCTAAAGTCATTCTTGGTCTAATACCAAATGTAAGAAGGAAAAATGCATATGGCAAATAGGCTCATTTTCTTAGAGAATTATTTCTATTGAACCCAGACCCTTCTACCACTTTCCTTCTATACAATATAGACTTCCCCACTGGTACTAGAATTCATGCACATAAGATTCAAATTGAGTCACCTGTAATGCCTGTGATGCCTCCAAAAAATGTTTAAGCAGACACTAAATCCCTATTGAGTCTATCTCTAGTACTGTTTTCTTCCTTTCAATTTCTAGGATCACTACCTTAATTTATGAATTATATATGTAAGTACTGCAAAGCCTTCTACCTTGGCTTGAATTTCTCCCTCATGGAAAGAATGTTATACCTGGGCTTCCCTGGTAATCTGAACACGTTTCATCTCTCTCCCCGCTATCCTTTTGCTCCCTGTAGAATGTCTTCTCCAGTTTCTAATTTAAAAACAACAATAATCTTTCAGCTTCAGAAAGTTGACCATCCTTCACTGTTTTTTGTTATTATGTTGGCAGTGCCAGGGATCAGACTCAGGGCTCTTGGCAAGCACTCTATCACTGAGCTACATCCCTAGCCCTATCCTTTGCTGAAGTGATTTGATATTTAATCAGACCCTCCTCTACATTTTTATTCCTCTCACTTACTATCAAATTGAATATAGTTATTTGTGAACTTTTCTCTCTTAATAGACTAAAATATTCACAAGGGCAGAGATTACATTGTACTTAATTTTGAATTGCCCTGTGTCTGGAATCTCTTAGGGTATTTTTGATAGATGTTTGGTAAATACTGAGTAAATGAATATTTTTAAATATCATTTTTTTATTGTTGTTGTTTTTATTTTTTATGTGGTGATGGGGATTGAACTCAAGGCCTCATGCATGCTAGGCAGGTGCTATACCACTGGGCTATCTCCCCAGCATCTGAATATTTTTTTAAATGACACTAAAATCATTCCTTTTGAAGGAAGTAAATTAATATTTGGAAATGATATTGATCAGATTATATTGTTATATTGTGTGCATGTACAGATATGTAACAGTGAATCCCACTCTTATGATTAATTATAATGCACCAATAAAAATATGGAAAAAAGAAAAAAGTAAAGCTTAAAGAAGAGTGCCCTAAGAAACTACTGTTTAATAATCAATAACTAAAAATCCCCAATAAAATATATTAAAAACCACAGTAAGAAGATAGTACACCATGATCAAGTGGGTTCCATCATAGGGATGCAAGTTTGCATCAACATATGCAAATCAATAAATGGAATTCACCACATAAATAGAACTAAGGACAAGAATCACAAGATTATCTCAATAGATACAGAAAAAGACTGATAAAATTCGATACTCATTCATGTTAAAAATGGTGGAGAAACTAGAAATAGAAGGAACTTGCTCAACAATTATAAAGGCTGTTTGTGACAAACCCAAAGCTAATATCACACTGAATGGGAAAAATCTGAAAGCATTTTCTCTAAAATCAGAAATAAGAAAAGGATGTTTTTCTCACCACTCTTATTCAACATAGTTCTTGAAACTCTAGCCAAAGAAATCATGCAAGAAAAGGAAATTAAGTGAATACAAACAGAAAATGAAGAAGTCAAACTATCTATTTGATAAAAGCATGATCCTATACCTAGAGAACCCAAAATATTCTACCAGAAGATTTGTAGAGCTGATAAATTCAAAGTAGCAAAATATGGGATAAATATATAAAAATAAACAACTTTCCTATACATTTCAATAATAAATTTGCTGAGAAAGAAATCAAGAAAACTACTCCATTCATAATAACTTTAAAAATAAAATACTTGGGAATAAATCTAATCAAAGAGGTGAAAGATGTCTACAGTGAAAACTACAGAATGCTGAAGAAAGAAAATGAAGATCTTAGAAGATGGAAAGAACTTTTCTTCTTGGTTAGGCAGAATTAATATTATCAAAATGCCCATACTACAAAAAATGTTATACAGATTCAATAAAATCCCTATCAAAATAACAATGATATTCTTCACAGATCTAGAGAAAACAGTCCTTAATAGGCAAAACAATTCTAAGCAAGAAGAGTGATCTTGAAGGCATTAATAATAACAGACCTCAATTTATACTAAAGAGCTATAGTAACAGCATGGTATTGGCACCAAAACAGATACGAAGACCACTGGAACAGAATAGAAGACACAGAGAAATTCACATAGATACAGTCATCTGATACTTGACAAAGGTACCAAAAACATGTTGAAGGAAAGATACCTTTTTAAATAAAGGGTGCTGAGAAAACTAGATATCCATATGTAGAAAAATGAAACTAGATCCCTATGTTTCACCCTGCACAAAAGTCAACTCAAAGTGGATCAAAGACCTAGGAATTACACCAGAAACTTTGCATTGCTAGAAGAACACAGGTTCAACACTCCAACATTGGCATTAGCAATGACTTCCTTAACAAGGCTCCTATAGGTTAAGAAATAAAGTCGAGAATTAGTAAATGTGATAGAATCAATTAAATAGCATCTACACAGCAAAGGAAATGAATGGGAAGAGAGCTATAGAATGGGAGAAAATCTTTGCTACCTACTCCTCTGACAGGAGATTAATATCCAGAATATATAAAGAACTCAAAAAATGGAACACCAATCCAAACCAAATAAAAAACAAATAATCCAATTAATAAACAGGCAAAAGAACTAAATATTCTCAAAAGAAGACTTCAAATGGCCAAGAAATATATAAAAATATGTTCAACATCCCTATCAATCAGGAAAATGCAAATCCAAACTACATTGAGATTGAAGATCCTAAAGAGAATGGAGATCCTAAATAGATCATAAATCTGATTATCTGATTTTCAATATATATTTGCAGTTAAAATACATGTTTAGGGCTGGAGTTGTAGATCAGTAGTAGAGTGCTTGCCTAGCACTTGTGAAGCACTGGGTTCGATCCTCAGCACCACATAAAAATAAATCAAAGGGGATGGGGTTGTGGCTTAGTGGTAGAGGCACTGGGTTTGATTCTCAGCACGGCATATAAATAAATAAATAAATAATAAAGGTCTATCAATAACTAAAAAATATTAATAAATAAATAAAGGTATTGTGTCTATCTATATTTTTTTAAAATGTATGTTTATTTCAAGAACCTGGCATTTAGTCAAAGGATTATGTGCAATCTTGCGAAACAAGTGTGATTCCCAAACCAGCAACATCAGCATCACCTGGGAATTTGTCTGAAATGCAGAATATCAGACCCTACACCAGATCTACTTAATGAGAACATGCCAAGACAGACTCACATGCACATTAAAGTTTGAGATGCATTACTTAGGCCACATGCTAGTACACACAGAATATACTCAAACTTGTCATCTAAAGAAATCTAGAATATATGAAGTATTCTTCCATCTTTGGAGGCAGAGTGGGTTTACACATTTTATTTTTGTTTTTCATGGGGAAAGTAGCTGGGAAAAATAGCTAAAATTTGATTGCTCCAATGCAATCTCTGATAATTTAAAATCCATGCATGGTGGAAAATCTTGTTTTCATCTGGGATCAAGGGTCGTCACTACACATGGGGGGAAATACTTAGTATTAACAAATTTTTACATTACCAAGAAAACTAAGAGGAAAATATTTTTTTAAACGTGCAAAGAATTTCAAAATAGATAATAAGTTTCTTACATATATTTAGTGATTTATATGTAAAAATACATGGATTTTTCCCCTATTATTATTAGTGAAATACATAAAATGGATTTGGCATTATAGTATTTCTGTCTTACAAGTAAACTTGCTGTAATTTACCAATGTCTCTAAATAAAATGAAAGCATGTTTAAAAATAAAAATGTCATTTTAAAAGAAATAATAGCAAATTAACTTGTGAAAACATACCACTTTCTTCCAAAAATATGTTCAATCCATTCACAATTTCTTGCCTGTTTCTTCTTAACTCATCATTCATTTCTATGATCTAAATTTTAAAAATACAATTAAAATACTTAAAAACTATTGCATTTAATAAACAACTAGAAAATTTAGTTGACTTTAAAAAGCCCCAGACACAACCCAGATTAAAATTTAAACACTGATTTAGTAATTTTTTTTTAAAAAAGGGGATACTGTGTGGATTTTCTAGTCTGTGCAGAATTTATAAAGATTATCTAAACTACCAACTTCCTAATGTACAAAAGAAAGGCAAATAAGCCCTTATTCTAGTAATCTGCTGTCAGATGGAGAAAAGATCTCTTTTCTGCTTTAATTTTATTATGATAGGATCCCATGGGATCTAAACTGAAACTTCTCAAGGCAATGAAGGCCTCCATAACTCTCGACTTTCTCTATTTATTAACAGAGCTTTTATCCCATTCTCTTTGGATCAAATTGTCTGAATTTAACTTTGGGCAAAAGAGAGGAAGGAGACGGGAGGGGGTGTGAAGGCAGGTAACATGGTGGAACAAGATGGACATTACTACCCCAGGTACACGTACGACTGCACATATAGTATGATGCTACATAGTGTACACAATGAAAAGTTGTGCTGCAATTGTGTACAGTGAATCAAAATGCATTCTGCTATCATATATACCTAATTAAATATATATTTTTTAAAAAAATAAAAAATTGAACTTTTAAGTAGCCTGGTAACTTGGCTCTCTCAGCTTTTATATTATTGGCTAAAATGTTTGCAATCTTATTTTGTACTTCTTTGCTTAAAAATTTCATTAGCTTCTCACAGTCCTTAAGAAAAAAAAACAACAAATCCTTAAGGGCCTTTTCTGATCAAGTTACTACCTATGATTGTAATCCGACTTCCATTTATTCCATTCCCTGTGCTTACGAATGCACTGCTATATGATGTTATTCCTGCCTTGAAAATTCTTTCCGTCTTTCTTTTCTGAAAAATTCCTTATCAATGTTAGGACTCAGCTCACTATTCTACAGGTTTCTCCACATTGGAATTGGGTACCTTTGTGTGTCTATAGTATATACTACATAACCATAATCATAACACTAAGCATAAAGTATTATAATTATTTTGTTCCCTCAAGGAATATCTTCTCATTCAGCACTGAATGTAAAACTCAATAAATGTCACTAAATAAAGAAATCAATATACAACTAAAGTAAAGATGGGTGGATTTGTTGTGATTTTGAGTACAACTTGAGCAGGATGAAAAAAATTGACACCCCCCCACTCATTAATTTAAAAGATTTTATGAAAAAGTGAGCTAGTTTCAGAGGAAATTAAGAATGGTTGATAATAATGTGAACACAATTCATTGAAAAAAAGGTTATTTCAGATTCTGCTGATAATATTCAAGATAATAAAAAGAAAGAAAATTGGAGACCATGTTCAGCATCTTAATTTCAAAGATAAAGAAGTGATATAACAGCACAGTCAGGATTAGGTCTCTTTTTTTTAATTTGTATAATTTATACATTTTTTTGCATATGTATTTTCCTTTTCTATTTGTTCTTTTTTTAAAAAATATTTTTTTAGTTGTCAATGGACCTTTATTTTACTAATTTACATGTGGGGCTGAGAATCAAATCCAGTGCCTCACACATGCAGAGTAAGCACTCTATCGCTGAGCCACAACCTCAGCCCCTCTATTTGTTCTTTTTAGTTATACATGACAGTAGTTTATTTTGACATAGTTATACAAACATCGAGCATGTCTCATGCTATTTAGGATTCTAGTCTTGTGGCTGTACATGATGTGAAGATTCACTGTGGCGTATTCATATATGTGCATAGGTAAGTCATGATAGATTCATTCCACTATTTGCTATTCCTATCCCCTTCCCTTCTCTTCATCTCCCTTTGTCTAATCCACTTAACTTCCTATTCTTCCAGTCCCACCTTCTTTCTTTTCTTCTTCTTCTCCTTTGTTTTTTGTTTGTTTATTAACATGGTGATCTTTAGTGGGTCAGAAAGAAAAATATATGGGCTTAAAAAAATGAACTACAGATTATTAGATAAACTTTGATATATGGAATAGGGTAGTGATTTTCCATGTGTGGTTCTTTGATTAGTAGCATTAGCATCACCTGAAAATTAGCCAGAAATGAAAAATTTGGGCCCTTTCCTAGATCCACAGAATCAGGAACTTTGGGCATAGTGCCTAGCAATCTCTCTTAATAAACTGTCCCAGTGATTCTGATGTATCCTCTTTTTTTTTTTTTTTTTTTTGGTATTCTCAATTTTGATAACCACTGGGACAAGATTTTCAAAGTTAGAGAAAAGATCTTTATATTTATGTGTAGTAATTTAAGGAGGAACAAAAATTGTGATTCCAAATCAACTAAACATAGAGAACAACCACAAGGCAGCAGTGAAGGCTTTTAAGTAATTTTAAAGTTTAGGTGAGATTACTAAAAGATTTATAATAAACAGCTCTTGATTATTCAGGTTTCTGAAGGGAGAAAGTTGTTGACAATCTCAAGTTATCTTGTATTTGGTTCTGGAGTGAAATTTTTTTTCTGTACTTACCTTTCTTTGTTAATGGTAATATTAACATTTGAAATGGAACTAATGGAGTACTAAAACAGCTGTGTGCATTCGGGTAAATAATTTAATCACTCTAGGTTTATATTTTCTTCTGTATAAAATTGCTTGGATAGCCTCAAAGATTCTTGTTCCTCACTATGAATCTATGAACACCGGTTGTCCTAAATACTCCAACTCTGAAGAACAAGTCCAGTTATTTAAACATTTTAATATCATCCCTGGTATTTTAGTTTGCCTGGTTAAGTTAGTGATCAACATTTGGATGTCTCTTATGCATTGTTTCCTTTGCACCAGGTACTGAGAAGAGTTAACCTGTTTTCAATCTTAAGTGTAGACCCTAACCTGTGTTTATTTAAGCAGCTCAGGCTCCCTAATCTCCTTCCAAAAGAGACCAAGAGAATCTTGCAAAAATATAATGAGAATAAGAGATGAGTCAAATGTTTGTAGAGGTAAAAATGGGTAACATTTACATTTTTAGTTAAGAAATGAAGCTGCAGTGAGGTGAATTCTAATTACTGCAACCTCAGCCACAAAATCTGGATAAAATAAAAAAGAATTAGACAGCTAATAAAAACAACAAAAATTTTGTCCTTCTGAATTCAGGCCTAACATTTTCCAGTACATGAAGTGAAACTTTGTAGTCATGGTTGCACCATGCACAGCCACATTTGGCCACATTTCCCATAATGCGTGGGCCCAGGCGAGGCCTGCAGGCCTCATCTCCACATGCCTTGGACGGCTGTGCCTTCAGCCCAGGCCAGGATCCCAGCACCTTGGGTGTCTGGTCTCCATGTACTGCTTTTCTCTGGCTAAGTCCTCTAACACCAATGCCTAGACAGGACCTGCAGCTGAGAAAGAGGCTTTTGTATTCCTGGATGTCCCCTCTCTACCTCCACCAGTCCTCAGGTGGCCGTTACCTCCATCCTTGGCGCCAGGGCCTCCCCATCACCACCTGCTCCGGCCATGTTGACCCGCGGGTGGTGCTGGGGGTAGGGGCACGGCAGGGTCTTGCGGAGCGGCGCCCGCAGGGTTTTAAGGCCTGAGCCAGCAGGCCCATCAATGTGGAAGCGGCCCCAGCGGCGCCCCTTTGCCACACCAGACTTCCCCAGAAGACCTTGCAGCCCCAAATCTACCCACTCAAAGAAGGACTCCTCAAAGTTGGAGTCAAGGGAGTCTTTCCTTTCATATTCCCCCTCACCTCCAAACGCCTGTACTTTGTAGACCCAGATGATTCACTAGGGCCTATTTCTCATGGCAGTGCAACAGTAAAGAACACTAGCATGGGATTAGTCTCAATCGCACCTGCAGTTGGGATTCCTTTATGAAGATTAAAAAGGTTATTGTCGGACCAATACAAATTATATTGAGGGGAATATATATATTCAGGACTGGCGCAAATGTATAATGTAATTTTTGTCATCCTGTGTTTTTCAGTGATCAGCTCTTCCCTCTACTCAATTACTGAGAATTACTCCCAGGAAGATGTACCAAATTTATAAAAGGAGTAATAGGGGGTAGGGGGTAGTATTTGGGTCAGGGAAACTGGATGACTTTGGCAGAAGAGGAGGCTGGGGTAGGCATAATTCCAGGTAATACAATTTGTATCTCAAATAAGGGTCTTGAGAATTTTAAAACAACCCATGAGAATTATGCAACATGGTGTGCGGAGACACTGTATCAAGTAAAACATATCTTACTTTATACAACAAATATACTAAAAATCATGTTTCAACTTTTTATAAAGTATGTATTGGAGCACTGTGTGATCTGGTTTTTGAAGAAATGTACAAAAAAATCTTAACCTACATTTTATGTTAAAAATCTAGATCTCTTCCCATGTTCTCTGACAAATTTGACTTCAAAGTCCAATAATTATCCTAAGAGGGAGCATATCTAATTTGTTACTCCCAAGATGGAGGTGATAGGATTTCTAGTTACACTCTTTCTTTTTTCCACCGAACTTTATCACTTTCTCTCAACTCTCCTGTCTCTCCATCCTATTTTAAACAGGATCGACAATTTCTCTTAGATACACTGAGTAATATGAGGAATGAGTGTGAAATGATCCTACACAGGGCTAACCTAAAACTACCACTCAGGAATATCACTTATTTTCTAATGTGGAATCTAAAAATTATTATGAACGCTGGTCTTGAGACTCAAATGAATAGTTTATATATATTTATTTAAGATTTTTATATTTTTTGAAACTTTTTTCTATACAAACAAGCCAGTGAATCCTCATTTATAAAATAACCATTTGACACACAATACAAAAATGGTTTAGAAATGGACTTGTCTTAAGAACATATTGATTTTAACAGTAACTTATTTTCTTAAACATATTTAATCAAGATGTTGTGGAAGATGCGTTAAATGATGAAAAAATGGGCGACCATGAACACACCCTTTAATTTCATTTCCAAATTGTTGCTTCATTCTACAGATGATATCTTGGATGTCCTCTTTTGATAAATACATGGGTAATTGTCTAGATAGGCGCACTGCTTCTCCCTGTGAAAAGAAAGTCATATATGCTTTACAATGATATATCCTGATGCAGAAAATAAGTTAAGCTAGCAAGAAGACAAATAACTGATTATTTTCATCTTATTAATTTGCTCAACATTTATTAAGTACACTATGTTGTGGATTCTGAAGAGGTAGTAGTGGTGAAAAAATTAGATCCTTGTTTTTGTGTAATTTATCTCCTAGCACAGGAAACAATACAAAAAAGACAAAATTTTGGTGAGGAAATAATACACAAAATTAAACTAGGCAACATCATAGTAATTATGTGGTTGGGAATGGCTTAGTTGACAAGGCATTAAAGCTTCCATTTAAATAAACTATGCTACAAAGATCATGATGCAAAGGAAAGCATCACAGGCAAGGAGAAGAGAACAGCATGTTCAGTGTGGGTACAACATAGTTATTAAAGGGAACAGACAAATAAGATAAGGGAGTTAGGCAGGGGCACATCACCTCTAAAATGGAGTGAACAAATGGGATTTTAATCTGAATGCACAGTAAGTAATCAAAGAGTTTTAAAGTAAAAGTCAACATGTGTTTCACATTTTAAAACTGACTGGCTGCTGAGCAAAGTATGGTTTTAGGCAGGTCAAGAAGAGAAGAGGTTTCGTTGACAATCACCGCAGTCCTGATGAGAAATTGTGACTATAAGTGATAACAGTTTGAGATGGAGAGAGGGATAGATTTCTGACATGAGTTGACAGTAGAATCAAGAAGACTTGCTGATGGACTGGTTTTGAGGCATGCAGAATTAGGGATAATGTCCACAGATCTGATATGAAAATGCTGATTTCTGAGATAGGTTTGGGCATAGTTAGCAAAGCTAGCTTCTTTTTAAGATTAAAAAAGATTATTCTACTTTAGAGATCTTAAATTTTAACATTCTCCACTATCACACACCCATTATTTTTCCAACTCTTTTCCAACCTATTCCTTTGTTCCAACTAAGTCTGCTCTTTTCCTTCATTGTGACATTTAATATTTCCAGTCTCATTTTCCTGATCCACCAGCACCCTTCAGTCATCTTTCCCTCGTTAAGGTAGGAATACAAAATGAAATATTAAGGATACTAGCTCAGCAACCTAACAGTTTCTTATATATAATGTGTTCAGATTTGTCTGACTCATTTTCTGTCTTTCACTGTATTCATTTTACTAATCCCTAACCTTGGACAAATTCTACTACACACTGTTGGAGAGTGTGGTCCTAGCTGGTTCCAACATAAATGTTAACTCTTATAAGTCCTCAATGACACCTGGAAATTTTCTTGTTCCTCCTTCATTGACCTTTTTATAGTACCTAAAGCTCTGGCTTTCAGATCTTTGCTATTGTACTTAAATTCCTAACCCCTTCACTTACAGCAGATAACTTATCTTTTATATATTAAATATACAAGTATACCTAAAAATATTTTCGCTCTTCTTCCCCTCTTTTGCTCAAGTTTCTCCTGTTGAAAACTTACATCCTCATCCATGTGTCATTTAGAACTTCTCCTCTCCAATCTTTTATTGTCTTTTCCACCAATTTGACACAAACATGTTAAGCACACTCTTTCCTTCCTTTCACTATCAGCTGATTTACTGCCTATTTTCCCACCTCTATTCCACCTGTAGACACTGGCAAGTGTCAGACATCCCTACCACTTTGCCAATTTGGCTGTCTTCAAGATTACCACTGCCACTTAGCAGCAAAACCTGAGGGTCTTTTAGGAACTATTACCTTAGTCAGAATGCGCTATTTCTTATTTTTTAATGACTTTCTTTCTTTGACTTTAATATCCATCTATCTCGTGGTTCTCCTTTTACTTGCTTATCTTTTTAGACAAATATGATATATATCCAAAAGATCTAATATTAGCATACATAGTAACACAGTCAATATAAACGTTTATAGTAACATATTCACAACTGTCAAGCTATGGAACCAACCAATGGATAATTTGGTATAAATACACAATGGAGTCTTACTCAGCCATAAATATGAATAAAATTATAGTATTTGCTGGTGAATGGATAAACTGGAATTATCATACTAAGTGAAATAAGCCAGACTCAGAAAGCCAAAGGTGCAATGTTTTCTCTGATATGCAGAAGATAGTCAGAAAGGAGGGGAAAAAAAAGGGTGAAAGGGAAAAGTAGGATTCCACCAAAAAAGAAGGAAGACTAGTAGGCTAGATGAAATAGACTGAGGGGGGAGGGAGAAGAGACAGAATAAGGCCAAGAACAGAAGAATAAATCTAACCTAACTTTCCGATGTACATACATGAATATACCACAGTGAATTGCACCATCATATATATCCACAAGACACTAACCAAAAAGTAGGAAAAATTAAAGTAAAATAGCAGAAAGATCAATAGAGTAGAGGGAAAAGGGAGACAGAGAGGAGGGGAGGGAAAAGAAAAACCTGGGACTGAATTTGGGCAAATTATATTCCATGCTTTTTAAATTATGTCAAAATGAATCCTGTTGTTATGTATAACCAAAAAGAAACAATAAAAAATATAAAGAAAAATAAAAAACATATGGTATAAGGTTGAGCAATTCTGTATTCATTCTAAGGAGATAATTTATGGATACTAATAAAAATAGAACTTCACTACAAAATATCTTATCCATGAGACTCTTTCTCAATATGTACGCAAGGAAAATATTACAAGGAAAATATCCACAGAGAGTTCACCACAACCTACCTATTACATAAAACTTTTAATGAAGTCTTTTTTAAAAAAATAGTGTTTCCTTCTTGCAAAAAATTAATCTTATAGAAACTATTATCTTTAATCCACTTATTATTTTATTAAGAATAACTAAGTTTCTTAAAACCTAGCCAACCTAATAATTTAATAATGCATACCTCTAAATAACTTATCACTTTGCGAGGTCTACATTCATAAATTTCCTTTGCATCTTTGTTTAATATAGCATTAAGAATTTCTTTTAAATCCATTACTCCATAGAATGGAAGACAATTAGCCATTCCTTCTATTTCTAAGTGGTTTTCAGTAATGGAAACACCTAAAAGAAAAAAATAAAAATTCATATTATAGACACAAGTTAGTTTAGTTAAAATTATATTCCAGAACATGTCATTAAAAAGAAAATCACTGTTAAAACATTTAGTTAACCTTCATCAGAATTTAATAGTCCGGACAAAGTTTTGTTCCTAAGTTGGAGAACAAACAGTAATTTCCCATAGGATTTCACATTAAGTCATAAGAGCTCATTGACACCACATGTGCTTTATATAATTTAATTTAATCTCAGTTACTGCTGTCTGCTCCTTACATTTTCTTAGAACATTTCTTACTTTGGAGAGAAAATGAAGTCCCATGATATTTATTAAAATAAAACTGATTTAAGTGTTTTAGCAACTGCTCCTCTTCAAGTTCTATCCCACAGTTTTAATATCTAAGTTAAAGATCTGAATTATTTCTGTGATTATTTTAACTTACAAGTCATAAAAAGTCACATAGTAAATTATTAATATATTATTAATTTGAGGAAATGAAATACTAATGCTTATTCAAAATATTTTACAAAAATATGTAAAACAGACACGTTATCTATTAAATTATTTTAAATAATTTCATAATTAAAACTAAAATAAAAACTACACGATTGATTGGATGTATAGCTGAGTAGATAATTCATAACAGTACATATTTCAAAGCATCATATTTGGCTTTAGAATACATGCTTTTTATTTAGTTCTGTCTGTGTAATGATATTTTTAATATGGATCTCTATAACATGTTAACTAGAAGGAAAAAGTCTAAATTGGGGCAAGTGGTAGCTATCAATGAATTAATTTTAAAAAAGAAGTGTAATATAACTGGAAGAGTTTCAGATTCTTGAGCTTCAATAATCTAATCCCTAACCTATTCTGTTACAGTGTAGTAGTTCCTTGAACTGGATGGTAGATGCAATGGTAACACACTAAACAGAGCAGATATTCTAATGTTTTTTCCAGGTAATAAATGAAGAATAATATAAGATGATACACTACCAAGCATTAAAGGATGAGACAGAGAGTTCAAAGGGAGTTTGAGCAGCAAGGGGAACTTAAATGGGACTAGAAATAGTATACAGATAGGCAAACAGGTTCTAGCAGAATATTCTAGTTCTCACTTCTTTTCAGATTTATATAGAAATGAAAATATCCAAAAAAAAGTTTTAAAAAATTTTTCCTATTGCTAATTTTATAATATAATTAGACTGAAAACTCTAATCTTAACTAAATTTGCCCTGGAAATCTATTCACATTTTACAGAATTCCTGATGGATATGGGTTAAAAGTATTTGGCCACAAATGAGGAAATTGAGCAATACTTAATTTCTCTGTTTACAAAATACAAATATGGAAAACTTAGAGACATAAGTTTCCCTAAAATCCTGTGAAATGCTTCTCAATTTTCAGGGAAAATTAATACATGGTTTGATAAGTTTTCACTTCCTAAAGTATGAAATTCTTATGGAGCAGAACAGAAAGCTGTTCTCATCAACAAGCCAACTATTTAGGGTTACATTAAGAATTTTTTCCCTCAAAGCTAGATATATTCTTTCTCTTTCAAAAGCCTTAATTTTTATCCAAAGATGTTTTGTGACAACTGGCAAAATGTCAATTCAAAATTAGTACAATGTAACAAAATTCTCATTAAATGACAGAGAAATGGTCCTTAACACAATACAGGGATGGGATTGTGGCTCAGTGGCAGAGCACTTGCCTCTCATGTGGGAGGCACTGGGTTCGATCCTCGGCACCACATAAAAATAAATAAATAAAATAAAGGTATTGTGTCCAACTATAACAAAGAAATATTTTTTAAAAAATACAACACAATACAAAGCAGGGGGAGACAAAATGATGATGAAAACATGAATGCCTTTCACTTGATCTGTTACTGACAAAGGAAATAATGCTGATGATAATCTATGTCAAATTAATTTCAATCAAATCAAGTCAGTTTATAGGTGATTATTTTAATCATTTTTGCTTCTTTGGTGCCATGCAAAGCACCTGGCATTCAACAGGATTTAACAGCCACTACTGATAAGTCAAGACCTAAGAGCATCTGTAACACAGAAACTTACTGGGTAGCTCAAAAATGAACAAGCTCTTAGAAGAAACAGGACAGTTATCCTAACTATTTAAAAAATATATACTGATAACACTTTTCATGAAAAAAATGATGCCTGATACTAGTGTCACTTATCTAGGCAGAAAATCAGATTAGAAATAAAATACCTTCTATACACACATATAATTCTGCTTCAGACTTCAAATAAATTAAAAAGATGCCAGGCACTCCAAAGAAGAGATTTCTAGAAGAACTAAAAATGACTCCAAGGCAGTTCACAGCAGGAGTAGATGATGGGAAGAAAAGAGAATATCTGAATACCTATGCCATTCCCAACTACAGTGCCCACAAGTACTTTGTAAATATCTCAATTGTAATAGGAAGACAATATAACAAATTCATTAATAGCTAGGTTCTGAAGGTAGACTGCATGGGTTCAAATCCTGGTTCTACCACTATGTCTTGGGCAACTTAACTTCTCCATTCCTTGATTTTTCAATATTAAAATGGAGACAGAAAAAAAAAAAAAACTTACTTCATAGGCTGTTACAGAGATTAAATGAATTAATACATTTAATCAATACTCTTAGAATAGCACTCTACACATAATAGTCATTCAAAAATTATTAGTTGTTGTTGATAAGGAAATTGTAAGGCCAAATGATTTTTCCAAAAATAGCAGAGTTGGGGTTTGGATATATAATCTGCACTCCATTTCTGAATAGCTAATATTGAGATGGGAAGTATGAACTTTTGAGTAGGTTGGTTTTTTGAGATTTTTTCTTTCTTTCTTTTTTTTTTTTTTGGTACTAGGGATTGAACCCAGGGGGGGCATTATGACCTCTGAGCTACTTTCCCAGTTCTTTTTTCTTTTTAAAAATTTTTTATTTTAAGACATTGTCTTACTAAGTTGCTTATGGCCTCACTGAGTTTCTGAGGCTGGCGTGGAACTTGTAATCCTTCTCCCTCAGTCTCCCAAATCACTGGGATTACAGGATAGCTATCTTTAAAACTGCAAAAATCAAACAGTTTCAAGCTTGGAACATCAAAACATTTTCTCTATATACCCAGCTCCATGCTTTTGCACATGATCTTTATTTTATTTTTGTGACTCAGTAAAATTCTCCTTTAAAAACCTTTCTTTCATGGCTTTGGGTACAACAAGTTTAGGGGCAAAAATGATGATGCTGGAGTCATCCCTAATGGTGCCTTGTGGCCCTTGACACCAGATAAAGGGAAAGTAATAGGATAAGACCCTCCTGGGAGGTTAGGGCAGAATTCAGTTCAGTATGGAAACTATAAAAGAACAGAGAAAGGGCCAGCAAGGAAAACTGAATTCTCCTTAGACAGATAAATTTTCTTTTTGTCTATCTACCCAATGAATTTACATAGTAAGCAAAGAGGATTATCAGTCTTTTACAAAATCCATGGAATCAAATCACCATCCACTCTCCAAGTATTAAGATGGCTGAGGCTGCATATCTATATGGTAAAGCAGTGCTTCTAAAAAACCAAAAGGAAATACCCATTTTTATTAAGCCATGCCAATAGACTACATATTTATTTATTTTATCATCTAAAGAAATATTTTAATAATTAGTGAAAACAAAGAAGGCAGTGTGAATACTGTCATACAATGGCAAAAATTATTTGATTAGTTAGAAAAATGCAAATGCAAGGTATTGAACTGAAAGAGATGCCAAACTTTCTTGTTTCAGGCAGAGGTGATCTTGAAACGTCGTTTTCAGAGAGCCAACAATGACTCTTAGTGAGACAAAAATATACAATGTTACCTGAAAATTATGAAACCCAACTATAACTCTTGAAACAAGGTTTGTTTTTCCAAATCAGGAAATATTAAATCACATTATCATACCTGATATCAATCTTATCTTGAAACCATTTGCTGTAAGACGAGGATCAGACAGGTAAGTTGACCCACTGTATCTTTGGTCATCTGTTGTCATTTTATATAAGACCTCTAAATAATGAGATCCATTAAGAAGACTGAAAAAGAAATTGTGGTCCTTTAAGTTATTAAATATAAAGATGTAAATGAGAAAATTTACGGAAAAAAGTCAATCCACAGATCTTTACAAAGTATTATTAACCAAAATATAAAGGGAAAAGTAGGTCTATGAGAAAGATTTTTACATTTCTGTAAATATTTTTTAAATGTATTTTTTAAGTTATAGATGGACACAATGCCTTTATTTTGTTTGTTTATTTTTTTGTAGTGATGATGAGGGTCGAATCCTGTGCCTCACACATGGTAGGCAAGTGCTCTACCACTAAGCTACAATCCCAGGCCTACATTTCTGTAAATATTTTATAGGATACCTACTGTATATAGTATACAGAAGGGAAGAAAAAACAAAAGACAATTCCTATCTTTTAAAATGTCACAAATTCAATGTGAAATTTTAAAAAATTACTAGCACAATAAAAACTTTATAAATAATACTTTTTTATACCGTTAAAAGAGATACTAACACACTGTGAAATTATTTAAGTGGCCAGTCCACCCTGTCAAATTTTCAACTGCTAGTCAAGGTTTTTTCACCAACATAGATTACACATACATTTATTTTTTTTCATGCAGGAACTTATAAATTTATCAATTCAAAGCTTGGGAGAGCTTCCTTTAGCTTACTGTAAGCATGGCATGTTTGCCAAAGGTGGCATGTGAGATGATTCTAAGCGGTATAATCCCCAAACAAAATACTTAGAAAGCCAAAAATTACCTAGGATACAAACTGATCCCTCACATGGGTTTCAGGCTGCATAAGGGTGCCTCATAACATAAATCACTGCAACCAAAGTATCTGTTGGAGCTGATGTGACTAGTGACCATTTTCCCATTCATTCAATAAACATTTGAATGCCCACCATCCAGTAGATAGTGTCTTAGATATGCAAAGAAATATTTTATATTATAGTGCAGGATGATACAGTTTCATTACAATCCTATACCCTTTGAAAAAGCAAGCAAATGTCTTTGCTTATCAGCTCTGAACAGTTAAAAAAATCCATTGGCTATGAGAGTAGATATATCACACAGAGGAGAATATCATATGTACTTTTTCTCATCTAATCAATATTCCAAAAATCAATCAGAGAGCTGGTGAGATAATAATGACAGAGTATGACAATTAATCATGCAGGCAACTGTCTACAGTGGAATCTTAGAACCAGTGCTTATTTATTGGCCATGTAAGTCTAGGTTAAGTTATTTAACAACTGTTGTGTGTTTCAGTTTCTGTATCTATAAAATATGGATGACAGTACTTACCTCATAAGATTGCTGCAAAAAAAAAAAAAAAAAAAATCCCGAAAAATCATGAAAGGAGATAGCAAAATTTCTATCATAGAGTAAGAGTTCAAAAAACCTTAGTCATTATTATTATTATGAGCTCTTACTTTGTACTTTATGGATATCTAAATTAACTACACTTAGAGATAAGCTACACAACTTGCATTAAAATTCTGATAAGAAAACTGAATGCAATAAATAATTACCCTGCATTATGGGGTAATTAGTCCATGACTCAGTTTTGAAAAATCTTCATCAGTAACTATGAGGGGAGATGACACTTTTCCAAAAAGGGGAAAGCAATTTTGAATTATACTTTGTTACTATCCATGCTCAATTAAAAAAAAAAATATTTTCAAATTATTATGGGCCCAAAATAAGTTTTTAATGTACTTCTTTTTGAATAACAGAATATTGTAGAGCAAAGTAATTTGAAAAACCTGTACTTTGCATAAGCCCAAACAGATTTTTGAAATAAAAATGAAAATTTACAAGCACCATTTAAAAAAGCAGCTAAGTTTAAAAATTCAGATGTACCCTAACTCTTTTTAAGGAAACAATGATAAAAGTATTACTAGGTTTTTAAACTGTTTTAGAACAACAAAAGGCACTGTTTTCGAATTCTTCCTTTGTCAGTTTCCTAAGCTAATCATAAAAAATACTATGAAATATATTGGATTATAGTTAATGTTGTTACTATTGTCTTACTTATAAAAAGGTAGATTTGTTTTTCTGTGTTCTGGCTCTGCTCTTTCCCCTTCCGCTGGAAGTGTCTTAAACAAGGATTTTTAACACATTTTATGAATGATTCCTATTTTATATCATACTTATATGTTATGTAATGTATACACTTTTGTATATGATATATATGTATACATGACATATATATCAATATATGTATTATATTATGATAATAGGTCAGTTATTCTTATTTTTACAGAAAGGAATTTGCTCATAAAGATATAAAAAGGAAATATCCCATTTTACAAACACAAATAAAATTAGTTTGGGCAATAATCAACAGATGAAACCATTAGAGAGAAAGGTAGATGAGGAACTATAAGGTGGAAGACCAGGCTGTCATCAGCTGCACCCAGTAATAAATGCCTTTTAATGTAATGAAATGTCAAGCACGTAGCCCCATCTATTAAGAAGTCTTACTTAAAAGTAGAATCTAAATCTATTCACATTTCTTCAGCTAATACCAATTAAACATGGGGAGAGTAAAAGAAGTTATACACTAGGAAGTAAATAAGATAACAGAATATTCTACTGAATAAGTGACTCAGGGCCAATAAGAAATCAGCAACATGATATTAAGGGATTTAGAAGACATAATGAAATATACTATGTGAATCTTGTTGATACAAATAAAATTTTGCATTTTAAAACTATAAAAAAAGACATTTTGAAGCAACGAGGAATAATTTCAAGGAATTATTATTGTATTAAGGTATAAAAAAGGTGCAGTTAGGTAAGAAAACAGACATTTTTAAGAGGCATACTAAAGAATAAAGCATAGGGATTATTCTCAAATACTTTTAACAAGTGAAAGAAAATTGTGTATGTGTGTCTGTGTGTGTGTATAAAAGGTCAGATATAAAAATATGGTAATATCTTGATAACTGTTGATAAAGGCATTCACTGTATTATTCTATGTTGGACTATGTCTGAAAGCTACAATGGTGCAAAATCAAAGAGAGTCACAACAACTTAACTTCAAAATTACCCTAGGGAAGTCACTAATATAAAGGAAAACAAGCTTGATATTCAATTAAATGCAGAAATAAACTATCTAGAATATTTGGAAATTATTTATAAGCAATTAATTCCACTAAAAATTAGAAAATTTAAAAATATGTCACTTAACCTAGAAAACACTTTCAACTTTTTATCTGTAATTCCTAATTCAGTATGAATTAATAAATGTTGAGTTTAAAATTATATTACCGTACCTCTCTGTTAATATAATTGGCTTTTCCAGTTGTTCTGCAGGAAGTTTATAATTTTCAAGAAGTCTTTTAAATAGCAGGGCTTCTTCTACTCTATATGGATTCAGTAACATTATTTCTGTTTTGGATGTAATTAGCCATGCATCAGGAAACCTGAGATTGTGGATCAAGCAAAGTTCATCCTCTTCTAAGTCAATTTTTTTTTGTTTCTCAAAATTTATTTTTAAGTTTTTCATAGAAAAGGGAATCTTTACTGTTTTAATGTTTTCACTCCTTTTTTTTTCAGGTTGGGACTGAAAAAGCTCATCAAGTTTTGGTTGATTAGATAATGAGGTTTTCAACTTGTGCTTCTGTGCCAAAGTCCATGTGCTGGTGGATTTTATCTTTTTTCTGCCATCTTTTAGTATTTGTGACTCGTGTTCAATGGCTTTCTTCATTTGACTATTGTATCGTTCCAAATCTTTAGTAGCCTTTTCCTCATATCTAAGAATACAGATAAAACAGAACTAATAAGGTCATTATCAGAAATGTATTAATTTTATAAAAAATAAAGATTCCAGGTCCAACAATGACAAAGGAACATATATTAGACTAACTCCTCTGTGTATAATTATAATAAATGCTAGATGAAATATAAAAATCAACTATTTCAAATAGGCACTGAAGAACAGCCAAAAGCAGGCAGAAATTGGAATGGATTCACACTTACACATTTATACAGCTCTTACCCAGAGGGCAGTCCCCAGCATTAGGGGGGTGAGTAGTGGCAAGAACTTAATTAGAAGGCTTACTAGCTTGAGCTATTACAACACAGAGCTACTTGTTTCTAGAACAACTTAAAATTCAGAGAAAAATCCCCCAAAATCCCATTTGGGTAGGCCCAAAGGAAAACAACCTTCAGAAAGCTAAATGAGCTCAACAGAGATTTCAGCTTCTGCCCAGTGCACGGGAAATAGAGTTTGAATTACATGTGGTTTTATGGCTTGGTAAACACCCTGGGCTTCAATTATGACTGGAAATGGGCTATATCTGGGGGTTAAATCTATGTCCCCAAAATAGGAAGCTAGAACTAAGGGCAAAACCTAACAGTATCTCCCAAACAAAGTATAAAACAAAGCTTTACATAAGCTCAAGGTGATCCATAATTTAAACATCCAGTAGAACAAAAATCAACACATTTTAGAAGAAAACAGAATCCAGAGTTTTCAATATCTTACCCACAATGTCCATTATACAATTAAAAGTTACCATTCAAGCAATAAAACAGAAAATGTGAGTCATAGTCAAGAGGAAAAAGTGGTCAGTTAGAAGCCAATTTCAAGATTTAAACATTTGAAACTAGTTTTTCTTTTCTTTCTTTCTTCTTAATAAGTGGTTCAGGATTTAAAGATGATCATAATGAGATACCAGAAGGGGTAACCTCAACAGAGAGTGGAAATTATAAAAAAGAATGAAATCCAAATAGAAATTCTGCAACTAAAAAACACAAAATCTGAAATGAAATATGCACTCTGTAGGCTCAAAAAGAGATCAGAGATAGCAGAAAAGAAGAAGTGAACTTGAAGACAACAATAGAAGTGATCTGAGAGAGAAATGATTGAAGACTGAAAAGCACCTCAGTGACCAACTACACAACAAGCATTCTAATGTATTAACTCAACTCCCAAATGAAAAAAAGAAAGCTGGAAAAGAAAACAATGGGGGAAGTTGTGAGGAAATTGGGATTAAAAATTGGCCAATTTGAAGAAATACAGTTCACAGATCCAAGAAAATCAACAAATCCCAAGCAGGATAAATGCAACGAAATCCGTAATTAAGTATGTTAGAATCAAATTGGTAAAAACCAAAGATTAAGACAAGATTCTATAACAGAAAGAGGGGAATAAAAATACAAAAGTAAGTAAATAAATGAAGAGGCAGCAACACAAATCTTATAATGAATGTGGCATATGACTGAAGGTTGGTATTAAATAACCTTGTTAAACACTTTTTTTACGTTTTAAATTTGGGACTAGACAATTAAAGCTATTTATTGGTCTCCTTCTCTGAATAAACTGGCTGAATGCTAAGTAAAATGCACATAATATTTTTAAGAAAAATCTTGAATAGATATCAGAGAGCTGCCATATTGGCCAGTTTATGGTATCACACCTTCACAGGTCCACAGCTTTCTCAGAAAGCAATATAAAATGTTTGTTGGCTTAACAAATGACTAGATGTCGTGATGTTTATGAAAAACTTTAAGAGATATGCCAAAAGAACATTAATCCTATTATCTCAGTTAATAGTTCATAAAGCATGTTTCAAATTTTTTCAAAAATGGGATTAAGAGATCTAGATAAGAGACCACAAAAGAGCATGTAATTTGTACTCAGTACATACTTGCTGAATACAGAAATGTTAGTTGCATAAGAATGCTTAAAAGGACCTTGATTAATTGTGAACTAGATAAAAAAAAATCTTTCTTTTGGTTACTTACCATGGCATATTCACACTTTTAAAAGTTATTTCCTCCCATTTATATTTAGAACGTGAAGTTCTGGATTATTTATAAACAACATGACTTTCAGTAGTTTACTTAACATGTATTAGAAATAAGTATTTTTAGCACTTGGACATTCAAAATTCAAGATTTTTCCTGTGTGGTGGAAAAATGAGTTCAAGACAAAGGTCACCATTTGTAATTAGTTAAAATGTGCAAATTTTCACATATGGTACTAATCTTTGATTTACTGAAGAAGTCAATTTAATTAGTTCCTTGGGAAATATAAAAAGTTATGTCCAAAGAAATATTAGGTAAATGTTAAGTAAAAACAGCTGCTACCTTTGTATTTAATGTCATTAAGGGACTTAGCAACTTGAATGGAAAATATTCCCCATAACTTGACCAGTAGTCAATTCAAATGTTTTTGAGAGTAAAGATTACATTTAATATAAATTTTATTATTTTCAATAATATCCCAATTGCAATGTTACTGTTAGTTATACATTCCTATCTACTACAAATGAAAAGTACAAATTAACACCAACTCACTGAGACCCCAAGGGCAGGGCACTTTGTTTAACCCTGGATTCTAATTCTACTAGAAAGGAAAGGAAAGCAAGGTGGCAAAATTTTAAGAAAAACAAATTACAAAATAAAAGTATCCCCTATTCCAAAATCTTTCCTAAGCTTTCAGCAGAAGCTTAACAGCAGGAAAACCCTGATCCTAGTCCTTCGACTTACAGAACCTTCCACGATCTGTCTTCTGCTTTCTCCATCTTTCTTTACCACATTTCTTCACATGTTCCTATCATAAAGGGAATTTTTAGTTCCTCAATAACACCATGTTCCTTCTAGGTTGACAATTCCCTAAACCCTTTCTGGTTAGTTTCTATTTAGGAAAATAATTCAGATGAGATTAAGCCCAACTGCTAAGTGTTTTCATCACTCCCTATATTTTCTTTATCTTAAAACACACTAAATTTTAAGATTACTACTTGTTTTATTAAATCTTCCTCACTAGATAGAGGTAGTGTGGTAGTGTGATTCCTGGATGTGGTATCATTTTTACTCTATCTTGTTACTTACCATGACTATGGACTCAGTTGATGGTAGTCTTAGGACCTTTGGCTCTAAAAGATTATAATTACAAATTTCACTGCATTTTCTGACATACAATTAGACCTAATTCCAACATACCTATATTTTCTTAACAGATTTCTATTTCTAATGTCCAAATTAAATCACTTGATTTAGCAAGTGAAAATCACAACAGAGTGACATTTTCATAGATTCAAAACTTTCACTGATTAAAAACTGATTATATTAACATAGTAATCATTTTTATGTACCAGTCATTGATCTTATATCTTACTATCTTATTTAATCCTCACAACAGTCCATGAGACTGTCCGGACATTTTTACCAAAAGCTTGCACAGAATGACTGAGAACCGAGGTGTAGTTTCCCTGCTCTTGAAACCAGTGCCTGGTTTGTCTACCTGATGGCAATATAAGATAGAAAATTTTGGATTCCAGAATATTAACTAATGATAACAAATTTTTAGATGAAGTCTATTAATCATAGTCCCAGTAATCTAATATCATGGGATCCCAAAGAAGAAACAACGTGGACATTCCCCAAAAAGCAACTGAAATAATACCCACTATTATAATTTATAAGAACAGTCAGCCTGACACATTACCATTCTAAGCTGACTGTCCCTACTTCCATTGAAAAGTAAAACATCTATGGCTTTTTTCCATTCTGAGGCAATTCTCAACTCATCACCTCTGATCACCTCTGTGGATAATACAATTCAACTTCAGTGGGCTTACTGTACTTAAAAGTTAAATATAATCATCTTTTCTATTTTAATATGTACAATATTTACATATTGTACATAATTATGGGGTATGGTGTGATGTTTTAGTAAAATATACTCATCTTTAAACTGCTAATTGTTTCATTTAGGTAAAACTAAAGAAAACCATAATTGTGTCAACTTTATTTGCCCGATGATTCAAGATAAACTAAAAATCTGACATTTTAAAAATAATTATAAATTTGAACATTAATATTTGATATATTAAGAAATCCATGTTTTTTATGACAACTATAGTTATGTTTAAAATATGAATGTGACCTTTTAGTGACACATGCTGAGGTATTTATGAAATAGATCATCTTATGCCTAGGATCTGCTTCAGAATAACAGAGGAGGAGGAAGAAAAGTAAGTAGAGGTATGCATGAAGCAGAACTGAATATGAATTGGCTGGTGAAATGGGCAACATATTTTTACGTATGCCTGAAAAGGAACCAAAGGAAACCACCATCTCTCCCTTTAAAAAGAGGGAAAAAAAAAAGGGAAGAGAAAAGTTAATTTATGGAGGCTTTCCATATTGGTATCAATAGTGGTCTTTATTATTCTGCATTGACAGTGTCCTTGTAAGATTAACAGAGCAATGAAAAAATTAAAAAACTGGTTAAGTATCCATGTAGTTTATTATGAAATATACTCTGGATATGGATTACATTTAAAAATTTGTTTCCAGATATTTGATGTAGCATTGAGACACTGTAGATAACAGATGATCAGGACTATAATTCTACTCTTTAATTTTCTGGTGAACCAGATTCTTCAAAACATTTTGTATTTATATTAAGTGTGATAAATCAATTAGAAACACCCATCATACTATTTAGGAACATTTATTTTGACCATCTGATCTAAAGAAAAAAGTAATATTTTAATCAGAGATAGAGCAAACTGCCTTTTACATATAAAAAACATCCTGTATGGTTTATAAGTTTCCTCTAAATAAATAATAAATTTTAGAAGCAAGACTTGAATTATACGGAACAGGGACAGTGTTAATATCACTAACCAGATTCTGCAACAATGGCACAATTCTTTTGTATTGTGCTACACATTTTGGAGACCAATTTAAAAAAGGGAAACAGTCAAGATATTAAAAACATCATTGTTTTAACTGTTCTAATACAAACTTTAAAAAATGTTCCGGCAACAGAAAAGTTATTTAACATGAATCAAAAAAGAAACAGAAGAAAATGGTTGTTTTACATTGAGAAGAATAGAAAACCTTTAACAAACTTAATAAATATTAAAAAGTTGTTATGGCTTATACCAAACAAAATCCCTTACAAAACAACACAAAAATACTGAAGCAAAAAATCTCTCTAAATTAACAACCAAGTGATACCAATGAGATATTGTAGCCAAACCAAGAAAGATTTTCCACTCTACTTTTCCATAATTAATAAGCTAAAATTTTTTTAACCAGTGAGTCATATAGAATGGAAAGAGCTGAGCATTCAGGTCACATGTAAGCTCTGGAAACTTACTTCAGTTTTTCCTCTTCACTCAATGTCTTCCACAGTTCTTCAATTTGTATTGTTGCATCCTCCAAACTAGTCTTAGGATTTTGTGTGAGAAACTGAGCACGTCGATCTTGAATAAAAAGGGCACTTGCTGACATGGGTTTTTTGATTACTCGACTACTAATTAAGTCATAGGCTGTAAGCTGTCCAGATTTGTTATCTATTACATTTGATTTTTTGATACAGGAATCATCACTGGAGTTCTTTTGTTCAAGGCCTGGATGATTATTATTACTTACTTTAGATGCTAAACTTTCTTGAGGCACTAAAATTTTCACAGGTTCAATATTTTCTCCCTCTGAATTCTTAAGTACATTTCCCTTGCTCCAGTCATCTGCACAAATTTCCAAAGACTTCTCAGAAACTGCTTCCTCTTCTTTTTCCTCATTCTCATCAATATGGCCTTCACTGCCATTTTCAAATTGGGTACGCTTAATAGAACCTACAAAACAAGTTTCACTACATTCACTCTGCTTGTCCTCCCCTAATAAATTATTCAATGAGATTTTTTGAAATGTATTTCTTGGGTCTTTACTAATGCTGTAATTTTCAGAACTAAAATCATCACAATGCTTATCAATACTTATCTGGTGATCTGAACAATGATTAGGGTTTTTTCTAGATTCACCATTATGGACATCATTTTGGAAAGGAATGGCCAAAGTATCAACATTTGGGTAATTATTTCCAGATGATTCCATTTTATTAAAAAGCACATCTGTTTCTGCTGTTTTACTAACAACCATGTCAGCTGAGGAAACATCTGTTTTATTATTTTCATAAGAATTTGTACTAGGTAGAGGTCCATAACAAGTTGTCATCAGATTTTCAAGAGCAATTAAAACAGATTCCTAAAAATAAAAATTAACAAATTTTAGAGGAGATTGTTCAAACAATACTCAAGATTAAAAATAATAAAAAAGAAAAAAAGCAAGTTTTTTAATATTAAAAGAGGACTGCATATGTTTATAAATAGCATAAATATAAAAATGATCAAAAAGGTTACCTTATTCTGTAATAATACTTGACTTTTATCTGGTGTTAAATTTACATCCACATTGGCTGTAGGAACATCAATTTTCATGAAGAAAATGGGATATAAACGAGTAGATTCCTTTAGGCACTTTAGATTATAATAATGTCGGATTAACTGGAATATATATAATGAATAAAAGACAAAAGTACCATGTAAATACAGATATTTTTGCCAATCCTGAAACACTACCAAGAGAAGTAGACTCAACTGAGAAGCTGAGTAGAGGTTAACTGCTTATTAGGAAAAGCAATATCTAAATAACACTCCCATGGAGGACTTGAGCCTATAGGAAGCACAGCATCCATAAGAAATACAATCATCCAATGCAACTGGTATCATGATTAAAAACGATGTCATGAAAAGTTTTGAAGGCCTAGAGTTCAAATCAAAACTCACTGACTTCCTGGCTATTTTCCTTTAAAAAGTCATTTAACTTTTGTTTCCTCACAATAAATGGAGAGAATAATGCATTTCAGAGTTGTTGTGAAGTGTAAATAAGACATTATATGTAAATACTTAGCACTGTGCTTAATAAATGATACTGCATCTGTTTATCACTTCCTTTTCCTATTTTGGAAATGGCCTTTGTAACAATTGGACAAATATCAGAGCTATCCCTTAATTGCTGATCCAAGTGATAGTTGTTTATAAAAGTGATTACCTTTAATATGTCTTTTTGATGTACTGGTCTATTATTAATAAAGATGAAACTCCTCTCTGGGGTTGAAAGACTTGTGGAAGAGTGGTCCGCATCATGCTTTGGAAGGAATCCACTTAAATAAATCTGTAATTGTAATAGATAATTACAGAATATGCCATGTCAATAATGTAGTTCCAAGGGTCTGGCTATATACAACATATTAGAAGAGATAAAAAATTTTTAAAAATTGATTTTCAACTTAAGGTCTAAATAGCCATGTTATTTCCGATAACCACATCTCAAGAATTAACCTTAAGTAAAGTACTGAAGCATATTAAACTTGTGTTCTCTGTCTCTCTCTTTTTAAAAATTGTTCTTAGTTATGCGTAAGAGTAGAGTCTATTTTGACATGTTTATACAAACATGGAGTATATCTTATTCTAATTAGGATCCCAGCCTGTGTAATGTATACAATGATGAGATTCCCTGTGGTGTTTTCATATATGTACATAGAAAAGTTATGTCAGATTCATTCCACTGTCTTACCTATTCCCATCCTCCCTCCCTTGCCCCCATTCCCCTTTGTATAATCTTCTGAACTTCTTTCTTCCTGTCCCCACCTTGTTGTGTGTTTCTTTGCAACTCTAAGTAAAAATTGCCATTTATAAAACTTCATGAATGGTCATAGTTTTAAAAATAGGACCATAAGAATGTATTCTTTGCTCAATTTTATCTTTTTAAAAAATTTCTTTCCTCACATTGTAACTTTTCTTTGGCTGTTTGTCTTTTTCTTTTTAACTGCCTTTTCCCATAAAGCAGCAGCAATTTCTATCTTTATTCTGAGTTTGCTACATAGCCAATCTTACTGGGTCTTTATTTCTGAGTTAAAAAAAAAAAAAACTACTTTTTTTTTTTAAACTTACTCGGGGCTAACCTGCACTGTTGTACTTTATCTTCATTACTTAGAGAACTTTTCTACAAAAGTTTTGCTGACAATTTATATGCTATCTTTCTTTCTTCTACAAATATATGAAGAAGAGAGAGAAAAAAAGATACTAGAAAAGAGCCAGAGAGAAGAGAGGAGTCTTTAAAAGATGGAAGGCAGGGAACATTCTCCTACATTTACCCTTAGCTAATTAACACATATAAAGACAATATAGAGAACAATTAAAAATACAGGTTAAAGCTAGACTGTCAAGGTTTGAACCCCAGCTCCACTACTATCTATGTAATTTTGGTCAAATTATTTAAAATATAGGCTCATAATCTTTTATCCAAAACAACTGGAACTAGATGGGCCATTAATCTGCTAAGAAACATTAATATTAAAATTTAGTTTAGGTTAAGGAAAGCAAGTATGTCAGTAGTGTGCTATTTTTAGTTAAGCAGGAACTATGAGGCTCCTTACCAACACAGCCTGTAGGCTGCCACCTATGTCCATGGCTAACCCTCATCTTGGAAATAAGTGTTTAAGAAGATGCATTACCAATTTTAGAACACTAAGTGCATTATTGTCACAGTGCCAAATTGTGCCAATTTGAAAAATAAATTAATAATGCTGGATAACCCATTACAAAATGATACCACTTAATTAACTGTAAAACTTCACAGCATTTATAAATGGTTGTATAACTTACCAGGTAACATGAGACCCTTCTTAAAGCACATGCTGGGCATCAGGAAGAGAGTCTCTTTAGCCTCTGAAAGACTTATTGGTTGTGTGGATTTAAAAAACAAAACAAAACAAAACCCAAAAAACTACCTCCTTCTATGAGTAGGAAAGAACAAAGAAGAAAATAATAAAAAAAGTATATAACTGCTAGTGATTTTCTTTCACATTATCTTAGTTGACCATTTGTATAATTACTATTACTTCTAAACTTTGAGCTTTAAAAATGGTTTAGGATGATTAGGATAATTCTAAGATTCAATTATGTTTAAGTTATATGGAAAAGTAAAATAAAACAGCAAACTCTTATAAATGCTATAAAAATTAAAAATCAGGCTAGTTCATAGAATAAGAACATAAAGAACCAATCATGCAACAAAATAAGAAACTTGACAGACTTTACAAGAAAACTCTGTATCTTAACTTAAAAAATTGAAGGCAAACTACAGTTAAATATCACTCCCCTGATTGCTTCTCAACTATGGGTTTCTCTTCTTCTACAATCCCTTCTATAAGCTGCCTTCTACTTCAATGACCAACTCCAGTCCTCTAATTTGACTCTCTATGGAGAGTAATAACCACTCTCTCCTTCAGGAAACATTTCACTACATGAACCTGTTTCAACTCCCTTTTAGTCTTTCTGCTTCCTTTCTGACACCTTTACCTCAGTCTGGTTTGCTGGTTTCCTTAACTCCTGTAAATGATGATGAACAATCTAAATTCCATCATCGGGCCCTTTTTTTCTTGCTCTCTAATTACTCTGAATAATTTCATTTACATCTAAAGTTTTAACTAACCATAAATCAGAGATGCTGACATAGATACTACAGTCTTATTTCTTTCGATCCTGAATGCTTAATATCAACTGGTTGTCATAAAGATATTCTCAATCTCATCACATTCAAAACTTTACAAACTGTTTCATCCCACATCTACCCTGGTTTCCAACTGGTTCTTCCTGTATTCCTTTACCATGATAAAGGGCCTGCTATTTACACAGTCTGCCAAACCCATCTCTTCTTCTCTATTCTAATTATATGGTGCAATTGTGACTGGTTACCTAATCCTAATCTTTCTCTTCTTTCAGTAAAATTCCATAACACTATGGAGTTATATTTATAAAATAAATTATTCTGGTCAGGGTAAAACAAGTTTGTGGCAATTCCCTTCTCTCCCATCCCAACTGCAAACTTATATAGCAATGATAAAGTCAATTTTTAAAATAATTTCTGAAGATCTAACCATATAAAAGTGAATCAAAAATATTATGGATTTGAAAATTAAATTCTATCATGACATATGGGCAGAAAACGCCATCCAAGGGAGAGAACTGAAACCAGTCTTGCAGTTTGAAATAGGGAGCTCATCTAGCACCTCGCCTAAAAACAAAAAAAAACAATAACTTCAAAATACTGTGACCACTGTCTGGAGTTGCCCGCCAGGGTCACAGGAAAAAACAGAGACAACTCCAAAACCAGGAAGAAGGCTAAGCCAAACTGGCTAGGAAAAAGAGTGTAAAATCCTGGCAGGATGAGAGGCATGAACTACTAATGTCATACCTGGTTTTCAGCTGGGGTTGGGCAAGAAATATCCGCCAAATAGGGAAAGGAGAGTTAAGTGGGGAGAGAAAGAAACAACAAAAACAAACCTGTATTCAAAATGATTTTGCTAAAATTGAAGTTTCAAAGCATATACAATAGAAAAGAATGAGAGAATTTTCAGGAAAACAAATAATAGAGTAAAATGGAAAAGACTGAAATTGGTATGTTTAGCATGCTTTTCAGAAAGTAAAAAAAAATAGCATTTATTAAAAAATAAAAGGTATATAAATTAAAATTGGCAGCTACAAATCAGTTTTAGAAAAGAATACGAAAATAAATAAATTCTGAATCCTGGAAACAAATAAATGCTTTTGGGAACAAAAATAAAGCAACATTGAAGAATTCACTCAGAAGTTAGCATGGAGTAATGCAGAGAAAAAAATACCAAAAGACAGATGTCAAGAAGGATAATATGGGGTTGGAGATATAGCTCAGTTGGTAGAGTGCTTGCCTCTCATGCACAAAGCCCTGGGTTCAATCCCCAGCACCACATACACATATACAAAAGGATAATATGAGGTGCTCCATCAGGCCAACAAAGCCATGCTGGAAAACACCGAACCAAGGCTGCCACAGTAGTGGCTCAGTTGAGATCATCATTCAGAATAAAGAGATTCTTCTCATGTGAGCTCTCTGTAGATAAAAATAAGCCTTACATAAAGGAAGAGATGTATAAAGATCATCTATGACCAACATTTCCAACTAACAAATGACCTATCATCTCAGTTTAATGAATTTTGTCCACCCAGGTGAACAAAATTTTCTAGCAGATGGAAACCAACTTTTGGCCAGGGATGAGAAGGGGCTCAAAGAAACTCTGATACTGAACAAGTCTTTTTCAATTGTATAAGCCTGTAAAGCACAGAGTGGTGATAGGTAACTTGTGGCAATAAAAATATACCCGTTTAGGCACAGAAGACAAGAACAGAAAAGGAATTTGGTTATATGGTCACTTTCAATAGAGAAATAGACGAAGTTTAACTATTTGAACAGTCCATACAACAGGAACACAAGCTTTCCAAATTCTTCCATTACTCCTTGCAAAAATAATCACATGAGGGCATAGCAAAAATCTGGTATCTATAATAGATTACCAAGAGTCTTTATGCAATTCTATGTCAAGAGAAAAGAAAAAATATATCAATGGGCAAGCATAGATCTGGCAACATATCTCAAAATACTCTAGAGAAAAAAATTGTAACTGAAGGACCAACTCATGTGACAGTCCTATGCACACCTGGAAGCACAACTGACCAAGTCTGAATCAGTGCCTTCTGTACTTGAATGTATACCTAATGACCTTGGAAAATACAAATTCTTTTTCAGTAGATCTGGGTTGGGGCCTGGCGTTCTTTATTTCTAACAATCTTCCAAGAGACACCAACACCGGTAGTCTGGAGACAAAAACTGGTACAGCTAGAGTATGTAGAGCACGATGACACACAGGCAACATAATCCCCTAAAGTCACAGGGAACTAAGGAGAATTTAGATGTGCCTTTATCATCCTGCATCAGTTGCCATAAGCAGAACTCCAGAGAGCCTACAGGCTTAAAATTAGCAAACAAAGGGCAAATGAAAGTACTTTTCTCTAATCACAATTAATCTAACTTTTGCTAGAAGTAAAAAAGGAAAGAGAGATGTAATTAATTTCCTGAGTAGCACCAGGTCAGTGAGTAAGGACAGTGTGAAAAATAACTCCTCATTCCATTATGGCATTTGTGAATCTACAAGTTTCCAGGAACAGGAACAGGATCTCGATTACATAACACTCAAGGGAACCCTGAAAAAATCAATAAGCCCAGACATAAACACTGAGTTCCCAGTTAGATTTCCTACTCAAAAGGAAAGACAAGGAACGAGAATCAGAGGTTTGGAGGAAAGAGACCTGATAAGGAAAACAAAACCTGACTTCTAATAAATAAAAATAATTTAAGGAAAAAATATTTTAAAAACAAAAACTTAGTATCTTTAGAGAGATTCAAATTATGTACCCATAACAGTAAGTTGTAAAAGAGCAATAAAGTAAAAATACTCTTAGAATTAAACACAATTAAAAAAAAAAAAAGATAGAAGAATTAAAAAATACAAAAAGATCTCCCCAAACTTACAGAAGATGGAATAAGGGAAGGTTGTAATCAATAAGGATTTCCATTAAAAAACAGAGAAAAAAGAGTGATAATGAATGGAAATTTATAACTCAGGCTAAGAAAGAAACAAGTCTGCAGATTAAAAACATCAGTGTTAAGTGCATAACACAATAATGAACAATAAAAGATACACACCTAAACAGATACTTGTAAAATTTAAGAACAAGTGATTGGGGTTGTGGTTTAGTGGTAGAGCGCACTGGGTTCAATCCGCAGCACCACAAAAAAATAAATAAATAAAATAAAGGTCTATCAACAACTAAAAATATTTCAGAACAAAAATGAAGAGAAGATCCTAAGAATTTGCAGTCTTGAGTATATATGCAGCATGGGAAAAGGGAAGGCTAAGCAAGCTCACCTTTCATAGTGTAAATACAAGGTAAGTGTCTAAATTGAAAAAAATTTCTAGAAATCAATGTAAGCAACAAACAGATAAAAGGAAAGATAAAAGGAAAACAGAACTAGGAATAGTTAGTTAGCTTTGTATGTATTTTCTTTGCCTTATTTATATATTTGATAAAAATGTTTAAAGAAAAATTTCTAACTACCCCACCTTCCCAAAAGGGAAATATTTTAATAATTTCATTGGTAAATCGGAATTTTTAAAGAATTACTATAATTGTTATATACCTGAGATTCTTCAGAGTGGTAATGAAAAGATTCCATGTTTCCCATAACAGCAGTCCCCAGAACTGACATGAGAGCCATCTTGTGGTCTGATACTCTAGTTTTCTGCCAAATAACTGCCTAAAAAAAAAGACATAAACTTTTTAAATGATTTAAAGTTTTTAAATTCAAGACCTTACCATATTTATTTCTACACTTAGCATTCATTCTCAACTTATATTTTCAACATTATTTAGAAATGATTCATGAACTTTAAAGTCTGACGAACAAACCCTGGTTCTGAATTTTAGAATCTATGTGTGTTGGAGTATACAATCAACTCAACTTCTCTTAACCTCAGTTTTCTCCTTCCTATAAGATGGACACTTCTGTGTCAGAGGTGTTAGAAAATGAAAATATATAACACAGGCAAGCACACAGGCCAGTACCTGGCATAAAACATTTTCATAAAATATTAATTTTCTCCCTTCTCTTTCCCCAACTTTCAGAATATATACTTCGATGTTACTTAAAATTAAAGTGTTGGCCAGGTGTAGTGGCACACACTCGTAATCCCAGTAACTTGCAAGGCTGAAGCAAGAGGATCAAAGTTTAAGGCCAGTCTTAGCATCTTACACCATCAGCAACTTACCAAGACCTTGTCTCAAAATAAAAACAGAGGACTGGGGATGTTGCTCAGTGAAACACCCCTGGATTCAATCACCAGTACCAACAACACAACACAAAGTTAGAGAAAGTATTACTCCAAGTAAGATATTACTATTTTATTGAGGATGCACAACTATGCTATAGGACTTCTACAGTCAAAAAGATATAAAAATTTTGAGGTGAGACAGAACCTCATGGTGGAAGGGTAAGGCAGAAAACTTCTCAGCTCATGGCAGCTAGGAAACACAGTGAGGAAAGGGCCAAGGACAATATACAGTTCCCCAAGGACATGCCTCCGATAACCTATTTCCTCTAATCAGGGCCCCATCTGCCTTTAAGACTACCTCCTAGTAGTCCATTCAAATTATTAATCCATCAAATTAGCTAATCCACTGACTAGGTTACAGCCCTCATGATGCAATCACTTCCCAAAAGTCCCACCTCTGCACATTGCTGCATTGGGACCTGAGTCTTCAACACATGAGCTTTTATGTGACATTCCAGATCCAACCATAACAGATGCCCTGAGAATTACTGGTACTTCCTGTCACTCTAGCTGTAATGTTACTACTTTCTCTTCTATACTAAAAGTAGGGTGGAATTCAAGACAGTGAAAGTGACACAAGACTTTTTTTTTTTTTTTTTTTTTTTTTAGTTGTTTTGGTTTATCTTATTTTAAGGTAAACCACTTGCAAACAATGGGATTTTACTAATATTAATAGTGTGGTCAAAAACCACTGGGCTGGATAATAGAACCAGCACAGTCAAAAGAGGGAAAGAAGATAGACTAAAGGTATGAAGTAGACTTATGTGACTTTGTGATGACTGCATGCACAGAGAAAGAAAATGAGAATCATAAACAACTCCTAGGTAATGGCAGTATCATCATTCTCTAAGATAGCAACCTTTTATTCCAATACACTGAAAAATTTAGAAGATATTAGCAATGTTTTAGACACATATGACCTATCCAAATTAAATCAGGAGGATAGAATAAACCCAAACACACCAATAATCAGCAATGATACCGAAGCAGTAATAAAAAAGACTTTCAACAAAGAAAAGCCCAGGACCAGATGGTTCTTAGATAAACTCTACAAGACCCAAAGAAAAACTAAAGCTAATCCTCCTCAAATTATTATTATTATTATTATTATTATTATTATTATTATTATTAGTGTGTGTGTGTGTGTAGCACACTATAAAGTCATTATCACTCGTATATCAAAACCAGATAAGGACACAAAATGAAAGAAAACTGTAGACTAATATCCCTGATGAACATAGATGCAAAACTCCTTAATGTTATTAGCAACCCACATTCAAAAAATACACTGATAAGACTGTACAGACCATGTGTGGTGGTGCACACCCAAAATCCCAGTGTCTTGGCTAAAGCAGGAGGATTACAAGTTTGAAGGCAGCCTCAACAATTTAACAAACAAGACCTTGTTTCAAAAATAACAGGGGTTGGGGGATAACTTGGTGGTATAATGCCACTGGGTTCAATCTAACATAATGCTTGGGGGCAGGGAGCTGAGCTGTAGTACATCATGAACAAGTTGGTTTCACTCGTGGATGCAAGGTTGGTTCAACACATGCACATCAATAAATGTAATTAATCATATAAATAGAATTAAGAACAAAAATCACATGATCATCTCAACAGATGCTGGAAAAGTCTGAGAAAATTCAGCACCTATTCATGTTATAAACACTGAAAAAAGGGGATACAAGGAGCTTACCTCGACATCATAAATGCTATATATAAGAACTACAAAGCTAACATAATATGGAACAGTAAAAAGCTGAAAGCATTTCTATTAAAATCAGAAACAAGTCTATGATGTCCACTTTCACCACTGTTATTCAATGCATACTGTTAGGGTCTGTAAACAAGTCAAGATAGCGCCTGGCATTTTGCCAGAGGGAGTGGTTTGTGAAGTAACGCCAGCGAGCCATTAAGTGTGGAGATTCCTTATTGGTTTACTGCTGTATCTAGTTTATGTTAATTAAGATAAGCTGTGTGGAATGTATATATAACCCTCCTGTCCTAGAATAAACGGCTCCCACTCCTGCTGTATCAATGTACACAAGTTGTTCGTCACCCCCCGGTTATTTTGCTGCAGCCGGACTGCGGCAGCATACTTTGAAAATTCAGTCAGAGCAATTAAGAGAAGAAAATTAAGGAATACAAACAGAAGTCAAATTATTTGTTTGCCAATGATATAATTTTATCTATACTTAGAAGACCCCAAAACTCCACCAGATTTCTAGAGCTGATAAATTCAGCAAATTAGCTGGATAAAAAAACCCCAACATTCAAATATAAGAAGTTTTCTATATCCCAATAATGAACCTGATGAAAAAGAAATCAGGAAAACACTTCTATTCACAATAATCTCAATTCCCCACACCCCACCAAAGAAAAGCCCCCAAACCAAAAACCTCAGAATAAATCTAACCAAGAAGGGATAAGACATTAGAAGACTGGACAGATTTAATAGTTCTGTTCTTGGACTGACAGATTTAATAGTTAAAATGGCCATTTTACCAAAAGTGAAATACAGATTCAATGGAATCTCCATCAAAATACTAATGGTACTCTTCACAAAACTAGAAAAAAAAAGGTCCTAAAATTTTTATGAAAGAAAAAAAGACATAGAATAGACAAAGCAATTCTAAACAATAAGAACAAGGATCAAAGTATCACAATAACCAATCTCAAATTATACTACAGAGCTATAGTAACAAAACCAGCATGATGTTTGCATATAAGCAGACATGAAAACTAACTGGAACAGATAGAATACAGAGACAAATCTACATATGTACAGCCATCTCATCTTTGACAAAGTTGCCAAAAATATACATTGCAGAAAACATAGCTTTTTAAACAAATGGTGCTGGGAAAACTGGATATCCATATGTGGAAGAATGAAACTAGATCTCTACCTATAACTCTGCACAAAACTCAATTCAAACTGGATCAAAGACCTAGAAATTAGACTGGAAACACTGCAACTGCGAGAAGAAAACACAGGATCAACACTCTAAGATATAGATGCAGGCACTGACTTCCTTAGTAAGACCCCTGAAGCTCAAGAAATAAACCAAGAATTGAAAAGTGGAATGGGATCAAATTTAAAAGCTTCTGACAGCAAAGGAAACAAGAGCATGCAGAGAAGATTATAGAATGGGAGAATATCTTTGCCAGCTATTCTTCTAACAGAGGATTAATATCCAAAGTATAATGAACTTAAAAAAACTTCACATACACACATACCCACACAAACCTCAATCAGTCCAATCAATAAATGGGAAGTGAACTAAACAAACAGTTTTCAAAAGAATAAATGCAAATGACCAGCAAATGTTCAACATTTTTAGTGGACTGCTAGTTAGAAAGACAATCATCAGGAATAGAAATAATAATAAATGCTGACGAGGATGTGGGGAGAAAGGAACACTTACACATTGTTAGTGTGACTATAAATTAGTACAACCAATATGGAAATCAGTATAGAGGTTCCACAAAAGACTAGGAATAGAATTACCACAGGACCCAGCTATCCCACTCCTTGATATTTATCCAAAAGAACTGAAATAAAAATACTCTAGTAATAAATGCATTCCAATGTTTGTAGCAGTGCAATTCACAATGGCCAAGTTATGGAACCAGCCTAGGTGTCTGTCAACAAATGAATGGATAATGAAAATGTGGAGTTTATATACACAATGGAGTTCCACTCAGCCATAACAAACAATAATATGTCCTTTGTTGGTAAATGGGTAGAACTGGAGATGATCATTCTAAGTGAAATAAGCCAGACTCAGAAAGTCAAGGGTAAAAGTTTTCTGTCATACAAAGACAGGAAATGGGAATCTATAGAAAAGGGTGTAGGGTGTCTCATGAAAATAGGAGGGAGAATAGTAGAGAAGAGAAAGGGAATCAAGGGAATGGGAGAAGACATGGGAAAGGAGAAGAAATATGGAATAAAATTCATCAAATTATCCTATGTTCATGTATGAATATATCACAATGAATCTCTGTAATGTACCAACTAAAATAAATTATAAACGGAAGAGTAGAGAAAGGGGATGGGGGGAAGGAGGAGAGAAGGAAAACAGAAAGTACTGGAAAATGAAATGAACAAAGTATGATATGTGCATACATGAATATTTTGTCACAGTGAACCCAAATAATATGTATGATTATAATGCACTAATAAAAACCATAATAAAATATAAAACAGAGTAAACAAACAAGAAGAAAAGAGTATTGGTTGCCATATCTTTGAACCTGCTAATAACTATAGACTTTGCCCACTACTTTACATTAGAAAGTCCAAGGCAATACTCTTTCTTCTTTTAATAAGTTTAATTTACATATTGCACAATTTATACACCTTCAGTTTACAAATCAATGGGTTTTAGTGTATTTATAGTTGTGTAAGAATCACAATTTCATTTTAGAACATCTTTATCACTAAAAAGAGAAATCTCTTGTCTATTAGCAGTGAGTTCCTTATCCATCACCTTACAATCACTAATCTACTTTATGAATTTGCCCACTTTAGGTATTCATGTAAATGGAATCATACAATATGTAGTCTTTTCCTAGCACTTTGCAAAATATTTTTAAGGTTTAAACATATAATATCACTACTGCATTCCTTTTAAATGACTAAATAATATTCCATTATACAGATATATATTTGAATGATACTTCTATCAGCTGACAGGTATTTGGGTTGTTTCTTCTTCTGGGCTTTTGTAATTGATACTGCTATAAATATTCTTGTGTGCATTTTTGTATGGACATGTGTTTTCATTTCTCTTGGGTATATACCTAGGAGTAGGACTGAGGAGCCACAAGGTAATCATGTTTAATTATTTGAGGAACTTCCATTGTAATCACTGTGTGCACATGTACTTACACCTCTGAAAAGATAAAGAAATACTAGCTTCTGCTATTGTGGCTTACTGTTTTAAGCCAGCCAGTAGCTGGTAACTTAAGGGACAATATTCAAAATAACAGTAAGTTGATAAGGTTCTGAATAATCTGCAAATATATGGGAATTAAATATCCAAAAATTCCGTATAATAAGGAATTATTACATGATAAAAAATTTATTCACAAAAACTATAAATTTTTAAAGATATGCCAGTTCTCTGATATTGACCACACACATATTTTTCTTTTTTCCTTTTTGAGTACTGGAGATTAAACTCAGGACCTTAAACATGCTAGGCAAGCACTCTACCTCTGAGCCACACCCCCAATGGCACATATATTTAAAATAGCAAGAAAATATTTTGAACCACAAATATTTTAAAATTCCTGAATTAAATTAAGTACAAAATCTATGATACTACTAATATAAACGTTATATTATTTAGTTTACATTAGAAAAATAAAATGTTAGTTGCTGATTAATGCATGGCTTCTAATCCACTGCATGATTTGCTGAACAGTTACTATACTGAATTGAAAAAAAGACCACTTCAGGAAACAGGTTCTAGGAATGGTGTGAAATAGAGCAAGAAATATGATTTTAAAAACATTTTTTAAGTGCACTGCTCATAGCTTGGAAGAATCATTTCACACTAGGTAATTACTGCATCAGATCAAGGAGGTTAATTTAGGAACATTTTCCAAACTAGTTACACTTGAACTAGCAAGAAATGGATAAAAAGAGCTGTTGATAAGTAAAATCTTCACTATTACTTAGGAACTCCTTAGTTTCAAAACAGAATCCATTATTAAAAAGCTAAACCATTACATATAGTAAATATTGAGAATCCAGAAGAAATTAGATTTTATAATTAAATTAATTTATATGTTCTACAGAAAATATAGTTTTTAGTTTGCTTTCTCTACCATCTTATAAATCCTATGTTATTTTCAAAAACAGATTAACTTTTTACTTTCTGAAGTTTTTTGTGTATCTTTCCCTTAGGCTAAAAGCTTAACAAGCTAAAAATACACACAACCCTCCATATGTTTTCTATCTAGGTCACACAAAGTTGGAGCATCTGAATGTGCCAAGTAAGAATCTGACTCTGGTCAGTATGATGACCGTGCAAAAATGCCTCAATCAAAAATATATTATTACATGTACACCATTTTAGGTTTGATTGAACTTAGCCAAATATATCTTGTCCCTGTTCTTACTTCATTGACAAACACTATTTGAAGAAAATGAAGTTAGATGAGATTATTCAGTATTTAATTAGTAAACCCCAATTGTAAAAGCAATCTGTTACACAGAGAAAAGCAGGTTACATATAGATAATGCTGATATAGCATGTTGATACAGATGACTCCCCTTTTACAGTATGAAATAAAAGAGTACATTCTACTGGCTTCAAATGCAACTCATAGTTTCAATGTCTCCTCCAAAACTCATGTTGAAATTTCATTGCTATCCTAACAGAGATAGAAACTTTAGAACTGGTTAGAGCACTACCCTCACGTTTGGATTAACGTGTACAAACTGAGTTCATTAGTTATCTCGGGTTTACACTTGTTAAAAGGATGAGTTCAGTTCAATTTTCTCTGTCTCTCATACTCACTTTCCATGTTATGATGCAGTAAGAAGGCCCTTACCAGGTTCGACTCCTCGTTTTGGGGATTCCCGGTCTGCAGAAGCATGAGTCAAATAACCTACTGTCTATAATTTATCCAGCAGAAAATGGACTAAGCAACTAAATTTTTCTTGCAAATTATATGCATAAATGTATTAAACTCACAACAGAATTTCTTAAAAGCCCAAATTCTGGGGCTGGGGTTGTGGCTCAGTGGTAGAGCACTTGCCTAGCATGTGTGAGGCCCTGGGTTTGAGTCTCAGTACCGCACATAAATAACATAAAGGTCCATTTACAACTAAAATAAATATATATATTTTTAAAAAGCCCCAATTTTTACCTTTTTTTCAAGGTATTTAACAAGTTAACATAATTGCATCGATATCTACTGCTCCTGTATATATTTATAATATCTCTGGTTCAGAAAAGGGCAGTGACACAAATACAACATTAGCAGCTAAGAAATTGCTAAATGGTTTAAATCCAAAATAAAATTATGGATTATTCCATCACAATAGCAATAGTATTATTTTTAAAAATCTATTTTCTATAAACATAATAAGCATTAATATGATTAGACTGTTATAAGGCATAGAGGTCCAAACCAAAGGAATAAGCAATATGTTCAATGAAATAATATCAGAAAACTTTCCAGACATGAAGAATGAAATGGAAATCCAAATTCAAGAAGCCTACAGGACGCCGAATGTGCAAAATCACAACAGATCCACACCAAGACACATTATAATGAAAATGGCCAACATACAGAATAAGGAGAGAATTTTAAAAGCCAAAAGAGAAAGGAATCAGATTACATATAGGGATAATGGCAGATTTTTCAACACAGACCCTGAAAGCTAAAAGATCCTGGAATAACATATTTCAAGCTCTAAAAGATAATGGGTGCCAACCAAGAATCTTGTATCCAGCAAAATTAAGCTTCAGATTTGAAGATGAAATAAAAACCTTCCATGATAAACAAAAGTTACAAGAATTTATAGCTAGAAGACCAGCATTACAAAACATCCTTGGCTTTCACTTATATTTTTTTATTTTAATACATATACATTGGGTGAACAGAACATTTTTCCTCAAGGCTACAAAAACCTGGTGATAGACATTTTACTTATAGAAGGGATGGGAACTAAAGAAGCTAGGCAAATGAGAAACAAAGATGGGAGAAATATTTTCATTCTATATTTTCATAAATGTGCAATTTAAAAATTAAATAAAATTTAGAAGCATTACTTTACATAACTATCAAAGATAGAGTATGGTGACACATTTCTCAGCAGTGTTTTAAAACAAGAAAGATTATTTTCAAATGGTAAGCAAATCATATCATCTATATCAGAGATGTTTTTCTTGCCTAAACCCTCCCCTCCATGTCCTGTACAACTGCTCAGACTACTGAATCAGCTTCTACAGTCTTACTAAGGATTAAACATATTTGGTACATCCTCCATTGCCATGGGAATTCTTATTTTGTTAATCTCCAAATGAACTTCTCATTTGGTTCCTTCTCGGCCACACTACAGGTGGTTCACATTCCCATGTAAGGTACACGAGATTTTTCCGAATCTAGACCCAAGTGATCTTTCTAATCTTATCATCTCTTTTCTTGCAACAGCTTTCTCTGACCTCTGATGACTCCTTGCTATTGTACATGTTGTTTCCCCTGCTTTGAACACCTTTAACCACTTGGTGTTTCTCGAGAATTATTTCTAAGGCTATCTCCTCTAATAATCTTTTTTTAAAAATATATTTAGATGTAGATGGACAAATATCTTTATTTTACTTATTTATTTTTATGTGGTTCTGATGATCAAACCTAGTGGCTCAAATGTGCTAGGCAAGCACTCTGAGCCACAACTTCAGCCCATAGTCTTTTAAATCTAATCATATTTTAATAAAATTCACAATATCAGAAACAGTAACAATGCACATTTACTAAGCAATTACATGGTAGACCCTGGGCTAAGAATGCTTTATTTTATTTTGAAAACTTCTGCTATCTTGATACTATTATTCCATTTTAAAGACAATGACATTGAAGCCTAGACAAGTAATATAACCAGTTAGTAATAACATGAAGATCAGAATTAGAAATCATACTTGTCTAATGCTTGATTTTCTTAATAGTTAAATAAATCCTTCCTCAGGATGAAAGGAAGATTGTGGGTAGTCTCTGGAAGTTCTATGAGTAATATACTTTTCCCATCAAGATTATAAATATTGAAGACTTGAAGCATTTCTAATTATAGCAGATAAAGGAAAAAAAATCTTAGAAATAATTCTCATCCTATAAGAGAAGACTGTCACATAGTTCTACATGTAAGTAGTTTTTTTTTTTTGGGGGGGGGAGAGTGTTGGATTCAGATTTTTTAAAATATATCATAATCACAACTTATAAGCAAAATCTAATGTAATGTAAATATGTATAAAAAATTAATTACCCAATTGAAAGTAAATTTGCTTCTAATATTAGCTAACAATATTCAACTGAAAGAAAGCAAATTGTTTTTTACATTGGCTAACTCAAGCTTTAAATTAAATACAGATCATTGCAAGTATAAGGGAAAAAAAATCCTCAAAACTAACCAATGAGAAGTAAATTAAACAATAAATTTACTTAACTTTCACAAAGAGGAAGAAAAAGGAGCTAGTGTTTTTAGACCTCGAAGTGAAAACATCCTTTCCCTGTTTTCCAAAACAAAGCAGGAAGAAAAAGAAGGTTGAACTTGACATTCAAGTAATAATATTCAGAAGCTTTTCATAGAGATAATATCTATTTTGCAGTTCTTATTTAAAATATGTAAAATGAAAAAAATACATAAAATGTTTTAGGACTAAGAGACTGATTAAATAATGAATGCAAATATTATAATAACTGGCCTTCCAAAGTTGACTGCCTATGTTTTCAAACAGCCCTAAGGTTAGTAAGTATATGTTACCACCACCAAAACATAACAGTATTTGAAGTCGTTTTCTCTGCTTCTACATTATCTGTACTTCAGAAAATCATTTGGATCAGGCTGTCTGATCAAGTCTTTATCTTGGAGCCCTAAGGCAACTGCTAATTCCTCCCTTATTCACATAAAAGGATATCGAGTTGCTATTGCTTTATAAGAAAATATGATTTCAGCCTTCATTTTTTTATTCTCATTGAATGGAACACCTTATCTATTACATTTTGTTTCTTCTCTGTACTTGCTGTTAAACTCTCCATAACTCATTATAAATGAAGCTACCCAAACCATCTATTCTGCAACAAAACTCCATTACCCACATGGCTCTCCTGCAGAATGAGACTAAACCCACAGATTCTGAGCTCCCAAAACTCCCATCAGCTAGCTTTTTTCTTATCTTATCCTTCTCATAAGTCTTATTTTGTTCAAACAAATGTGCCAACAATATAGTTCTTTATTCTTGTAATTCTGGGCTTTTTTTGTTGTTGTTGTTGTTAACAAGTCTACAAAGGCTAACAAATAACATCTAGCCTATAGTCATTCACTTTTCTCTCTAAACTGATTGGTTAACAAAAACTCCCTAATGATAGATAACAATTTCATTTTTAAAAAGTTTTATTTCTAGAAACTTCTTTTTGGAGATCAAGATTATGTTAAGCTTCTTTTTGGAATAAGATCAAAACTATGTCAGGGTAACTCATGATGAGAACTACATATTAAAGGAGAAAGTCAGATACATTCACTTGAAGATTTAAACCAGGATGTAGTACTATCATTTCCCTAAGCAATAAGTTATATTAATCAGACATTTAAAAATCTATTATGTTCTCTGTTTTCCACATGCAGTCAGTCAATCAGTCTCATTGATTCTCCCTTTTAATAGCTATCAGACACTTTGTGCTTCACATGCCTGATGTATTTATCCTGATTCAGGCCCTTATTGCCTATGATAGTATACCAGCTTCTTAAATAGTGCTCCTATTTACAGTTTCTCATAACTCCTTCCCGAAGACTAGTGCCAAACTAATTGTCAGGTTAAACACCTTGATCAGGTTACTTCTCTGCTTCAAAAGGTTTTAATGATTCCCAACAATCTATTTTTAAAATTTCAGGAAGGTTTCAAGATGATAGGTTAGAAGCACCATTCACATGCCTGCTTCTCCAAAAGACAGAATAAAAAATCTAGAGAATAGCTGTGTATGGAGATGGGTGACCATGAGAGAATGCTGAAGTTTACTAGTAGTGAGTCGCCAAAGACTTGGAGAAAGCCAGAGATTTTGGACAGCAGAACTGAAGGTGAAACAAAGCTCCCTAGTACCAAAGACATAACAGCATAGGAGGCAGGTATAGAGGTGAGAGGTATAGTCCCAGTGAGCACCACTTGCACAGGAATCGGCACTTTGCAGAAGTACAGTCTAAACAGATGATAGATCTAGGATCTGCACAGCAAACAGGCAGAGAAGTTCTCTGCACTTCCCAGGATATCTGCATGGTATGTGAAGAGACAACCTACAGATGGGAGAAAATTGTTTCAAGTTATTTATCCAACAGAAATTTACAATCCAGAATATATAAAGAACTCAAAAGAAGTAATAAAAGAATAACCCAATCAAAAAATGGGCAAATGATCTGAACGAAGACTTCTCAAAGAAATATAAATGGCCAACAGAATACAGAAAAAAAATGCTCAGTATCTTTAATATCAATCCTGTCACTTTTATAGGTTGTTCCTACCCCAGTGAATTAATAAATGCCCACCTGCCAAGTGGAAAAACTCAGCTCTTTTTTTTCATTTTCTATGAGTCTCAACCAAAAGGAGAAGGAAGTGTTGAGTATGAGAGCTCATTTTTTCTGCTTTATCTCTCTGTTCAGTTGCTATCTTTAATGTTCAATGATACCATCTGCCTATAGTTCTCAGGTGCTTTAATACCTATGCTCACAGGTCACTATGGGATAGTGCCACCAAAGTGGTGAAGTACTCCTGATCTCAGCCCTTAATCACATTTATTGAATGCACTAGAAATATGGCAGTTATGAAACAGTAAAAAATCCTCTTCATCATGGAAATTATATGCTAGAGAAGGAAATAAAGACAATAAATCAAGACTATATATATTTGATAGTAGTGAATCTTAAGGAAAATATGTGTGAGGCAGGGAAAATGGTTGCAATTTTAGGGTTGATAAAGAAAGCCTCACTGAAAAAGTTTGAGATGTAAAAGATGAGAACTGAACCAGATATAAGGAGAGGGTGAACGTTCTAGGCAAAGAAACTTATTGCAAATCCATCAGTCCTGAGTTCAAATTGTGACTGATTCTAAGAAAAGAAGCAAAGTGATCAAAAAAAGAGGTTTGCAAAATACAGCCAAAGAGCCAGATTAAGCCCACTGCCTGATTTTTGTAAGCAAAGTTTTATTGTTCAGGGATGCTTTCATGCTACAAATGAAGAGATGAATAATGGCAATAAAAACTCATTGGCCTACAAAACCTAAAATACATACTATCTGGATTTTTGCAGAAACAGTTTATTAACTGCTGCTATAGAATTTGCAGTCCATCTGTGAAGACTTTAATTTTACTCTCAATGAAATGGAAATTGACTAAAGAGAATTTATATGATCTGACTTACACTCCCCCCTCCCCAGGATTGGTGGGCAGAAAATAGATTGAAGAGGGCAGTGAAGGAATTAGGGAGTTCCAATTAGAATACATACAAGAATTCAGGTAAAATAAGGTGGTGGCTTACACCACACTGGTTGTCATAAACATGGAAATTTTTGAAAGCAGATATAAAGAATTTACTCTTGAATCGGATTAGAGTGAAGGGAATTGGTAGCCAAGAATAAGCCTAAAAGGCTTTTTGGTTTGCCAACTGGAAAAAGAGGGTTTGTATATACTTACAGGGAAGGAGGCAGAAAAAAGTCTGGGAGGGAAGATATGAACCTGAATTTTTTACATGTTAAGTGTAAGAAGCCTATTACTAGATACCCAAAGAGAGATAACTAGAGTGGTAGATGAATCCGTGAGTGTAAACTTTAGGGGACAGGTACAGAATAAAATAAAAATTTACGAGTCACTTATATATGACTGATATCTAAGTCATGAGACTAAAAAAGACTAACAAAAAAATTAAGACATATAGAAAGGGAGGGTAAGATTTACAGAGCAGTGGTTTTATACCACATTGCTTTGGACTTTCATCTGACCCCTACCAATGAAAAGCTATGGAGAAGTCTTTCTTTTTGTCCATATCAGAAAATTTTCCTCATTTATATGGATTTTTTTCAGAGACTCTTTGTGCCTATCCTACTTCAACTGATATTAAGTACACAATGTAATCCTGGGCTTAAGTTTGTTCCCATAATTCTCTTAGGCTGTAATCAAATCAGGTGTGTGATTAAATTTTTTTGAATATTTTACAGCAAATAGTGTTTTTAATCCTGTCCCATTACTATTTTCTTTATGTGACTGCAATGGTTTGAGTGGATTGCTCAAAGACTTAAATGTTGAAAATGTAAAGGATAAGCTAAAGTTCACATTTCCTAATTTTTAAAATCATTTTTATTGGTGTCTTATAATTATACATAATAGTGGGATTCATTATACATGCACAGAGTAGAAACATACAATTTGGTCAGTTTTGTTCTCTGGTATCTTTCTTTTCCCTCCCTGTGGTCCCCTTCCTTCCTTTTCTACTGATCTCCCCCCGCTTTTTTTTTTTTTTTTAATGAAATTCCCTTTCCTTTTTTCTCTCTAGCTTTCACATATGAGAGAAAACATATGACCCTTGACTGATGTGACTTATTTTGCTTAATATAATGCTCAAATTCAAATATCTTATTCTATTTTTATTTTTAAATTTAAGTTGTTGATGGACCTTTATTTTATTTATTTGTATGTGGTGCTGAGAATCGAACCCAATGCCTCATGCATGCCAGGCAAGCGCTCTACCACTGAGCCACAACCCTAGCCCCTCAAATATCTTATTCTTTAATAAAGTATTCATTCTCCTATCCTAGAGCTTCCTTCTATATACTAGACACAGAGCCTTGAGTAGGTGCTTTGGAAGGGGTATATCATAGCTTGTAGTCTGCAGGAGTTTACAGTAGAAGTGAGAAGATATGAAAGCATAAGAACACTCAACATATGAAAACTTGAGTGATTATTAAATGCTAACAATAAAAACCACAGAAATTAAGAAGAGTTAAAGTCACTTCAGACCAAAACTGTCAGGTATGACTTTATGATGGATTTGTTTTGATTTGGGTCACAAAGTCTAGGTATTTAGCTAAGGCCTTTACTGGACTGGAGCTCACACTCAGGTACATGTTAATAGGTGGAGACTAAAAGTTTTTGCTTATTTTGAAAAGATACAGATGCAGGCCTCCCTCCCATAAGAGGCTGTTGAAGACAGGTGCAATGACACACACCTGTAATCCCAGTGACTAGGGAGGTTGAGGAAGGAGAATCCAAGTTTGAGACCAGACTCAGCAATTTAATGAGATCCTATCTCAAAATAAAAAGGACTGGGGATGTAGCACAGTGGTAAAACATGCCTCTGGGTTCAATTCCCAATTACCAAAAAAGAAAAAAAAAAAAAAAAAGAGGTTTTGGAGATGGAATGTAAATCACTGGTAATGAAGCAAAAGGATATGCAAGAAGTATGGAGAAAATGCCACATGCATAGTTGAGGCAAATCAAAGTTTTCCTAGGGGATAATATTAGACTTTCTATATACACTCTAATAGTGTTGCTAAACATAAAATTCAGAAACCAACTACATTTATAAGTTTGTTATGTGTCTTTATATATACTTTTCTATACAATATTCCAAAGAATTAAGGTGAAAGTAAAAGAAATTAGCATAACAAAAGACATGAAAACCATTTGATAAATTTAGTTATTAATTTGAAAGTAGCAAAAATCTCCTTTAAAATTAAAAAAGCATGATTGATATTCAGCTAACCTTTTAATATATTTGAAGAAACAGCCACCTACATCAATTAAAGAAAAAAATAACCCACCCAAACTTTCTAGATTGGCACTGTAAGAATAATTTCTTCTTAAGGAAGCAACAGTTGAGTCTCGGTCCTAACTTGGAATCTCTGATTGTACTGCTTCAACTTTGGTGAGATGGGGGTGACCTTTAACACTGGTTCAATTGTGGCAAAGACTTTTCTCCTTGACTCCCCTCCCCATAGCACAACTGAAACAAAGGTGGGACACTGAAAATGCTTTGAGTAAAAGGCAAAGAGGATACAATGAACAAAGCATACCATAAAAAAATGAATATTATAAGAAGCAGATATAGATAAGATACCACTTATTAATCTTCAGTTTATAATCCAAATTTTTTGTGTTTCCAAATCCAAAACACAAAATAGTGTTTTCCTAGAGACTTGGAAAACCAAACCTAGAAATGAGGCTACTACATTTCACAATCAAACCAGGTTTCTGTTTTTGTATTTCTGGCTAAGGTCCTTGCCTCTTCCCAGACTGACTGAAATCAGAAATATTCAACCCTTCAAAGTAGTGTTATCATTATATCAGACCTCAAAACACAAATACACACAACAAGAACTGATTCCAATAAGTCTTAACACTCTTGTGTAACACGGAGGTGGAAATGAGAAGGAAGCCATTCTTTTTCTTTGGGGTGGGGGGATTGAATCCAGGGGTGCTTAACCATTGAGCCACATCCATAGACCTTTTTAGGTTTATTTTGAGAAAGGGTTAAGACAAGCAATTGAGACTCACTAAATTGCTTGGGGCCTGGCTAAACTGTTGAGGCTGGCTTTGAACTCATGATCCTCTTGCTGGGATTACAGGTGTGTGATATCACACCTGGCAGGAAGCCATTCTTTGAATCATGTCACTCTCTTTTTTAATAGTTAAACAATTCTGAAATCAATACATCCAATTCAGCTTTTGCAACACCAGTGGGCTTCTAATTATTGAAACAAAATTCAGGAATGGAGATGTAGCTCAGTGGTAGAGCATATGTTTTGTATGTTTGAGGCCCTGATTCAATCCCCAGCACTACAAAACAAAACGAAACTTCAAAACAGTGTCTAAAACTACAAATATTTTAAGAAAAACTTAAAATCAATGATTACGAAGTATGAGAATAGCCCTTATTTAAAATCACAAATTTAACATTATGTTTTAGAGTTCCACAAAATTATTTATGTTTATATGAAATAGCTAAGAATACTAAATTGGTTTCAGATAATACCATAGAGAAAAATTCTAATAACTACTTTATAAATGAAAATATATATAGCAAGACCTCACATGGATTCAGTTTTTACATTAAACCTGAAAACTATAATGTTCATTTAAGGAATGGCTCCAGCAATTCTCCACATAATATCTACTTTAAATAAACTCACTGAATGCACTTGTAAATTATTTTCCTTTAGCCGTCTCATTATTCAATATGCTTTCAAGGAACATGGTGATGAAAGAAGAAAAATACCTCTTTCTAACATAACCATACTGGCAAGAACATCAACATTATCAGTATTCAAAGAATGTCTTGGCAGGTTAAACCTTCATAAAAAGAAGGAACACTATCTAATCCAAGTTATCAAAATAGCAATAGGACTTCTCATATTATGGGCAGTATGATTGTTGATTTCTAAAGCAGAAAAAAAAAAGACATCAATATTATCATGTTTAAATTTTAAACAAAGACCAAAACATCCTTCCCAACAGCATATGAAGGAGTGATGAAAGTTAACAATGTTTAAAAGAAAAAGACTAAGAGCACTGAAGGATTCAACATTTAAAGAGACTGAGGATAACATGTCAATACTATTTTGGAAGTTTCAACAATATAGTTTAACATTTCTTGAGGCACAACAGGACTACTGAAAAACAAAATATTAGAATAATAATCTGTACTAACAACAAAAGAGCTCAAAAATAAAAAGCCTGTTCTAATTCAGTCCATGGTCTGTCTCCTTGCATAACAATAGCTAATGTTCAATTTTACTGTAAGACTTTTGATAATCTTTTATTACTTTCATAGTATAACATTCAACATACGCTCCAGAAGTTGAACTGCATCAGAAATTATTGAAGGCCATAAAGGCATTTGTTTAATATAAGTTCAGACAATAGTGTCCTCTGAAAATACTAAAATATAGTGTATTACAAAATACTACTTTCAATTCTCAGCAGAAAACACCTACACTAAACTTTAAAATTTAAAAGACTTATATTGACTTCAAATGAATAAAAACTCAAGATCTCAACCAAATAATTCTGATATACTCATTTTCATTATGTGAGGCAATAATCCTATTTTGTCTATCATTCAAAACTTTTTAGTAATCACTTTTCTTTTACGAACAACTAATTCCTATCTCTACTCACATGTTAGCCTTTTCATCTGTTTTCCCTTTCTGATTACCATGTTTCTTCTGATCTTGGTGTTTTCTTAACTTGGAGACATTTAACTTTTAATTACTTAACGTCTTCTGAATCAAGAGGTCATAGGGTTATTTATATTAGCAGGACCAGCCTCTATCCATCAACATCCTGAGGAATCATACCATGGTAGAGCTGAAAGGGATCTCAAGGTATCATTTGGTTGAGCTCTATGCCAGCAGGAACAGGTGGCTGACTAGTCTTAATTTTTTTCTTTTAATATGACCAAAGATTTTGATCATAAACATTTCACCATGGTTTGAAGTCAGAAGATAAAGAATCTTCTTGATAAATGAGTAAAAAAGACATAGAATAGAAAGAAACTGAGACAAAATAGCTTCTGACCTCAGCACTATTACTTAGTACAAAATGTGAAACAATTCCTTTGATCACTCTGAGCTTCATTCCTCATACAGAGATAATGCTGTTTATCTCACAAAGTTATTTTAAGTATTCTGAAATTTGGAAAAGGACTATGCTGGTGGGACTGCAAATTGGTGCAAGCACTCTGGAAAGCAGTATGGAGATGCCTTAGAAAACTTGGAATGGAACCATCATTTGACCCAGTTATCCACTCCTAGGTCTATACCCAAAGGACTTAAAATCAGCATACTATAGTAACACAGCCACATCAATGTTTATAGCAGCACAATTCACAATAGCTAAGCAGTGGAACCAACCTAAATGCCTTTCAATAGACGAATGGATAAAGAAACTGTGGTATATATACACAATAAAATATTACTCAACATTAAAAGAGAAAAAATTATGGTATGTGCAAGTAATTGGAGGAAGTTGTAGAATATCATGCTAAGCGAAGTAAGCCAATCCCCAAAAACCAAAGGCCAAATCTTCTCTCTGATAAGTGGATGCTGATCCATAATGGAGTGCGGGGGAGGAAATGTGACTGGGCAAAGGGGAGAGTGCTGAAGAGAGTGGGTATGGGGGCAGGAAAGATGATGGGATGTGATGGGCATTACCACCTCTATACATGTATCGCTGCACATGTGGTGCAATGCTACATCTAGCATCATGTACAATAAGAGAAATGAAAAGTTGTGCTGCAATTGTGTACAATGTATCAAAATGCATTCTGCTGTCATATATACCTAATTAAAATAAATAAATAAATTTATATTTTTTAAAAAAGACTGGGAAGAGAACACAATAGAGTGTACAGAACCTGCACTCCAAGGCATGCTAAGTTTCAAATTCCATTTCAACAACTTTTTAGTTGCTCAACACTAAGCAAAGTATGGAACCTCTTGGAGTTCAGCTCAGAGGACAACTGCAAAATTGATAAAATGTCCACCTCACTTGGTTGTTATTGTGAGGATTACAGGAGATTAATGCACCTAGATAGATCCTGGCTTGCAAGTGTTAATTCTTTATTCCTCTGAGGCTTCCATGCTGCTGTGTGATTCTGCTCTCCTTCCACTAAATATTTCAAGGTGCTCATGTGGAATTTTGTAAAAAAAAAAAAAAAAAAAAAAAATCAGAAAATACATGAAACTTTCTTTCCCATAAAATTCATCAAGCAATAAGATGAAATCCCTTCCTTATAAGCCCTGCTCTAAAAAATGGAAAGAAATGAGGTAGTTTCCTTAAAAAAACAAAAACAAACAAACAAACAAACAAAAAAAAAAACAGTTTAGAAGGTAAAAACATGTCACTGAATTGTACACTCTTTAAAGGAACAGAACAAGTCTTACCCATCTTTAAGATTTTCAGAGTCTATCTTAGCTTTTCATAAAAGGGAGTGCTCAAGAATTTCTTGGATAAAAAAGTCTACTTAGGGAATCTCTGGTCTTATATATTAAGAATATAAGGTTTAATCAGATTTCATACAGATATTAGTTGACAAGTTATAGATTTTTTATATAACAAAGATAAAAATAAATGAACGTGAACTATATTTTTGAAAAAAGATTATGTATTTCCTTGGGACTACTATTACAAAACACTATAAACCAGGTGGCTTGTAAATAGAAGAAATGCATTTCTCACAGTTCTGGAGGCTAGGATCCAAGATCCTAAAAGTCTGGTGAGGACCAACTTCTTGGTTCACTATGTGTGCTGAGATGGTAGAAGATGAAAGGCAGCTCTCTGGAGTCTCTTTTATAAGAGCACTAACAACATTCATGAATGCTTTGCCCTCATGCACTAGGCTCCATGTCCTAAAACCATCACATTGGTGATTAAGTTTTCAAGAAATGAATTGGGTAGTGAAAGAGACGGTAAACATTCAGTCCATACTAGATATCTGATTTATATAATATACACTATTCCTTTGTTATATTGTATATTTAAAGAATTTTATAAAATTCAATAGTGCTCACCTTATTATGTACAAAAACAATCCTTAAATCTGGTCTAAGGATACCATAACTTATGAGGAGATCCTGGACCTTTTTAATTTCATCTTTACATTTTTTAGCGGTGGAGTAAAATTGTTTTCTTACAGGTAGATTCTTAAATAATCTCAAAGCTGTTACAGTTGTACCTGTTGGTAGATAAGAGGAAAGAATATTGAGATTTGGAAAAAAACTTTACGGATCTTCAAATTCACTTATAATCCATAATTACTCCTTTCTATTGCTAAATGCTAATTCTCCTCTAAGATTGGGAACCCAAAGAAGATACACCTTTGCAAACCATTTTGATCTCCTCCTTGACTGTTCTATTTGTAACTTGCTTAATATAATCTCTTCTATGTAGTCTAAACAACAATAATTTTATTTCTATCACTACAGAGAAACATGGGCTTACCAGAATGCAGTATCTTTAAAAATCTGCTAATATTCAAACCACTTGAGGATGTTGTTTGTTCTGTACTTAAAAGTACAACATACCGGTGGTACAAGACTACATATCATATGTGGTAACCTTAATTCCAAACAGAATTAATATCTACTAAACTGGTTTAATTTGCCTCATCTTCAATAACAAACATTCATAACACAGCATAATCAAACAAAATAATTATTTTTAACTTAAGAATTAATTTAACTAAAAAACTGAACGTAGGTATAAAAATTTACAATGGTAACTATTAGGTTAATAGTTTTTTTAGCCAGGCATGGAGGCACAGGCCTGTAATCTCAACAACTTGGGAGACTGAAAAAAGAGGATCAAAAGTTCAAGGCCAGCCCCAGCAACTTAGCAAGACCCTCAGCAACTTAGAAAGACCCTGTCTCAAAATAAAAAATAAAAAGGACTGGAATTATAGCTTAGTGGTAAAGCACCCCCTGGGTTCAATCCCCAATACAAAAATAAATAAAGCTTTTGTTTAAAAAAATAACTGTGAAATTAGGACTAGAAGTTTGTCATGTATAATAGATGCCATGTGTGGTTGTTTTCTTTTGTTTGCAGTACTGGTAACTAAACCAAGGGTCTCACACATGCTAGGCAAGTGCTCTATTACTGAGCAATACCCCAACCCTTTTAACTTTACTTTGAGACAGGGTATTCCTAAATTGCCCAGGCTGGACTCAAATTTGCAATCCTGCTTACTTAGCTTCCCTAAGGGGTGAGATTACAGACATGGGCCACCACACCCAGCAAGTGCATGTTTTTAAACTACTAGTCACCAATTCATCTTAGACTTATGACATAACTTTTCCCAGAGTTGAATGCAGAGTTGAAAACCATTGAGAAGTCAAAAATTCAATTTATGTCTTTGGCTTCCTGTCTTGCCATATGATTTCTCCCTCCTACGTGTGCAGAAGCACTGTGATGCCCATTCACCATAAGTTACTCAGCAGAGTTGAGCCAATGCTGGTACTATGCCCTTGAACTTTTCAATCTGTAAACTAATTTCTTTTCTTTACAAGTTACCCAGCCTTGGGATTTTTTGTGCAGCAACAAAAACAGATTGGTACTGAGGAATAGGGTCACTGCTCTGACTATAAAATGTGAAAAAGCAGCTTTGGAACTGGGAAATGGGTATATTGAAAGAGTCTAAAGAGCAAACTAGAAAAAGCATAGAATTTTTTTAGAAAGCAGCACCTTACAGGCAATTCTGGAAATAGTTCCAAAGACCAGGAGATTAGGCAATTAGTTTCAGAAGGAAATGAGGATTCTTTTGGAAACTGGAGTTGCCTTATATGCCAGTGAAGTGTCTGTTGGCTGCAGGTATGGTTCTAGTGGGCCTAGGTACCACTTGGTCTGTTGCAGATCTTAATGGCATCCAGGTATTGCTTATTTTGCAGATACACAGAATGTAAGAGTTGTGGCGGCTTCCACCATGATTTCAAAAAAAAGCCTTGAAGGCCAGGCAGAAGTTTGCTACAGGGTCTGGGCCCTGGCAAAGAGTCTCCACTGGGAGAATGCCTAGTTGAACTAGGCCCACAGCCAGGACCCAAGAAACAAAGGGCAACAAGCCTAAGAAAAGATCAAACATCTGTGGGTAGCCCCAAAGAGTAGTTATGTGGCCTATGTCCAGCAAACTTGTAGGACCAGGGCTGCCTGAGGCTTCCCACCACTGAAGTATGTGCAGGATATTAGAATTATAGCTTTAAGATGTAATGTCACCCCTACTGGGCTTGGGTCTTAATTTGGGATGATTACTGCTTTCTACCAGATTACTCTTCCCTTTTGGAATATGAATGTTTATCCTATCTTTATCCTACCTTTGTATTTTAAGAGTATGAAACTTGTTTCTTAACTTTTCAGGCTCACAGCTGGGAATTTACTTTGAGTCTCAGATGAGACTTTGGACTTTTAAGTGATACTGGAAGAGTTAAAAGACATTGGGGATTTTGGAGATTAAATGGCTGTATTTTTTTTTACTGTGTGACAGATATGAATCTTGGAAGGTGAAACACTATGTTTTGGATATGGTTTGTCCCTCAAGAGTTCATGTGTTGGAAGTCTGGCCCTTAATGTTGCACCATTAAGAGGTAGGGTCTAATGGGAGGTCATTAAGTTAGTGAGAACACCTCCTTAAGAATTCAGGAAGTTCTCTTGAGACCTCAATTGTTCTCTCAAGGGAAAGTCTTTATAGAAAAGCTGGACCCCTCCCTAGTCTCTGGCTTCCTGTCTGCATATGCTACTGCCATTGTGATGGCATCCACTCTGAGGTTCTCACCAGAGCCAAGCTAATGCCAGTGCCACGCCCTGGAACCTCACAAACTATGAAGTAAATAAACCTCTTTTCTGTTACAAGTTTTTCAAAACATCAATTTATTGCAGGCAAACTTGGCACTAATAACATTTGATCAGATGATTTGTTGTCAGCAACCATTCCATGCATTATAGAATGTTTAGCAACATCTTTGGCCTCTTATCCACTAGATGCCAGTGGCAACCTCAATTCTGAGAATCAAATATGTCTACAAATATGCTAATTGTTCCTGACAGGGTGAGGGTGCTGCCCATAGCTGAGAAACACTGATTTAGCATACAGCAACTAGCATCTTTCTTTCTTTTTTAAGTAAAATAAGAATAAACTAGAATAAAAAATGAATTGCATCACAATAGTAATGATACATATTATTTCATGAAATATTTGTTTAGATTTTATGAACTGGCTTGTTATATAAAACGTGTTTCTTATACTGAATTGGAATTAAAAAGGCTTAAAACAACTACAATTGTCTTATTGCTTTTATATATAATATATATGTATTTTTTTAGTTGTCGATGGACCTTTATTTATTTGTTTGTTTATTTATTTATTTATATGTGGTGCTGAGAATCAAACCCAGTGCCTCACACATGTGAGGCAAGTGCTCTACCACTAAGCCACAACCCCAGCCCTCCTATTGCTTTTGACAAAGGGTAAAAAACAAAAAGACATGGAAATCACAAGAGTAATACAAGACTTGTGAACTCTAAAATAAAATCAGGAGTTCTACAAGGAGAAAAAGAAATGAAACTAAGAAGAAAATTTTCTAGTTTAAAAGCTTGAACGCAAACTTTAAGAGTTTGCTTCATTACAGGGAAGAATATTTTTAAATTAAAGAAAAAAATCACTTTCCAATGGAAATCCTAAATTTTATGAACATGAAGAAAATTTACAAACTTTCAGAAAGAAAAAAACATTTCTTACAAGAAAATTTAACATAAAACTTCTTACCTGTGGTACCACAAGACAATCTCCACCTGATTAAGGGGAAACTACAAAACCAACATCTAAGCATGTATGCCTGTAATCATCTCAGTGGTTCGGGAGGCTTAGGCAGGAGGATCATTAGTTCAAAACTAGCCTTAGCAATTTAGCAAGGCCCTAAGCAACTCAGCAAGACCCTGTTTCCAAATAAAATATAAAAAGGGCTGGGGATGGGGCTCAGTGGTTAAGTGCCCTGGGTTCAATCTACAGTAAACCACCTCCCCCGTAAAAAAAAAAAAAAAAAATCAAGAAAACACCCATCCTCTAGTAATAAAGACAAAAATGAAGACATTTTTGAACTTGCAAAAATTCACAAGTATATCACTTAGGCACATATGATGAAAATAATGGAAGATAATCTCTAACCAAATAATAATGACATGAAAATACAGCTTTTAGCCAGATGTGGTGACACACCTATATTCCCAGCGACTCTAGCAACTCAGGAGGCTGAGACAGAAGGATTGCAATTTCAAAACTAGCCTCAGCAACTTGGCAAGGCTCTAAGAAACTTAGTGAGTCTTTGTCTCAAAATAAAGAATAATAAAGGCTAGGGATGTGGCTCTGTGGTCAAATGCCCCTTGGTTTAATCTGGGTTGAATCCACAGTAGCCCCACCCCGAACTGCAAAATAGATTGTATAATGAGAGAAGCTGTGAAAATTAATTTGGTGAAAAGGAATCTTAAAAGCTGAATGTAAACAGAAGATGGTCATGTGGATGAAATTGACAATTTAACTGTTAAATAAGGATTTATGACATGAAAGAGTTTGGGGCTCAATGTTTCAAACGATTATTAGTAACATTGGTTAACTGGATAAAACAGTTGGGAAAGGTGAGGGATAAAGCTCACAAAGTCCTAGGTAACCTGGCCCATAGCTATCTCCTCTCCTACCAGTCTCCTTTATTCTGTTCCTCTAGTAATTCAGACTTCTTCCCACCTCAGGGTTTTTGCACATGTTCTTTCTCCCACCCTTTGCATGATTAACTCCTTTACCAATCTTTAAATTTCAGTCTGAGTTTCACATCTTATAAGAATTCATCTCTAAATACTTCTCAAAGCCTGGTTCTTCCAAACAGAAGACAGGTTTTTTTCCTTCTCAGAAATGATGACTATTTGAAAAAACTTGTCTCCCTCTCCTCTATGAAAATAATTTACATTCCTAACATCTCCAACTTCCTTTGCAGCTCTGGCTTCACTCTCACAGCTTCACTACACAATGCCCTGCCCAAGGCTGCCTGCAGGATCTCAGATCCTGCCCCGTATCTCCTGTCCTCCCAAGGCTTTCCTTTGAAATCTCAGTGGAAGCCTCCATAACCCCATAACTCTTGCATCCTGAACACCTGCAAAACCAGCATCATGTGAATGACACCAAGGTCTGCCAACAGCACAAGCTGTCCTTGACAGTCTGAATCACAGCTGTAGTGCTTCTGAGAGCTTTGCTGGCTTGGGCAGTCCTGAGTGAGCAGAACACCCAATTCTCAAAAAACTTTGCTCTGAAAAGTCTTTGAAACAAATTTCCATTTCTACACCTTGGATGTTACGATGCTTGTCACCTTGCTGACTTCTTAGATTCTTTCTAGACATTTTTCATATTGCCCCAATGCAAAGATCTTCACTTTCTAATCTCTACATCAATCATACCTTCCCTGGCTGAAACTTTACATACTTCTTTTCATGGAAAACTGCAAATCTTCCAAATCTTTCTGCTTATCTCTTCTTTGCTACCAATTCTCACAGTAAAATCTGGCTAAAAGCCACCAGTAATACTTATGACACTGCCTGAATACTATGCTACCTTGAAATTTCCTCCACCAGATAAATGAGTCCATCACCTTTAAGCTCTACCTCCTACAGTCTTAGGCAGAGACATAATGCAGCCAATCCTTTGCCAGAGTGTAATGTAGGTAGGCTTTAGTGAAATTCTCAAGTCTTTATTGCTATCTGAAATTTCATGTGTATAACTTTTACTGTCTATACTTCTATCAGGATTCTGATCTGATTCCTCACCAGGATCACCATTAAGCTCCACTAACAGCATTGTAGGCTTTCTCTAGTCTGATCTTCCAAACTTCTTCTTAAAAATATTTTATTTTAGTTGTTGATAGACCTTTATTTTATTTATTTATATGAGGTGCTGAGAATCAAACCCAGTGCCTCACACATGCCAGACAAGTGTGCTACTGCTGAGCCACAGCCCCATCCCCCCTCCAAACTTTTTCTGTGAACCAATTCCAAAGGCTTTTCTGCACTGAAAGGTTTGTGAGCCCCCTTCTCAATATCAATTTTATGCCTTAGTCAGTTTTTCATTACTATAACAAAATACCTAAAATAATCAATTTAAAAAGATTTATTTTGGTTCATAATTTTGGAGGTTTCAGTCCATAGTCAGCTGGGCACTCTGCTTTTGGGGCTGTTGTAAGACAGTACATCATGCAAAAGCACATGGCCAAGGCTGCTCACCTGTTAGGAGCTGGGAAGCAAAGACAGAGGAAGAGAAAGGAATGGGGTCCCCAAATCCCCTTCAAAGGCACACTCCAAATGACCAGAAGGCCTCCTACTGGGACTAGTCTTTAACCACTGAGCCACACCCCCCTAGGCTTCTAGGGACATTCCAGGTCCAAATTATAGCACCCATCCATTGAATTCTTCAGACATAGTATTATTTTTAATTCTAGAATTTTCATTTGGTTCTTTTTTATTTTCCATTTTTCAACTGAAATTCTCCACTTTATTAATGATTTGGGCCACAATTCCTTCAAAGTTATTTTACACAGTAGTTGCTTTTAAAGTTCTTGTCTGTTATTTCAAATATCTGGGTAATCTCTAAATTTGCTTATTGCAGGAAAGATGGTGGAATGTGATGGACATTATTACCCTAGGTACATGTATGACTGCACATATGATGCGATGCTACATCATGTACAATCAGAGAAATGAAAAGTTGTGCTGCAATTGTGTACAACGAATCAAAATCCATTCTGCTGTTCTATATACCTAAAATAAATAAATTAATTTAAAAAATTGCTTATACCATTTTTATACTAAATTTGCTTGTAACAAATTGTAATGCTATAAGTAATAGCAATTTATAGCATTGATTATGGATGTCAGTTTTCCTTTCTTCATGTCCCTCAAAACTTTAATTTTTGCCAGACATTGTGTACAGAAGAATAATACTGAAGAAGATAATATTTTTCCCTAAGGATAAGTCTTTGTTTTCAGTCAAGCAGGTAGAGTGAAGAACCGATCGCTTCAATCTAGGAATTTATCTTTCTTGCACTGAGATGACCCTTTATTTAGTTCTACTTTGCATCTGGTCTCCAATGTCTCAAGGATAGAATCAGACTTTTTCCTCCAGAAAGGTTTTAAGATCTTTCTTCCTTTAGCTCAGTCCCATATTTCTTCATCATTGCTTACTCAGCAAAAGTCTGGAAAGATGGTAGAATATAATTTGCTCCATCATTACCCTAGGTACATGAATGGTGTGACTACATCACGTACAATCACAAATATGAAAAGTTGTGATCCATTTGTGTACAATGAGTCAAAATGCATTCTGCTGTTATGTATAGCTAATTAGAACAACAACAAAAAAAAGGGGGAAAAGAAAAAGATTCTGTGTGGAGCAAACAAGCTCTGTGTCTGAGGATCCCATATTGCAATCTGTCATTGTCAGTTAACATGGGGCTATTAAAAGTTCAGCTGGTTTCTGCTAGTGCCATACAAGATCCCTCAACCATGGTAGACTTGCTCCTTTGTCATCTGTGTCTCCACACACAGTTAATGCTCCCAGGGATGGAAGTGATCATCAATCACTTCCTCTCTAGAAAAGAGCATATTCTTTCTCTTGAATTCAACTCATTGAAATTTTTCAGTAATACAGTTCTTCAACAAGTTTAAAGACAATTGCAAGTCTTTAAAATTATGGTTTTTTTTTCTTTACATTGCTACAAAGGCAGCAATGTTATCATCTATATTCACTATTCTTCTCTTGCAGAAAGATCATATTCCAATGTGTGGAGTTTTTTTTTTGTTATTGTTTTCTTTTTTGTTTGTTAGTACCAGGGACCACTGAGTCACATCCCCAGCCCATTTTTTTTCTTTGATTTTTTAATTTTAAGACAGGGTCTCACTAAGTTGCTTAGGGCCTTCCTAAGTTGCTAAGGCTAGCTTTGAACTTAAATTTTCCTACCTCAGCCTCCCAAGCCACCGGGATTATAGGCGTGTGCCAAAGCGGCAGCTTCTCACATGGTCTTACCTAATCATCTTTAAATTCAAATGTCATCTTTTCTGAAAAACTTGCTAACCTCCCTCTAGGCAACTGGTGATTTCATTTTACTATCATTATTTATTTACTCATCTGTATTTCTTACTATTCTGTGAGTTCCCAGAGACAAATATAATGATATCTATTATAGCTATGAAAAGACAAAAGGAAAGAAGAAACTGACAAGCCAAAATGTAAAGGTATTTATGAAAGTGAAAAGATTGTTTATTGATTTTTAAATGTTCTATCTCATCAACTACACTATACCTATCTTTATAACAACAAATTATTACTTTAGCACCTAAAAGTATTCTTAGAGTAAAAGAAGAATTAGTAATAAGATGCAAATTACATGTGTAAATAAAAGTTATTAATGGAAAGGACTTTTCTTATTCCAAATGAAATGTGTATTCTTAAAAATAAAAGTATCAAGTAATATTGGCCAATAAGGAGGAAGCCACAGTTATACTATCGTACTTTACTAGAGAACTGCTCAGGTCTCTAACTTGAGTGCATTCTTCAAACACCAAAATTAAATTGCAGTCATGTTTTATGTTTACATGACCCTAAGTTATGCCCCTTATAAAGGAGGCTAGTTATATTCCTAATGTAAAGGTATGAGTACTTGATATATCAGAAAGTATTCATGAATTATTTAATAAAGTTGTAGCCTTCAATTAAGATGAAAAGCTCTTTCAAAACATACACAATCTCACATATCAGAAATTTTAAAACATGATGCTTTATGCTAATAACAGACTAGAAAAAAAATTCCCTGATAAAAGTACTATTTTCAGATTATTAGTGCATTATAGTTTCACATAATAGTGGGATTCATTTTGACATATTCTTAAATGCATATAACATAATTTGCTCCATTTCAATCCCTAGAACTTCCTATTTCCCTCCCTCCTTCCACCTCTGATTCCCTTCCTCTACTCTATTGGTCTTTCTTCTACTTACTTTTTTAAAAATAGATGCATTACAGTTAAAATTGGAGTACATTGTGATATATTCATACATACATTGATATATTCAAGCATAACGTGATTCCTCAATTTTTCCCCTTTGGTCCCCAGCTTGTACTCTGGTGATCTCCTTTCTTTCAAATAGTACTTGAAATATACCCATTCTGATATTAGAGAAACACCTAAGGCAGAAGTACTAGGGGACACTAGTCAAGAAAAGTGAGGACAGAAAAAGAAGTAACTAAAATAATTGTCAGTCTTCTTAGTAAAGGAATTTAAAAGATGGAGACTTATTTCTACATTCATTGCAAGTTTTTAAAAATCAGGCACAGTGTTCTAAAATGGAAATTAACAGAAGAAAGGGCAATTAAAATGATATGCTATTAAACATATAAATCATTTAAATGGCTAAATTAACACCCAGAAAAAACAGAACTGGTATTTCCAGTAAACTATTTTAAAACACATTTTTTAAAGGGGTTACAAGTTTTCCAATGCCTAAATAAGATTCTGTTTTAAGTCATTACTACAACTGCAGTTGTACTATCTATAGGTGTCATTCTATCAGATGATATGAAGAGTTACTGCTAAGTAACAATGTTCACCCACAGCAGAAATTAATTTACAAGAACCCTAAATGTACAGGTATAAATTAGGATGATTGAACTGTAGTTTTATCTTACACAGAAAATATTTAAATGGAAGCTAATGACAGCTGGTGAAATGTGAGTCTGTGATTCAATCACTCAAAAACTATCAGCAGTAAGCAACATAAATGTAAAAGGCTTTTGAGAATGTGTATTTTTATAATATGTCCACCTACAGCAATTTGAAATTAAAATTTTTATTTTTGCTGTTGTTTTTTCCTAATCAACTGTAATTAGGTAAAAAAAAAAAAGTGAGTTGTGAAGGGCAACCTATAACTATTGACCTTTCAAGTATGTTGTTTCTTAAGATAAAAGGAATTGGCTAAAGAAAATAAGATTAATTTATTGACTATAAAAACTCTTTAATATTTGTACCTGATCTCACTAAAGGTAGAAGACTGAGGTCAGCAGGCAAAGAAAAATCAGCCAGCAAAAGGGCAAAGATCAGGTGGAGTCCATATTTAAGGATTGTTATTTCATAGTTCCCATGGAGATGAATACATAAAAGCATGAGAAGTATGAGTGATACAGAGCCACTGGCCATCCAGATTAGACTGGTTACTACAAAGATAAAAATAAATACTTTTAAGTTTTATAAGGTGACTAGGTTACTTCAAAGTACTCTACTGGACAGCTACTCAAATACCTCCTAATGGTTTCCTAATTTGAACTCCAAAGACGTGGAGGTCACAGCATTTCTGGAAAGGGACCATAATTTCAAAAAATGCCTTCCCTTTGTCCAAACCTTCAACACATAGTAAAAGTATTACAATCTATTACTTTAAATTGAAAAGTGTATAATACTTATTATTATACATGAAACTAAATAGCTGCTAGATTTCTGCTCATTTTCATTAACTGAATAAATGAGGAGAAATTTAGTGTGCTTTCTTAGGAGCTCCTATTAACTTTTCTCTACATGGATACAGTATTAATATTCCTGATAATATTAATAATATTAATATTCCTAATTAATATTCCTAATAGGCAAAAGTAATCAATAACTGTGCTACAGATTTATAAAGTAAGAAATACAGTGAACAAATTCAATATCAGAACTCAGAGATAACATCTCTTAACTTTAATCATTCCATTACCAGAAATGAGAGTATAAAAAGATTAAAGGATAGATGAAACTTAGGCCTAAAGAGATTTTTTTTCCCCTCTTAGAAATAAATAGTTTTTAGAGAAACTTAAAGCTTAAAATATCAATTAAAATTCAGTAAATTTATACACAAATGTATACAACAACAAAGAATTATTAATAGGAACATAATGAATTCATCTGCCTGAAAATGATAAATGTAGAAAGGGAGAGAGTGAGTATGGGTACTAGATAAAAGAACTTTACTAGTAAATTGATAATTGTTTAAACTGAGCATCTTTGAACTATTCCATGAATAAACAAATACATTTTTAAGTTATTTAACCAAAATATCTTACTGCTATGGTTTATCATTATTACAAAATTAAATGGCATTTTAGGTGTTTCAATAAAATATTATCCTTCATATGGAAAGACAACACTGGTGATCCAATAGGAAAAGAAATGCTCTTATAGATTTTTTAGAAAAGTAATCTACACAATTGCCCAGTTTCTCACACAGTTCCTCTTGAGAACTCCTCTTTAACTATTTAATCTTTGTTGGACTACAGATATAGCTCAGTTGGTAGAGTGCTTGTCTCTCATGCACTAGGCCCTGGGTTCAATTCTCAGCACCACACACACACAAAACAAAATCTGTGTGTGTGTGTGTTTGTGTCACGAGGGATGAAACTCTGGGCCTTATGCATGCTAGGCAAGCACCCCCAGCTCTTTACCACTGAACTACATCCCCAGCTGAAGGTCGACTGTTCACTTGAAAGTTAACTAGACTTCATCAGGAGCAAGGCTAAAACAACACACTTGAATTCAAGCAGTAATGCTGCTTTTAACAAACAAGAAAGGAAAGGTAAAGAATGCTATAATGCTATTTTCTTACCTTGACCAAGATGTGAAGGTTTTTGAGAAAATATATGGCCACTGCCATCTAAAACATACTGAGTGCTAAAATTATCAGCAGCTGTCCTTGTTGTAATTAAAACCTGGAAATTAAAAAAAAAAAAAAAAAAATCCTCTAGCAAAATGACCACTGCAGATATTGCACTGGGTTCATTATCAAATTAGAATGAATCAATATCACATATTTACTTAATATTTAAAAAGTTTCATTTCATAAATTTTATGACCACTCTTATAATATTTCTTAGAAGTACCCTAATAAACAATAGAGCAGCTCATATTTTTATGCTGCAAATTACTGCTTTTTATTGAATATTTTAATTAAAACACTCAAGCACCAACCAGCATACCTGAAATGGCTATATGTATTATATATTATATGATTTACATCTATAAAAGCAAGTACTTCAATTGCATTAGAGAAACCTGCTTTTGAAGAGAATATTTCCATAAATTAGTGAACAAACGAGTAATTCTTAGGTAAAGTGATCATTCCCTTCCCCTTTTATATTCAAAATAAAATAGCACTTCTGTATTTCAGGTTTATGATTCAAAAAAATTTAAAAATTTAAATTATACACACATATAAACTCATGGGCAATTTTTCTTAAACCCGAGTTTAAAATTCATTGTTTAAGAATACATTTTTATTTAAAAACAACATTAGCATTAAACATATAAGAGGCTTTATCCAGCATGAAAACAATCCTCAGATGTTAGTCATAGAAATACAAATTTAAGAATGCGCTCTTTCAGCTGCCCTAATCCTATCTATCTCATGAGATTAGCAGAGAAACGTAACATAAAACACACTGTTGCACACACACACACACAAAAAAAACAAAGATGTGGAGTGCGGATGCTGGCAAGGAAAGCAAAATGTATCGGGAAGAAGGTAGCCACATATGTTAAGCAATGACCCAAAACTGGGAGTAATCTTTCTTGGCAATATCCCTGGACTCAGAAGAGCTAAATATTCTAAAATATATTTACACAGTTTAAAAGCCACAAAGATGCAGCTATACTGCTTGAACTCATCTGGATCCAGTTGGTTCTACATTTGTTAGTTTACATGGGCACCATGTAGGGAAAACCAGAAACACCGTAAAAAGATATGACTATTCTAGCTCAAAGTACTAGTAGAGTCATTAGATTCTGAGTGAAGTCCATAAAATCCTTATTAGGGTCATTAGGTCAAGCTACTATTTCTGTTATAACTATTCCAAGAGATCTACCTATACCTAGTTGTAAGCCTCTATAATGCTTTTTGGGGGGAAGGGGGTACTTGGGACTGACCCCAGGGGCACTTTATCACTGAGCTACATCCCCAGTCCTTTTATATTTTATTTTGAAACAGGGTCTTGCTAAGCTGCTGAGAGCTGGCCTCAAACTTGGGATCCTCCTGCCTCAGCCACCCCATTAGCTAGGATTACAGGCATGCACCAGGGTGCCTGGCAGCTTTTATGTACTCTTCTTTATTTTTTTTCTTTTGGCAGTAGGGATTGAACTGAGGGGTACTTAACCACCAAGCCACGTTCCCAGAAAAGAATCTTTTCCCCCTACACAGGGTCTTGCTAAATTGCTAGGGCCTCACTAAATGCTGAGGCTGGCTTTGAACTTACCATCCTCCTGCCTCAGCTTCCCAAGCTGCTGGGATTACAAGTGTGTACCAAACTTTTGTGTACTCTAAAGTGATTATTCTTCTTCTTCCAAAATATATTCCATGGTTTAAAAGATGTATAATTTGAAGTAATTTCCTGACAACTAAGCTTAATCTTCCCTACTACATTCCAACTATAATGTATCCAACAGTAATTTCCTCTAGTAAAGTTTATTTAAAGGATAGAAAGCTTAGAGATTTTTGTTTCCTGTATTTTAATTATTCCAACAATTGCCCCTTTAAAAACAATCTAAGCCCTTCTCCAAAATGTCAAGGTCATCTGAATTCTATTTCTATTCTCCAAAGAGCTAGCCACCTGACCTAAAGTTGGTATCACTGAGCAAAGGCAGCCCTGGAACTCTCAGTTCCAGCACTAACTTTGCCAGTGGCTTCTAGACAGTCCTGAATAAATGATTACACTATCATCTTTGAGGGGAGGGTGATGATAAGATGAAGACGATGCTAATACTTTATAAGGTTACATGGGATTTTGCTTCAACCACTTCAAAGCACTTTATAAGATATTAAATCGTTCACCCTTTAAACATTCTTATTAAATATGAAAATACTCTCCAGTCTAAAAAATAAACTGAAGTGCTAAAATTTGAAATGGGTCTTTAGTGCTCATAATGTAGCATTTATGTTAAAATAAATGAAATATGATACATTTTGTAACAAAAAATTTTAAATTACAATTTGTAGGGCACTATGAAAATTTATTTAGATAGGAGATGCACTGCAATTCATTGGTAAAGACAGTGAAATAAAACACATATAAGCATGTTTCACAAATTCATGAAATACAGTGTGTTCCTCAGAGGAAGGAATTGTATTTCAAGAGTTCATTTCATCATATGACCCTATGTCCTGGGCAGGAAACCTTTTTTTGGACCAGGCACAGATTCAGAATGCATTAGCTGTGCAGAAACTAGCATTTGAACTTGCAGTAACTACATCATCAGGAGCATCTCTAATATTACAAACTATTACTGGTGATTCTTACTAGAGACTTGAGGAATTATACAAGTAAATCCAATGGTGTCAAGAAAAGAAAATAGAGTCAATATTTTTAAAAGAGGAGTTTTAGAAGTCTTTAGAGGACCTTATGGGTTATTAGCTATCAGTTATTAAAAACTCATTTAATATCAAGGAATTATAGTACTATTACAAAATTAGAATTACAGAAAAACCTTTAAATATGAGATAAGCAGTTTTTTCTCAGTATTTAGATAAAAAGTTCATTTTAAAACCAGAATATATATCCTGTTAATTCAAGCAAAAATCCTCTCTTGGAAAAAATTTATTTAAGGTAATTATCATAAAGCCATTTTGGGGGTTGACTCTTGTTTTATTTTTGTAGTACTGCGGATCACATCCAGGGCCTCATGAATGCCAGAGTAGGCAAGTGTTCCACCTGTAAGCCACACCCACAGGCCTGGGCTTACTTTTGGAATGAATACTTTGGCACAGAAAAATGAGTCTGAAAACTAAGATAACCAAGATGGGGTCTTGCCAAGTAGTCCAGGCTGGTATCAAACTTGTGATCCTCCTGCCTTAGCCTCAAAAGTGGCTGGGATTATAGATGTATACCACCACTACACCTGGTTGGTTTTACCCCTTTTAACAGAGTTCTATCACCTGTGAGGAGGCTGCATCAAAAAGTAAAATATTCCAAATGCTTCAAGCAGTTCTATGCCAGATAGGTACGGTGGCTCACACTTGTAATCCCAGCAATTTGGGAGGCTAAGGCAGGAGAATCACAAGTTCAAGACCAACCTCTACAACTGAGATCCTCAGCAACTTAGTGATATATATATATATATATACATATATATTTTTTTTTTTTTTCCATGTTTACCCTGACTAAATCTCTAACCACCATAGCTATAAAGGACATAGGGGCAGCCTACACTGAGAAAAAGGAACCAGGATCATTTGCTTCATCTAGAACCAGTAATGGTAGAGGTTTCTCTTTATTCCTTTACAGCTGTGAGGACCCACAAATAAGGAATCCCAACTCCTATCTTCCAAACAGTATGACTTAATGTCTCAGTCTGCCCCAATAAGCCACGGAGGCTTACCTTGATGTATAACAAAATCAAACTTACAGATCCTGTGCTATTCTGAATTTTAAAAAAACAAACTTCATGCAAAAAAATGAAGAACTTTGGTGAAAATTAGAATTTATCTATGAATGGCTATGAATTTTCAGAAAGAATTTCCCAAAAATATGGAGAAGTCTATGTAAACTTTGGATGATAAGGTGAAATACTACAGACAGATGAAGAGAATAAGCAAATCATCACCTGGATGATAAAGCTGTATACTGCTCTTCACATTGAAGTCCAAAGTAAAAATAACTTTCATTTGCATGATACGTGACAACAGTCAAGATAGTTTAATATGTAGTATTTTTTTTATCCTCAATTCATTATCCTTACTTTATCGATGGAGGAAAAAAATGACTGTATGAAAAGTTAGTCCATTTTATGCATTTGGCCAAATCTCTTATTCAAACACTTGGGATTTAGAATTAGAACTCTGATTCCTAGGTTCAGCTTGATCTGATTTTCAGAAAACAATGCAAAACTATTCTATTTCTTCCTAAAACAAAGGTATAAGTTAGTTTTCATTCAAAATCTAGTTCAAAAAATTAAACAAGTTTCTTAAACGTGGATAGAAAAGCATAATTTATATAATGTATTTATAATATTAACCTAAAAGGAGTATGTTTTATTATGTAAAAGGAAGAACATATACAAAAAAGTCCTTACAAAAATTTCTATGAACAGAAGTTTCACGACTTCCAGTTCATTCCAATCGTTATGCTAACAGTGAAGAATGACAAATATCTCAAAATTATTTTTCTATCAACCACAAATTTCAAGAAGTTATGCTTATTGATACGATTTAAAAAAAAATTAGCCAATTTGTGTCAGTAACTGAAACATTCATCATAGGTTACAGAAGAAGCAATTTAATTTTTAAATATTAATAGTTCACTCTGCAAATGTAAAAAGAAGTGCTTTACTCCTTTGGTCTGTTAAAGTCTGAAACTGGAAGTTATTTTAAAATTGATGAATTGGGAAAACTGCTTATTTTTGTCATGTATATAAATAAAGGATACAGAATTAGCAGGCTGGAGGTATAGTTCCATGGCAGAGCACTTGCTAACATGCACAAGTCCCTGGGTTTGACATCCACCATAGCAAAAAAGAAAACACAACAGAATTAGGTGCACTTCATATTTCTAGTTTTGCTGGGAGACTAACTTCATTTCCCTTTTTATAATTTAAAATATTAACATGTAAAATCATCTAAAAAAGTAAATTTAACAACTGAAATTCAAGTTGAGAGTCATTTAACAATATGACAAAACTATATACCAGTTATATATTATCAATCTATTGAACCTTGGATGGTTTACAAACATAAGACTTTAAAATTACCTAATTATCTACATCAAATAATTTAGTAGACAAAATAACCAAATCACTAATTTTTATTATGTAACTGTAATTCTATCTAGAAAATTTCAAAATAAACCAGAGCCTTTAAAATATTGAAAGTTCTGGGAAAACCTGGGCAACTTAGGAAGACCCTGTCTCAAAATAAAAAAAATAAAAAAGACTAGAGATGAAGATCAGTAGCAGACCCAGTACTGTACTAAACAAATAGAAATAAGCAATTTTTATACATGAAACCTTATTTCTTTCTGAATGACGAAGAATAGCAAGTTTAGAAAGTGAACATTTTCCCTCAAAAGGTTAAAACTTTTAAGTTTTAAACTTATAAGTCCCTTTCTAACCATGCTGGTAAGAAGGCAAGATCTCAGTTCTGAGAGGCATGAAATTGAAACTGTATTCTTAGCTTAGCCATGTAGATACTATGGGTCTCTGAATAGGTCACAATTTTCATGTTACGTTTATTTCACTGCACACAGCTTCTCTGAAATAAACTACCTAGCACAGCACCCTGCACATATAGGAGACAATCAAATGTTAGTTAAATGATTATTAGAGGATATTTTGAAGTTGTGGTACAAAGATTTGGCATTTGGCCTCACCACACCCCAGTTTCCTCATCAGTAATATAAAGACACTGAGCCAGAGAACACCTAAACTGTAGGTAGGCTTACCCATGAAGATTTGGGGACACAGATTAGTGAACAGATGTTTACTGAGGAGTACTCTGAGTGATCACTTGCGGGAACAGGGCAGAGCTATCCTGAACTGGAACCAAAATAGTTACTGGATGTAGGTTGCTCTGCATGACCTGGATAAGGTAACTCTCTTCAGTGAAGCAAGGGCAAACTCCAAAGGGAAATTCAGTTGTGAACACTCACTCAGTATTCTTTATAGTACCCAGTACTAAAGTTGGGGATCTGGGCAGTGCACTATGGTCTATTAGTCCTACCAGGGTCGCTTCCAATTATATCTTTCCTTTATCTTTCAGGTACAATCAAACCTAAATCATCATCAAAAAACTGTGACAAAATAATACATGCCTCAAGATTCCATTTATATCAAGTTCAAAAACAGGCAGAACTAATTTGTGTTTACAGAGGTCAGAATAGTGGATTCTTCTGAGATACTGACAGGGAGGGGACCTGAGAGAACTTTCTAGGGTGCTGATAACAACCTTTATCTTAATCTTGAGTATATATGCAAAAATTTACTGTGTGTGGCGCGCACACACACACACACACACACACACCTGTGTAGTTTCCTCAAAGATTTCAAAGAAAGAGAATTCTGTGAAATCCTATTAATATTTTTAAATATAAACAAATGTTTTGCACTGCAATGTGGAAACTGCAAATTTTCTTTAAAAACTTTAGTTTTCTATTATTGTGATACTTTGACAATTCTTTTATGATTCTAATGAGCAAAATTACTCTAAAAGTTATTATTCAATAACACTTTAATACCTCAAAAATAAGACAAAATTGATAAACACAGATGTCAAGTTGGCTTAAGTAATCACATACAAAAACAAGATAAAATGACTCATGGGCAAAACTTGCAAATCTGCTGTGTAAAATCAGAACTACAGTGAAAATCTGGATAAATTACACAGCTCATGTAAAACATATTTATAAAGACTAAGTGTAGTGCTGCCATCTAGCAGGCAAAATTGGTTATGTCTGATTTTGTCTCTGAAAGCGTAAATGTATCTTTTAGAATAAAACATAGATGTGCCAAATTATCTTTTCTAACAATACTCTACCAAAATAACACTTAAAAGATATCTGCCAGTTTTTACAACAGCTAAACTACATGTATATCAATATTTATGTTCTAAAATAGTCACAAGAAACTCAAACAACAGTACCAGTACTGGGAGGTTCAAAGAACCTCCATTTTAAAAACTAACTTTATGTACAAGACCCAGGGCTACAGGTTCCCATATAAGTTCTCTGATGAGAAAGATGGGCAATATGCAGATGTACCCTCCTCTTTTTTTTTTCTCCAAAATCTATTTGAAGGTTCAGTGAATTCTAAATAAAGCAAGTGTTAAGTAAGATAAAGAAGCACATGGTGTGCTAGATTTTGGGTAGAGGTTTTATGAGCACACTTAAGGATTTCTTATTTTATGGAAAACTGAACATCTGGCTGCCAACAAGGGACAGAACTTTGTCTACTATGCTACAACAGCCAAATCTCCCACTTAAACTGTACCATCTCTGACATTTTTCTGGTCTACTTAAGACAATACCTTATAGAGCCCCAAAGTCAAAGAGAAAGTGTATACCTAGCTAGGACCCTATTCACAAAAAATGGAGAAAACCTAAACTATGCCAGCACTTCAAAGGCAGAAGGCCAAAGAAAGGACCACATGAATCTGGAGAACACATCACTGCTGAGAAGATCAGGCTACTAAACACATGCCCAAAAACCAGAACAAAAGACAGCAACAATATGTCATGTCCATACCACTTTTCCTAAACAATAGTTATCAAACGCTATCATTTTACTACACATGGCCATTCTCATCTAAATAAGATATTTCATCTTAAACACAACTAGGCAAACCTCAAAAATTACACAAACAGACCCTCATAATCGCCCTGTCACCTTTACTGGCGTAAAGATACTGTCACACAATAAAACAGAGACCACCAGCCACAGAGTAACAGTATAGCATAAAGAAACTAGTAAAGTCAGGTAACCAAACACAAATAAGACACATAGAAATGCAGAGATCAAGGTTATAGAAAAGTTTTGCAACAAACTAGTTATAAAATCTGGGACAGAGGAAGTGTAATACAATTGGTATGATACAACTGAATGTGTCAGGCACTGAACTAAGGGGTTTGTAAACATTACAAAAACCTAACCAGCAGTCAGAAGAGTAAAGTTCTAGTATCCAATCTGCCCCTAGCTATCTATAGTTTAGAATAAGTTAATTCACACCTCTAGATTCAACCTCATTATCTGTAGTGACCAAAGTGGAACTTCCAGTGTGGGTTCCATAGAGCAACAAACAAACAAAAACACAGTAATATGAACTAGGAATGTAGCTCTACTGGTAGAATACTTGCCTGGCATGTATAAGGCCCTGGGTTCAATGCCCAGTACTGAAAAAACAAATAACAGTAATATGCTGCTTCTTTTTTTTTAGTATTTATTTTTTAGCTATAGGTGGACACAATACCTTTATTTTATTTTTATGTAGTGCTGACGATTGAACCCAGTGCCTCACGCATGCTAGGTGAACACTGTACCACTGAGCCACAACCCCAGCCCAGTAATATACTTCTTTTTTTTTTTTTTAAAGAGAGAGAGAGAGAGAGAGAGAGAGAGAGAGAGAATTTTAATATTTATTTTTTAGTTTTCGGTGGACACAACATCTTTGTTTGTATGTGGTGCTGAGGATCGAACCCGGGCCATGCGCATGCCAGGCGAGCGTGCTACCGCTTGAGCCACATCCCCAGCCCAATATTTTTTTTCTCTTTTTTTTTTTTTTAAAGAGAGAGGGAGAGAGAGAGAGAGAGAGAATTTCAATATTTATTTTTCAGTTATTGGCGGACACAACTTCTTTGTTTGTATGTGGTGCCGAGGATCGAACCCGGGCCGCACGCATGCCAGGCGAGCGCGCTACCACCTGAGCCACATCCCCAGCCCATATTCTTCTTAATAAGAGTTTCATGATGAAGGAGATGTAGGGAAAAGTACCATAAACTACTACTTTTAAAGATTCACATTGTGGGCTGGGGTTGTGTCAGCGGTAGAGCACTCACTTAGCACATGCAAAGCCTTGGGTTCAAACCTCAACACCACATAAAAACAAATAAATAAAATAAAGATATTGTGTCCAACTACAACTAAAAAATAAATATTAAAAAAAAGATTCACAATATGCTTTACTATGATAATGACTAAAAAATCCTATAGATAAGTATCTTTAATTTTTAAAATACATCTTTTCCAAGCCAAAGGGCTACTAAACATTTTCCTCTAGTAAGTATTAACATTGCAAAATACACAATGCTGTTCCTCAAAGAATATGGATAGAATTACCATGACACTGCAAACCCACTTCTATGTGTATACCCAAAAGATGTGAAGGCAGAAACTTGAACAAATGTTTGTACACCCATGTTAAGAGCAACATTATCCATAAAAGTCAAAAGGTGAAAGTAACCTAAGTATCCACCTACAGATGAATGGATATAAATGTGATATACACACAAAATTTTGATACATGTCACAATGTTCACAAACCTTGAAGACATTATCCTTGCAGACATTATTATATTATATTAGGTGAGACAAAAAAAGGACAAATACAGTATGATTCCATATATATAAGGTATCTGAACATTTAATTCATAGACAGAAAGCAAGATAGTGGTTATTAGAGGATGGGAAAAAGGAAAAGGGAATCATTCTTTAATGGGTACTGAGAATCAGTTTAGGATGATGAAAAATTCTGCAGATGGTAGTGTTGATGGGTATATAACAATGTGAATGTATTTGATGCTACTTAGCTGCACACTTAAAAATGCTTAAAATGGTAATACTTTATGTTAAATATACCTTAATATAAAATGTAAGAAGTTTTACATCTTTTCCAAGTACTGGATTAGATGTCTCTTAATTCTAATATTCTGTTATTATGTAATACTAAAATTGTCTATAATATAAATGACCTTACCTCAGCAACACAACAAATTGACCCCAAGGCTTCCCCACGAAAACCATAGGTTGTCAAATTTTCCAGATCTTCATGACTGTTTATTTTTGAGGTGTAGTACTTCACTGCCATTACAGGTGCATCAATAGCCTTGATACCCTCACCATTGTCTCGAACCTCAATTTTATCAAATCCATAGTTCTCCTACAAAGTTAAAAACACTTTTAATATATAAAAACATTAAACTGTGATCATATTTAGAAACAAACACAAATCAAATAATTTGGTCTTTTTGTTTTTTGGTACTGAGGCCAGAACTCAAGGGCTCTTTACCACTGAGCTACATCCCCAATCCTTTTTTTTAAGTTTTGAGACAGTCTTGCCAAATTGCTGCACAGTCTACCAAGTTGCCCAGGTTGGTCTGGAACAGGTCTGAGTGGTGGCACCCAGCTCATTCATTCACACTATGGAAAGAAGAATTTAAAGTCTTCAGTTCTACTAATTATGGTACATGAATAAATCCCTTGTTTTCTCTAGACTGAAATTGACTATAAAATAAAAGGACAGTCTGATCTTTAACGGTTCTTTGACTTGTTTCACTATCACGGGTATTTCTAATAAATTATGTTTAATAATCTATATTTATAAAAAACAAAAAACTCAGGTGATAAATAGGCAAATGAACTAAAGAGACATGTATGAAAAGAAGAAATATAAATAGCCAACAAATATATGATAAAATATTCAACATCTTTAGCAATGAGGGAAATGCAAATCAAAACTATGCTGAGATTTTATCTTAGTTAGATTTTATTCCAGTTAGAATGGCAATCATTAAAAATACAAATTACTACAAATGTGGACTAGAATGTGGAGGAAAAGGTATACTCATGCATTGTTGGTGGGACTGCAAATTAGTACAAACACTCTGGAAAGCAGTATAAAGAATCCTTACAAGACTAGAAATGAAAACACCTAGAGAGAAATAAGATATTTTTTTAAAAAGAGGATCTCATAAAAATAGAAAAGAGAAGAGTAGATTAGAAGAAAGGGATCAAGGCAGAGAGAAGAAGGATGGGAAAGGGAAGGAACTGTGGAATTCTACTAAATTATGGTATATACATATTAATATACACAATGAATTCCATTTTTATGCACAACTATAATGTATCAATTGAAAAAAAAGTTAATAGAAGAAAGACCAGTAAAGGAAAGAGATCAGGGAAAAGGGTAAGGGAAGGAAAGGGAAAGTACTGGTGATTGAAATGTAGCAAATTATGTTATATGAATTTGTAAATGTCAAAATGAATACCACAATTACTAACTATAATGAACAATTATTTTTCTTCCAGAGACAATTAAGAATAAAATACATGTTTTAGAGACAAAAAAAAAAAGAACACGATATTTGTTTACCTGCCTAAAATTGATTCTTAAGCAAAATCTGTCATATATAAAGATATAATCCTATTTGGTTATTATCAATTGTACTCTAATCAGACTAAGCTGATTATATGAAATGCTTAAGAAAAATAAATTGTCTTTTTTGGGTTTAACTTGATATACATTTTTTCATGTTTATAAAGTTAGGGTATTATTTAAAAACCCAATACAGGTTTGATGTAGAAGAGCAATTCTATAGCAGCATCAGTAGCAACTAGAAACTTGTTAGAAAGCTTATATAGTAGCATTAGCTTCAACTAGAAATTTGTTAGAAATGCAAATTCTCAAGCCCCTCCAAGAATCACAAGTCTCAGAAGTAGAGCCCGTTATCTAACAAATCTTCTAATTTAATCTGATTCACCCAAACACTGTGAGAACCACTAGTATAGAGGAAAGATATTGAATGAATCAGAAAGACTGAATTCCAATTTTAGCTCCATTACTATTTTTCAGAACATTTACTCTCTGGGCTGGGATTGTGGCTCAGTGGTAGAGCACTTGCCCAGCACTGGGTTTGATCCTCAGCACCACATTCAAAAATAAAGGTATTGTGTCCATCTATAACTAAAAAACTAAAAAACAGAACATTTACTATCTGTAAAATGGGTGTAGTAATAGTTTACCAATCTATTACTATTTATTTACCAATAAACAGTATTTATTTACCAATAAACAGTATTTATATTCAGGTTTTATAGATATATCATAGAATCTTATCTGATAAGATTAGATCTCTTTCAAACAATAAATCCTTTTCTACAATGAATTTGTGAATATGTCAAAATGAACACCACAATTACATAACTATAATGAACAATTATTTTTCTTCCAGAGACAATTAAAAACAGGATACATGTTTTAGAGACAAAAAAAAAAGAACAAGATATTTATTTACCTCCCTAAGATTGATTGTTAAGCAAAATCTGTCATATATAAAGTCATATAAAAAGATAAAATCCCTTTCCTATAATGTTGATATTATAATCAACATTATTTATAATGCCAAAATACTAGAAATAACACAAATATCCGATAATTAAGAGATTTTTAAAAAAGTATTCAAACATTCAAAGAAATTTATTTACTTTCCTAAAAAGTGCTAGGAACTGGCTAGTTATAAAGGACACAAAAATGAATAAAATATAGCTTACTACTATGAACTTGCAATTTAGAGTAGGGGAAATGAGCATGTAAACAATGCAAAAAATCATAACGAATGTTCTAAGGCATATTAATTTAATGATTTTAATATGCAGCACTTAAAATGCCAAAATTAAAGTAATAATGGGAATGGTTTTGAAACAAAATTAGGTGGGAAAATAAAATGCAAAGAGGAATATATGAAAGAAGTAAACAAGAATAACCAAAGAGAAATATTAGAAAATACTAACATTAAAATGATGTTTTAGGTGACTGAGTCCTGAAATACATGTTTTATTATAATTTCCTTCAGTGTTACTATATTATTGACTTGAATAAAAATTTAATTTTAGGAACTTGCTCTTAGGACAAATATCCTATGTGTAATTTGCTGGCACAAAGAAAGAAGAAAAGATCTACAAAGCTCCTTTCTTAGTATCTTTCAAGAAAACTCACCAGTTTCACATCTATGCTTGTAGCACCAGCATCCAAGGAGTTTTCAATGAGTTCTTTTACAACACTGACTACTGAAGTGATTATCTGAGAACTTGAAAGGAGACGAACTGTTGCTGCAGGCAACTGTTTCATTCTAATGCTTAGCAGAATAGCTAGAAGATAAAAATGCAAGTTATAAAAATAAGAATTGTTAAACAATACTAATAGAAGTAATAAAAATAACAATGATATAACAATAATAGTAATAACAGCTCACAGTTATTTAGCTTTACTGTATGCCAGGCTCTATTTAAAGCATATGCAGTATTAAATGATTTATTTCATACCAATACATTTTCTTTATTGGGAGGGTACCAGAGATTGAACCCAGAGGCACATAACCACTGAGCCATATCATCCCCAGTACTTTTTATATTTTGAGACCGGGTCTTGCTAAATTGCTTAGGATCTCACTAAATTGTTGAAGCTGGCTTTGAATTCTTGATCCTCCTGCCTTAGCCTCTCAAACCTCTAGGATTATAGGTGTGCATCACCATGCCCAGCTTATACCAATACACTCTGAAATAGGTGTTATTCAATCATCTGCATTTTATACTACTACTGAAGCATAGAGAAGAAAACTTGTACAAGGTCATTTAATTAAGAGGCATAGCTGAGACTTAAATACAGGCAAGTCATTCAAAACTTCCTCTATTGATAGGTAATCTTATTACCTCTTATAAATAAATGACCAAACTGGGTGCAGTGGCACATACCTGTAATCCCAGTGTCTCAGGAGGCTGAGGTAGGAGGATCGAAAATTCAAAGCCAGCTTAGCAATAGCGATGCGCTAAGCAACTCAGTGCGACACTGTCTCTAAAATATAAAATAGGACTGGGGATATGGCTCAGTGCTTAAGTGCCCCCGAGTTCAATCCCTAGTACCCACCCACCCCCCCAAAATGACCAAAGCAGTTTCAAAAACCTAAGCAGAAATCATTTTATTTTTTATGTGGAGGGACTTGAGCCATTTTCAATACTAATAGAAAATGGGATTGTACTCTCAGTGGTGAGGAAAAAGATGGATTTTATAGTTCTCCTTAAATTGTCACTTCTGTAGCACTTTTAGCATAACATATTTAGCTTTTCTAAGGTATTCTCTTCTATTACTTTATTTCATTTGTTGGTCTTGGTATTAATTGCATCTAAGTGCCCTGAAAGCAGGAGATCATAGTTTGCAACATTTCCAACTGTGAAGTTAAAGCTGTTGTTCATAATCATCCCCAAATGAGTCCTAAATATCAGAAGACAAGATATTTGTTTTACATTGTTTCTTACAGAAATAAATATTAATGGATCATGAAAATGCAGTATTAACTGAAATCCCTTTGCCTTTTTTTTCCTATTGCTTTTCAGGCTGCTTGACTATTCTGAAAGGAAATAAGAAATGCTATTTAATCTTTGATTAAAATAATCCTACATCTGCTTTCTATATCTTTACCCCTATGGATACCTATGTACATGATCAGATACAGACAAATATACATTGAAACATAGATAGTCATAGATGTAGACATATAGAATAGGGCAAAATTGACCCCTTATCCTAAATAAAAGACAAGACAGGCTTATTATACTTTTATTATAAGTTCATAATTTCTTACTGGCATGGGGAATAAAAAGGTACCTATGCTCTTTCCCTCACTGCTACTTTCTATTCTAACTCACAAATACCTGCTCCAAGAGCTGTTTAAAATCTTCATGTAATTTTTGCAACACATGGATTAAAAAAAAAAAATCCACATTATGAGCAAATTGTTTTTCTTATTTTTCCCAGCATTTTGTGTTGCTGTAATTGCTATCTACATTTCTCTTTTTCTCTGCTATTACCACTATTCCCATATAAATATAAATTTGGCAATGATATTCCCAAATAAATATTAGAGAATCACTGGGTCTTATTGTTGTTGTTGCTGTTGTTTTTTTTGTTTGTTTGTTTTCTTTTGTTTTGTGTTTTAGGTTGACAGAGGTTAAAAAGAAAAGCCTGAGTGATTAAGTGACTGGGCCTAGTGATTTCTTATAAGTTAGAAATTTTTATTTCCTTAAGTGTCTATATATCAAATATGCCCTGGTTCATACTCATTACAAATCACTGAAGGCACACTGGAATCATGGAGACAAATGTGTTCTGAAAAGATTTCTTAAATGTAAATATTTGGTAAATCACACTATGGTAATAAATGAAGAAAGAGAACAGCAATTGTGCTATAATGAGTATAATGTATGATCTGCCTGGCTAGAAATGAGTAAGTGGTCCTGTCACTTTGCAATGTGAGAATTACAGTCAATCACATAGTTTAACAGCAGTTTAATTTAAACATGATTTCTCACCCATATATGTTAAAGACTTAATGCCTTTTTAACCAGTGAGCTTTTTTGGAGTTAGGCTGTCTAGGATTACCATTAATCTGAACTAGTCAGATCCCATATATGTCAGATAGCTACCATAACTACCCTCCACATTACTCTGCCTAAAACATCATTCTAATCATTTGGCAGCACAAAGCTGATAAGAGATAAAGCTCAAATCTTGTGTTGGAATCCAAGATCCATTATATGCTGATACTACATGCAGATCCATGTTTTAGCTATAAAACCCTTTGCTCATACAAACAAAACACCTCAAAAATCTTTAATGGAAATTCCATATTTAAAACATGCAGGGAGGGAGCTTTGCTCCTGCCTTACTGCCTAATTTCAGAAAAAAAAAAAAAAAAATATATGGGAAAATAAATACTAGCTTGACAACATCCAACTTCTCCAAAGAGTTAAGGTTTTTCTTAGATCAAAAAAAAAAAAAAGGAGATGAAGGAACCCTAGTATTTTCTTAATTTAGCATGACTAGATACATGCTCATATGATGATTTGATTCTAAGGAATCTAGTTCCAAACAAAATAGCAATGAAAAAAAAATCCATTTAAAATTCCTTCTCAGGCAATGTAAGATAAATAAGCCACATAAAGGAAGAATGTAAAATAAGTATCAGTAACTCAACAAAAAATGGAGTATAGGCATTATAACAGCAAGATTTTAAGAGATGTATGTCTGGGAAAAAAGGTAACATATTGGGTTTTGAGGGTGTTAAATAGTCAAAAATTCATAAGTATATTTTACAAACATAAGGCAATACTAATTGGCACAGCAGAAAAACTAACAGACCGAAGACAAACAGCAAAAAAACAAATAGGTCTTGGGATTCATCTTCTTACACATCAACAGAAGCAAATCACTTAAATTCCTCTGTAAAAATAATTCATTTGTAAAAAGAGAGATAACGCCTCATGACTTATTGTAAGGATCAAATTAGACAGCATATATAAAATGGTAAGGGCTTAAAATGTACAGTATTATGACAAGAAATCATTATGTAAAGAAATGCTGGAATTTTTTAATACTAACAATTACTATCTAATTAATCTATACATTTGATTTAGTTTTGGAGAACACAGTTTTAAGAGAAGCAGCTATGAATAGCTACTTCTCAATGATCTTTTGTGGCTCTCCAGGGTTGGAAGCTTAGTTAGTCATCTGGTGGACAAACACAGAACAATTAGGCAGCTCCATTATCATAACATTCACACAAATTAGTGCTATCCAAAACAAAAGGCACTTTCTCTCCTCTTCCAAAGCTTTAAAATGGCCCCAAGTCTAAGAGTATAGAGCTACACTGTGTAACTTAGTGGCTAATCATTTAGAATTGGGTTAAAAAATCTTCTACCTTAGTTTGAAAATCCCAAAGACCTAAGAAAGTAATTTTATCAGCATTTTTCCTGCACCAATATAAACATTAAAATGGTGTCCCCCTTCCCATCAAGTCACCATTACCTTCCCTAGATATGCTTGATTTTATTTACTTTTTCTTTTTTTGTGGTGCTGGGGATCAAACCGAGGGTCTTATGCATAACATACAAGTGATCCACTAGTGAGCTTACACCTCATACTTAATTTTAAACTGGCTCCATGTTATTCCCTGATCCACCCAAACATCTAACAATTTTTTTTTTTTTTCTGGACTCCAGGGCTGATTCACCTACTTTCTAAATACCATCATTTAGATGATCTGGAGGCAACCTAAACTTATTATGCCCCCAAACAATCTCATAATCTTTCTCTAATGAACTTTCTTTCTATATTTTGTTTGTAATAATAAGAAGAGCTAACATAAAAACTTCATATACATTATTTCATTTAATCCTCACAATATACCCTCATATATTATTATTCTTCCATTACAAATGAGACTTAAAGGCTTGATATATTGCTCAAGATCACACCACTATTATATGCCAGAGTGTCCAAGGCAGATGGACACTCTGGCATGTTTAACTTCAAAGGACAGTTCCACTGTAGACTTTCCATCCAGACACACAAAACAAAATTTAGAAATTAAAGACATCATAGCAATTCTCACCCTCTACCACCTGGCATCCAGTCCTATCTATCCTACTTTCTAAATATTTCTCAAAATAATCTTCTGCATACTGACTGTTCACCAGCTCAACATTTCTCCTCTGACCTACTATAGCTGTCACCTAATTAATACTGTGACTCAAATATCAACCTTCCATTATTTATTTTTCATTTAAATTTCATCACATTGCTACCTTAAAATTTTTATAAGATTTCCAACCACTAACTAGATTAAATCCAAACTCCTTAATAACTGGATCTTTATCTACCTTTCTTATCTCATCCCACCATTCCCAAGGCCAGTCCTCCTACACAATTTGTCTCTCTAAACATAGTAAACTCACTCCCTTAGCTCACAGGGTTCCTTCTTCCTAAGAGGATAATCAGCCTTACAGATTTGGGTTAAGTATCCTCAAGAAAGCCTTTCTTTTCTGTTCCAACTCCTACTCCCTTCAATCACCAGTAAATTAGACATTTCTTCCTCTGTAATACCTTTTCTTTATTTTTAACTCAAACTCATCCCAAATTATTCTATTTGTTTGTCCCTTCCTCCAGGTTCAGAGTGCTTTAAGGATGTAGTTTTTATAATCACTTGTCCCTAGAATGTAGCATTCTACCATGTGTATCAAATGACCTCTTTTTAAAAGTAGAAGGGTTGGTGTCAGGCTTCCAAGTCACAGCATAGAATAGAATAGAATGTCTGAGAATGTCAGGATAGTCAGTCGTTCATTTGTGTTGAGAGGAAAACTGAATACTCATAAAGAGCTGAGGACCAGGAAAGTCAGTTAAGGACTACAGAAAGAAAAGTAGAGATCAGAGAATTCACAGATTTTAAGGAGAACACAAATTATTTAAAGAACAAAATAAATCTAACCCAATTGTTTTCACAGAACCAACAGAAATACAAAATATTTACATACAGATAACCAACGTTCTCCAAAATCAACTCTGAAATGTTTCTGAAATATTTCAGCAACGAAAATCACAAGCTTTACATACTGCGAAGGTAAAGGAAATTTGATTTCAAAGACGATTCCAAAAACTAATCAAGTTTCCTCTCACTCCTCAAATAAGATCAGTTTTTGGTATCCACATTTCCTCAGGATGCCCGTTCTCAATAGAGATAAACGCCGAAAGACATCGGCAAAAATAAGGATTAAATGAAGACTTTACCTGTACCCCTTGCAGGTCACCAAATTACGTTATAATACGTCACACTCGCTTGCAAGACTAGTTACGGCTGTGGTGGATTAAATTTTCTGCTAGGAAACAATTTATAAAACCTGTACCCAAGAAGGTTTGGGAAATGCACTGCAACAAAATTCAAAGCAAGGCACTGAGGCGCCCAGCTCCGCTACACCCACTTCCCGCCCCTGGAGGAGGCGCCCACCGCGGCCTGCTGCGCTCACGCTCCGACTAAGACAAATCGAGGAGAGGGAACCGTCGAGCCTACCAGTATATCAGAACTAATGCCCATTAGGCACAAGACACTGTCTTCCAGCTCGCGCAAGGTAGGCAATTACCATCCACCAGCGGCAAGCAGCCAGCGTCCCTCGCGGAACCCAGGCCCGGCCACTAGAGTTGCCCCGCTAGCCCTTAGCGCACGCGTGCTGCGGGAAGGGCACCGCGCGCCTCTTAGTCCCGCCTTGCCCGGGGAGGCGGGACTGGCGCTGCTGGCGGCCAATCTCCTGGCGGTGAGTGCGCTAGGACGGCGTCGGCACGCGCGGCGCCGCGCTGGGGCAGACTTGGCTTTCGTAGCGTGAGCGTAAGCTGAGGTTGCCGCTGGGTTACTCTTGCGCCGTGCCGGCCGCCGGGAACCGGGCGGCGGGTAAGTGGATACCAGCGCGTGGGGCTGTGCTGTTGTCTTGGCTGGGAGCGAGCTTCTGGAGGCCCAGGATCTACTACGTGGAGAGGGGCCCGGGCTGCACCCGGGGCGCTCTGCCCGGCCCTGCCGGCTAAGCGGCCGTAGGTACTCTCCCTCAAACCCTCGCTGTTGTGCCATGGCCGTGACCGGAGGTGCGACGCGACAACGAAGGTCAGGGTGGGGGTTTCCACCCGCCTGGAGGCTTCCGGGGGCGGTCTGGTAGGCTGGGGAGTTCCAATGCGGGCCGCTGCGCGTCGCCCTCTCCAAAGGCCTGGACAGAGCTGAGTCTCTTCACTGTCTGAGAAGTCATCGTCTGCGGGCAGTCGAGAGGCGCGGCACACCTGCTGGGAATGGTTTCCGAACTGAAGTAGGATCAGTACCACCCCAGCTTTGCCTGCCGCTGACATGTGAATTTTAGGCCTCCTTCGAAAATTGTTTGCGAAGACAGTGTGGAAATTGGGAAAACTATCTTAAGTCATGTTCTAAGTACAATTTATAAAATTTAAAAATAAGGTACCATAAATGATGGGTTTTTATAGTAGTAGAAATATTTACACACGAAACTAACTTTTGTCTTAGTGTAACTAACTTTCATCACCTTAAGCCTTGATGCCTATTCCATAGATCTTGACAGAGTAAAAGGACATTATATTCCAGAAACACTTGCTAGGATATGGTTATGAAAAAATTCCTCTTTGCTAGCTCTGTAGTAAAAAAGAGTCAATGTATATTTTTAATGGGGGGGTTCTTAAAATGTAATCTAACCCCATTTCCCCCCTTCTTAGACTTCTAATAGATATTCTTTAGGACAATTTGATATTGTTTAAGGAATTCTTAGACCTAAGTAAACATTATAATTAAAATGACTGAGGGCTACTGTCATTTTTTACTTTGGTGTTTATTTTGAATATAAAAGAGGAAGGGAAAACTTTCAAAAAAGGAAGAAAAACTAAAGTTTTAGAGTTATTGAAATATTCGGAAGAAAGATTTATTGCTTTTTTAAATCTAGTGTGTCACAAAATTGAGAAACAAACCTATCCCTGACCACATAAATTTTACACATTATATCAACATGTTCTTTCCAGGTTCAGTACTCAAAAAGGAGTGCTTTGAACTCTTTGACTACTGCATGGGTACAACATTACATTAGATATAAGCATCTCACTACTCAGAACAGACTGGCTATGTCGGTTCTTTTTTTTTTCCCCCTTTTTCTTTTTTTTAATGTTTATTCTGTTGGTAAATTTAGCTCATGACTTAACTGTGCTCATAATGTAAAAAAAAAATAGACATTTCTCTTTTAAGTTTGAGTTTTCCTGTCCATTATTTCATTCACTAAAACTGACATCTTAGAAGACAAGTTTTAGGAAAGGGAACCATAAAAATAAGTCTTGTTTATCTTACCGTTAAGTAAGATATTAAAGCTTCTTTGCTGCCTATACCAGCATCTGCAAGTAGCACATTTTGGAGGGTGTGTGTTCTATTTCAGAATAACAAGGAAAAGTAATCCTGGTAATATTTCATTGTGTCAGAATTAGGAGTATTTAGATTTCCAGCTATATCACTGTTTATTTTTTCTCTTCAGAGCAAACATGAATGTTGGAGTTGCCCACAGTGAAGTGAATCCAAATACCCGTGTAATGAACAGCCGGGGTATGTGGCTGACATATGCATTGGGAGTTGGCTTGCTCCATATTGTCTTACTCAGCATTCCTTTCTTCAGTGTTCCTGTTGCTTGGACCTTAACAAATATTATACATAATCTGGTAAGAATTTCACCTTATTATAAACACTTAAAATCTTAAGAGAGAGTGGTTGCCAGAGGCTAAGGGGAAGAGGGAATGGGGATTTATTGTCTAATGGGTCAGTTTTAATTTTGCAAGATGAAAGAGGTTCTGGTTCCATAACAACATGAATGTACTTAATACGTTACAAAGAAAAACATGGATAGTATTTTGTGGGTTTTTCTTGTTGTAGGGTTGTTTTGTTTTGTTTTTTGTTTTCTGGCTGTGCTGGGGATCAAACCCAGGGTCTTGAGCATCCTAAGCAAGTCCTGTACCATTGAGCTATACCCGCAAACCAACAACTTAGTGTGTTCTAACAGATTTATAAAGATATAGTTCATATACTATAAAATTCACCTATTTAGAATGTATAGTTCATCCCCTACACTATAAAAAAATTGTACAATTCAGTAGTTTGTAGTGTATAAGTGTCAGTTTTGAAGAATTATAATCTGGGATAGGATTTTATTTTTTTCTACCACACTTTAACATTGGACCTTTCTTCTAAGTGGGACTTTTCCTCCTATTGTTTGTATAGAATCTGTCAATCAACCAGAGTATTTCAGAAGCAATTGTGATTTTTGGTTACCTACAATCCAATTAAAATCTTTTATTTTAATCCTTCTAAATTGTGTACATATACTTTCTTGTTTCAGTAGAGATTTTAAGCTTAATCATGTTTAGCATCTTATGATGCCTTCACTGTATTTGTTCTCACTCTCTCTGTATATTAACTGTATTGTATTAGCTCTACAAAGTATCAGAAATTTGACTCTACTGATCATATTAATGCAGCCCTGGCAGCCCTGGAATTTGCTTGTTAAAAACCAAAACCCACTCACACAACAATCTTGATAGTGACTTTTCTTGTCTTTAATGCCTTAATGAAGTAGAATGAAAGAAAAATAAAGTTAATAGAGAAGTTTAATTGAATACAAATGAACTGTTTAAAGATATTTTTAAAATGAAGAACTCAGAACAATAAGAAAAATGTAGAAGAAATAGATTTTTAAAAATTAACATTTATTTTACATTTTTCTGGAGTATACTTGAAATTGACCAAAGGGGGTCAAGGGTGACATGCTGGTGAAAATGATAGGTGAATATTCATTTAGTCCGTTTTATGTGATAGACCTTAGTAGGTCAAACACTGTTGTGTGTATTTGTTTGTAAGACATGGTTCTTACAAACAAATACAAATACAAACAAATACTGTGTTGCAAAGACTGGTTCCAAATTCTCTGGGCTCAGGTGATCCTCCTACCTCAGCTTTCCTAGTAGCTAGGACTAGAGGCACATGCCATAACATAACACCCAGTGAACACTGGTTTTCACTTCTGTGAAATATTTGACACTATTACCCTCTTTTTATTGAAACTCTTCCTTGGCTTCTATGGGCTCACTTTCTCTAAGGTATATTTCTGATTTCCTTCTCAGTCATTATTGCAGGGTCTTTATATGTTCTCTTTTCTTTTCATAAATATTGCTGATCCTTTTTTTTTTTAATCTCTTGTGCTATATATTCTATCTAGATTACTTCATCTACCCATATTTTGAGTTTCTACATGTAGACTAATGATACTCAAATGCATATTACCAGATCACTATGCATCATAAACCAAAAAAAGTACCATCTAAACTCATCATATTCTTGATTTCTGATTGTTATTAATCTTATCTAGAGACATCAGGGTCTGCCAGATAAACCAGCCAGACAGCTGAATGTCAGTGGTAAAACAATTGATATAATGTATCATTCAGACTGAAACTGTTTTAAGAATAAAAGGGAGCTCTAGTAATAACTACTCCAAGAGAATAGGTGTAAATCAGAACTGTCCTATGCAAACCAGGATATGTGGTCCTCATTTTCTTTTATTTTCCCTATCCTTTTGGTCAGAACCCTTCCTGTCTTTCTGCTTTACTGTCGGCTATATCCCCACACCCTCATTTTTTTCCTCAGGTAAATTACTCCTGTAAAATTATTGTTGGTGCTCCTCTACCCTCCTCTATGCCACTGTGGCAGAGAAATGTTTTTAAAATTCATGTCTGCATTTTATGTATTCTTTTTTTTTTTTAATCTCTGGTAACAGGCATTGACCCAGGGCCTCACACATACTAGGCAGGCACTCTGCCACTGAGCTACACCCTGAACCCACATTTTATTCTTTTTCACTGTCAAGTTACACTCTCAAGTCCTTCAGGGATTCTCCATTGCATATATGGTAAAATCCAAAGTTCTTTGCGCAGCATCTAATACAAGTTAATAAGAGTGTAAAGGCAAGAAAGGGACTCGGCCTTAACCATCTCTAAATACAGTCTTCACCATCTCTAAACTCTGGCAATAAAGGAAATCAACTTGCTCTCACTTCTTTGGTTTGGCTTCAGCTCTGTTTTTTAATACTTTCCTATCCTTCTTGCCTGATTTCTGTTGAAGACTATTCAGGTTTACCTCTTTCAGAAATCTATACATCTCTACATTCTATTATCACCTATTTATCATAGTTTCATAATTAGTAGTAAATAGTAGTTTATTGCCTCTTTTGTGGAGTTTTTTTGTTTGTTTGTTTGTTTTGTTTTTTGTTTTTGGAAGTGCTAGGGATTGAACTAGGGCTCTCTACCACTGAGCTAATCCTTTTTTAAAATTCTGTTATGAGTCAGGGTCTTGCTAAGTTCCCATGGCTGGCCTAGAATTTTCCCTTTTAAAATGGCACATGTCTTAAATGTATTTTAGAAGTTATTCCCTCTCCCCATACTCCTTGTTTTCAAGTTGATTAACTTGAATTGAGGCACAGTATATGGTCATGAACAAATAAGCAATTGACACCATGTAGGAAAGCAAACTTCTGATTTATTATTAGTTCACCTAACTCAGCCACCCACAGATGTAGCAATTACATGACTCTGAATTTTAAGTTTCCTTTGAAGATAGCTTACATTAAACCAATTAAAAATGTGAAATGCATGTTGAATGCTTTTAAACATGGGAAAACAAACCTAATTATTGCACCCAGCAGAAAAATATATTTACCTCTCTGAACCATATAATAGAAACCTAGTGATTCTTTTTATACAGTGCTATAACGCCCAGCATGATATTTTAATGCTTCACAAAATTATTAGCCTTAAAAATGAAAGAATTATCTTTATTTGATTAAGGACTAGCCATGAAATAAATATTCTCTTTTCTATATGAGAACTTTTAAACATATTGGGGTAGAAGATATATAATCAAACATACTGTTTTGGAATCACAAGAGAATTTGAAGGCACATACTTTCTGCTTCATTGTTTCCTTTAAAGCCCTTATAAAAATGGTTTCCTAGTGCTTATAGCACAAACAGGTCTTGGATTAATCTTGTCTTCCAATATATCTAATACTTGCCGGTACTAGCCCTTTTTCCTGAAGTATTCAGGTTAATGGGAAAACAAACATTACACAAACAACTCTTCACACAATATAGTGTGCTGCAATAAAAGTATTTTCAGTGAAATTGTATGCAAGCACATAAACAGGTGGTTAATTATTACTACTGAGGGTTTCACTAAGGAGTTTTCATTTGAGCTGAACCATCAACAATGAGGTAGTTGACAGGGTAGCATCAAGGCTTCTGCCACAGAAACAGTCCTTTCCTTCTGTATTTCCCGAGTACTCTAGTGGGGCTTTTGATAGCAGTGTCCGCCTTACCTTCTAGTTGTTTTGTGTGTGTTTTTTTCCTTAGCATCCCTTAGAAGACTGAATGTTTTTTCAAGGCTGGAGACAAGTCTTGTTGAATCTCATATGTGCATACGTGTTATGTGTCTTACACACACAAGTCACCATTAAGTGTTTGTGGACTTCAACGAAGCCTGAGTTCTTTCCTCCATAGGTTAGGTGTTTTGCAGCTAGTTAATACTATGAAGCCAACCAAGCTTTGAAAGATACAGTTCTTTTAATCTGGTTCAATATAAAATCGCAAAACATTTTTTTCTATATATTTCTTAAAAGTTGAAGTAGAAAAAAATGACTTCATATCATGGCTTGTAAAGGGAAAACAGTTTCATAATAATATTTAGGCTTTATGCTCTTACTAGTGCCTCAAACAGTGATTGTGAAATGAATAAAGGACTACTTATCAGTATAAATTAGCATCATAATCTCAATGAAACCAAATCGAGTATACATTGTTTTTGCTATTTACTACAAAATTAGATGTGAAAAATATATAGTCAGAATAGCTCTTAGCAGTGTGTTTTACTAGCCGAGCACAATAACTCATGGTCAGCAACTCAACAAGACCCTCTTTTAAAGTAAATAATAAAAAGGACTGGAGATGTAGCTCAGTAGTAAAGCGCCCCTGGGATCAACCCCCAATACCAAATATGTTTTTCTCTAATTTTTTAAAACCTGACTTCAAAAGAAACACCATAGAGGCACAGTGGTGATTTTAAAAGGGAATTGAGTTGAACATTATACTTATTACATCAAACCATCTTTGTTGCTATGGAAGATAACTACTAAAGCAGAGGTAAGTATCATCAGATTTACTAATATAACGTTGAAGAAAAGTTTCCCTATACATTTGGAAAAAGGTAATCCTGTTTCTAGGAAAGGTGTTAGATAACCTAACTGTAATGATGTGAAACTACCCTGATGATACTTTTATCTTCAACTTTATGAAAATAAGTTACTTTGGATTAATCTTTTACTGATTTTCATCCAATAATATTTCTATATCTCAGAAAGTTTTATTTGCCATGCAGAAACTGGCCAGAGTCTTTAATTGGTTATGAAATCTTAAAATTTGAACTGTTCAATAAAATCATACACTCATAGATACCCTGGAACCAGCTTTACCCTTAACTCACTAGGACAAATTTTGTATTTGTTATTGGTTATATATCACCTTGCTTGTTTTTCAGGGGATGTATGTATTTTTGCATGCAGTAAAAGGAACACCTTTTGAAACTCCTGACCAAGGTAAAGCAAGGCTCCTAACTCATTGGGAACAACTGGACTATGGAGTACAGTTTACATCTTCACGGAAGTTTTTCACAATTTCTCCAATAATTCTGTAAGTGGCAGAAATATATAAGTATAAAGAAGATTGGGTAATAGGAAGTTGTCCATTTATCAGATTGAATTAGAGTTAGAAACAAAATATTTTGTTGAAAACTTCTATCAATAAGTAAGTACCTCAGATGTGGTGTAAGGCACAGGCAAGTTATTTAACAAGTTGATGATAAAGCAATTTTCACTTCAGTTAGTACATTTGGAGACATTACATGTTCTTCAGTATACGTAGACATTCTAGGATATGTAGTTTAATACATGTCCTTAAGTTTCATATAAGAAAATTAAACACATGATCATATCCCGTACTGCACTATCAGATTAATCTCACTAAACAGTAATTTAGAAGATCAGAAGAATTTCAATGGCAACCCAGCCTTATTTGGATCTTCAAATTCTTTGGGAGAAGAAAATATAGTTTAGAAAAAGAAATTCTGGGCTTTGCATGTAGGACAGACCTGACTTGAATCCTGTGTCTTCCATTTATTCAGCTTAGTCTGCTCACGTATAAAATTCTAGCTAAAGATACCTAACTTGATGCTATGAGAGATAAATAAGATAATATCTATTTGTAAGCTATCTTAATTTTGTATCTTGTATCTGATTTTCTCTTATTATTTGATATCAGGGCTTTCCATACAATCCTTTCTACCTCATTTTCCATTTATCTAAGTATTTTATCCCCACCCACTCTCACGTGGTTAAGCAAGCTCTTCTGTTTTGCCCCCACCTCACCTTAGATACAACTGGCAAAATTGTATATACACTTTTTTTTTTTTTTGCCTTCTAAGAGTGTATAAGTACATAGATTGCTTTGAATCCCAAACTCAGTGTCTTGCACATAATAAATAGGTTCACATATGTCTTAATTAACACTCTACCACAGAATTCAGACATAATGCTATATCCATGATGGAATCAGTGTAGTCTGGGGTAGGTGGAAAGACTTTCAGGAGGTGATGGAATTTTTTAAGCTAGATTTAAAGAGTCATAGATTTGGATAGATGTTTAAGTAGGGATTACATTTTCAAGTGAAGGAATAAACTGATCATAAAGTCATGGGTTTCTTTTTCTTTACATTTATAGCATTTTATAGGAACTTTGAATTGGTTTAGTTATGACTCTTAAACCTCAAAAGTCAAGCACAGTGGCACATGCCTATAAAACCAATAACTTGGGAGGCTAAGGCAAGAGGATTGCAGGTTTGAGGCCAGCCTCAGCAATTTTAGTAAGACCCTATTTAGAGATAAAAAGTAAAACAGGCTGGGAATGTAGATCAGTGGGAGAGTGCTCCTGAGTTAATCCCCAGTACTGGGAGGCAAGAGGGCAGGAATTAACCTCAAAAGAAAAATGTCTGTATGGCCTAACTGAAATAAATATTAAGAATAAAAATAAAGGTTGTTTTAGTCCTAAATTTGAGATTTGGCTCTGTTGTTTTCAAGCTGTGTGACTTTGGCCATTCTTGAAAACCTCAGTAGCCCCAAGAATTGTATCTTTTTTTTTTTTTTTTCTTAATTTTTAGTTATAGATGGACACAATACCTTTATTTATTTTTTAATGTGGTGCTGAGAATTGAACCCAGTGCCCCATGCATGCAAGGTAAGTGCTCCAGCACTGAGCCACAACCTCAGCCCCAAGAATTGTACTTAATATATGTAATAATAACTATCATGAAAACAGTCAAATAATTTCTTAAAATATTTTTTTGACTCACAGGTATGATTTCAGCTATTCTGATTAAATTCCTTACATAACTAAAGAAACAACATTGAAACCATCTTTATAGCATTGATTTTATTTTTATTTTATTTTTTATTTATTTTTTGTGTGTGGTGCAGAGGATGTAACCCCGAAACTTACGTATTCTAGGCATGTGCTCTATCACAGAGCTATATATCCCTAGCCCCAGTACTTTTCAGAGTGCTTTCCAATCTTCATATTTGATCGTAATTTGTCAGGTAGGTGTGACATACAGTGTTATTCCAGATTTTTAGATAAAGAAACAGATTCTGTTGGGCACTGTGGTGCATGCCTATAATCTCAGTGACCTTGGGATGCTGATACACAGGAGGATAGCAAGTTCAAGGTTAGCCTTAGCAACTTAGCAAGACCCTGTCTCAAAATACAAAGAAAGGGCTGGTGGTATGACTCAATGGTAGTGGGCCTCTGGGTTCAAGCCTCAGTATTAGAGGGGCAGGAGAAATATTCAAATGTATGACTGTGCTAAAGATCTTGCAGTTATTTGGAATCAAGAGCCCACAATCAACCCTAAATATCTATCTTCTAACTCAGGTCTCCAATAGATCCATTAGTAAATAAATGCTTTTAGGCTTATTTTTAATGCATTTATATTTTTTTAAGAATCAGATAATTTTCATATAATCTACACACACAATTAGGTTTCATTAAAACACCAGGTACATAGGCTAATAGTATGATAAGATACACTAAATTTATTTCAGCCTATCAGGTTATAGATTAAACCTATAATGATGACAGCAAATCAAATGTGCTTACTAAATGCAACTGATAACCCTGTTTTATTCCGTGAAGGAAGTATAAAAATAGTCTTCAAAGTCTATGAAAGTGGGAAGAAACAATATAAAGCAAAAATCAAAGAATATGGTTTACTCAAGAAAGAATTTTCTGGCTACTTTTGAAATAGATGTAGAATTTTTCAGTCTAAACAGTTCTGGTGATGATGTATACAGTTGTCTGATGTTTTCAGACATATTTGGAAATAGCTGTTCTTTTCTGACCATGTTATATATGTCTCTTCCCTGAGGAGAAACGAATGACAATAGAGGAGAGGCTATTAGAATACTTTCCTATGTTCTCTGAAAGTAATTAGACTGACAACTATATGGAAACTAAATTCTTAGTTTTGATCAAGTAAGGCATTATGTTGATTCACATCCTATCAATGTGAGAGTGCTCTTTGTAGCCAGAGGATATATTTGCACTCTTTATATCCTTGGGTAAAACTAGATGTTCTGGGCTCATTTTATGGTCTTAAAGGTGGTTTACACTTATTAAAACAAATTCTCGGATGGTTAAATGTCTGACTGTGTGCATGTGTTTAGTTATAGCAAAACAGTTGTAATTTTACAACAATAACTTTCAGGTTTCCAGTTGGATTGATTATAGACCTGTTCAACTATAGTACAAAAATGAGAACATCAAAAGGACAACCAGTTATTTATTTCTTTCAAAGATACTGAATTGTACTACCAAAACCCTAATTTTTCAAAGGTTTACAATAGTGATTCTTAACATTTTGGTGAGTCACAAAACCCTTTGAGACCATGATGGATGCTTTGGATCCAGAAATATATACATAAATACAAAACTACATTTGAAGTCTCAGAGGGCATATGCAACCTATTTTGAAAGCTTTCCACTTTAAGCTTCTGCTAAATTGCAGTGCATTCTATTAAATGTATTGAACATAATTACAGAAATGCAAAATGTGCACCACCACTAAACACACTTTTAAATACCAATCTAAAATAAACTTGGACCTAAATTAAAATTTTTATTTTAGTGATCCAAAATGGTTTTACTTTTAGGTATTTGTGTTTGGTGGCCTTTTTTCTACCTTTTAATTTTTTAAAATTCTAAATAATTTCATTTTTGGATGTTACATGTATTCTTGACTTTTATCTCAACAGATATTTTCTGGCAAGTTTCTATACGAAGTATGATTCAACTCACTTCATCCTAAACACAGCTTCTCTTCTGAGTGTGCTTATTCCCAAAATGCCCCAACTACATGGTGTTCGGATCTTTGGAATTAATAAGTATTGAAATGTTTGAAACTGAACAAAATTTTTACAGCTACTGAGTTTCCTGTAAGGAAGGAGTAGTTGGTAAACTGCACTGTTTCTGTGATAATGTGAAATGAGAGGTATCTACATCAGAGGACCAATTGCTGGTTCTTCAGATGCTGTCTTGAAGTGCAGAATCCTACTAAATGATGCCTCTGTTTAATACATCTGGTATATTTTGGAAGAAAGGCTGTATAGGCAGGCTGGGCAGGCCCAGCGTATAAGTTAATTGCAGTATAGTGAGGGTGTAGTAGATAAATCCAAGGAAGTAAGATATTTGTAAGAAACTAGGACCGGCTTAATTATAATGATGGACATGACATGAGGAAAAGAAAATTTTCAGTCCTTCAGTGACAATTAGTTTAGGCAGACTTAACATGTAAATCGGAATCATCTCTATAAGTTTATTATAGATTACTTTTATTACCATATATATTTCTCTTATGTAAGAGGATATATACTTATTTTGTACAAACCAGTTTCTTATGAATTATCTTATGAGTGTGGGGTTTTTTGTTTTTGTTTTTTTGCTGGCTCAGTATTATGTGTTGATAGATGAAATTATTTTTGCATTTATTATATTACATAGTTTTTGAAGGTCCACCTTCATGACTGATGCTGGAAGATACCATCTGAGTCAGCATTCTAATTTTGGAACAAAACAGATTTACTTGGTTTTCCAGACACAAGGCTGCTAATAAACCAGTTAAAATAATTTATTTCAAGAAGTTAAAGTACAGGGTTGTTTATAGGTGCCTGTTTTTTAGGTTTAAGAAACTTAATTGGTAAAGTCTGTCATTCCTTAGAAAAGGAAATATAAAATGGACAGCTACGTAGCTACCTGTGGTCTAGCAGTAACTGCTTCTCTAGCCATAGTACCAAAGTAAGTAATAGATATTTTGTTTTAGCAGGTCTGTAGTAAAAGATAAGATTGTCTTTCCTTAGTCCTGCTCTCAACCCCTATAGTTTGCTTGTTAATATTTTTACTTTAAACACATGAGTCTTAGTATAGGTAACTCTAAATGGTAACTATTTAGAGTAGTGATTATATTGAATTCTTGTGACTTAGGGAAGTTACCTATAGTTGCTAACATTAATTGCAAGAAAAAACTATACTTGAGAAGCAATCACATTTAAAAAAGAAACAAACAAACAAACAAAAAAACAAAGTTCTGATAAATGATAAAACTGAAAAACTGAGTAATACATATAAACAAAATTGAGTGAAAGGAGTTTTTGACCAACTTAAAGATCAATCTCTGTCAACAAACTGACTTTTCAGGTTAGTGATCATTGTTTTGTATTTCAAAAGTACTGAGTTTAGAAATCAGTTGTATGATACTGCCTTTGTATATTTGTCTTATGTATTTTTAAATAACTGGTAATGTATACTTTAATAAAATTTTTTCCTTGGTGTAAGATTATTTCAAAAGCTTTCCAATTCAGTCATCAATGCTATATTGACATTTTCAAGTTAATTTTTAAGCAAGTTAAATTTTAAGGTAATTAAAAATACTCCTTTGTTACTTCAAAGATACTTCAAAGATACATTTTCCCTTTCTCCTTTTAGTGTTTTAAAAATATTTACTCAATAGATATATGAGGGCCCACTCTATTGAAGGTGTTACAGATAATTTGTAAAAAGACAAACCAATTCCCTCCCTGGAGGTGTTTACATTCTAGTCAAAGGACAGATAATGAATAAACAAATACATATTATTTCATGTAATAATAAATCCTATGAAAAAAAAAATTAAGCAGATACAGGCCTGACTCAGAAGAAATTCTTCACTCAGGATCCCAAGGTGATATTTGAACACAAACTTTGCTGATGTGAAGAAACAAGCAGTTGACTTGTGAGGCTGAAGCAAGGAGGATTGTGAGTTAAAAGCCAGCCTTAGCAACTTAGAAAAGCCCTAAGCAACTCATTGAGACCCTGTCTCTAAATAAAATAGAAAAAAGGGCTGGGGATGTTGACTCAGTGGTTGAGTGCCCCTGGGTTCAATCCCTGGTACAAAAAAAGAAAAGAAACAAGCAGTACCAAGATCTGGGGAAAGAAAGATGATTCCCAGGAGGTAATGACAGATATTAAGGGTCTTGGGGCAGAATGGAGACATTGAGGAAGAATAAGACAACCATTGGGACTAGATAGAAATAAGCAAGGAGAAGAAGAATGGTAGCATGTGGGATTCGAGAAGTAGGTAGGGGCCAGATCTCAAAGGACTCTTTAGATCAAACTAATAAGCAGATTTTATTGTAAATATGACTAAGTCATTAGAGTTTTATACAGAAGATTAAATAAATCTAATTTTATATTAAAGATCATTGACTAATGTTGAGAATAAGGGAATAAAAAGCAGGTAGAATAGTTGGAAAGCTACTGCAGACAGGAAGTAGCTCAGACTAAGGAGGCAGCAGATCAGTTATTAAAAAGTGGTCAGATTTGGGATATATTTTGCAAGTATAACTCACCAGACACTGATGTATTGAAAGACATGGATGTGTTGAATGTAGCATTGCAGGAGGTAATTAAAGTGACTCCTAGTTTTGGGCTATAAATATCTAGGTGAATGATTGTGTTAATTATGGAAAATACCCAATTTTATGAATTTATGCAGTAATATCTTTTAGTAACCAAAACCTAATAGCATGCAATAGTTGCTACTAACTTCAAGTCAGGAGACATAATGGCAATTTCTAAGTAGACATGAGCTTGGAAATGCTACTAACTTTAGTGTATCTTTCCTGCAGTGATATTTATTATGGACTGCTAATGATGATTTTCTATTTCCCTCATTCCTTCTATATTTATTTATTAGAATTATTCTGTAAGAAAAATTTGTCTCTACTACTTTATTTATTCATTAGTTTACATTATAGACCCATCAGTGTTTTATTCTTTGGGTTATAATCCTTTGTTGTCATTAATTTGTTGCTCATACTGTCCTCTATCTTTGACCATTGGAAATTTTTCCACGTTAGTTCCTATGTCCTTTTGACCTGCTCCTTTTTTTTTTTTTTTTTAGGCAGGGGGAGATATTGTCTATGGGACTATATCTTTGTAAATTAGCTGTGTACAACTATATATTGAAAAGAGTTAGAAAAATCCTTAGAGACCATGTAATTCAGTTTCGTGCCTTAGCTTGAATCTTCATTAATTACCAGTCCTCTGTTCAGTTCTGTTTTAACAGTAATAGAGGAGGAAATAACTAGGGGGAAAAAAAAACCATAGAGTTGATAAAAACATTGGTGGTTGCTAGTGACTAGATATGGGGGATAGTGCAGAAGGGAGGAAGTTGATCAAAACACAACATGGAGGACCCAAAGGTGATGGAACTTTTTAAATATCTTAACTGGCAGTGGATATGTAAAATACACATGCTAAAATTTCATTGAGCGAAATGCGCACATGTATAGGCACACACAAGTATAAGTAAAACCGGAAGTTTGAATCAAATCTGAATTATTTCACTGTCAATATTCTGGTTATGTTATTGTGCTATAGTTATGCAAGATATTACCATTTGGGGAAACTGGGGTAAAAGATCACTCTGTACTGTTTCTTGCAAGAGCATGTGAATCCATAATTATCTCAATTTTTTATTAAAAAATAATTAGCTTGGTAATGGAATTTAGAACTTGTTTTACATTGATCTGAAGTCTAATCCATATTCCACATAACTCTTCATCTATTTAAAGATAACATTGAAACAGCAGCATTGAATAAACATTACCATAGTCCTCACTACCTCACCATTTTCCAAACAATATTGTTTCAAATTTCTCCCACTTTCCTAATAATTGTGCTCTAAATTCAATAGGCAAAGAGATGTGACATGATTGTACTACCACTTCTTTTGTTCTCAATGCTTTTTTTTCCTTCAGTGCAACCTAATATCACTTGCTATTTTGATAGCCAAATATCATTGATTCACTTTAATAGTCACTAAAATCTCACATCTTCAGCATGTAGTGCTATTAATGAAGGTTTTACCTTCAAATGCTTATTAAGTGGATTTAGTAAACCAGGAAATATAACCAAAAAAAAAAAAATGAACCTGGTATTCATGAAGACAACAACCCAGTCAGTCAGTATAAAAGTCTAACAGTATAGAAAAGACTAGTTCACAAAACAGTAACATGGACAGTACCTGGTGTGGGTAATATTAGAGAGGCCTAGGGAAGGGGGAAATAAGAATAGCCTGGTGTCAAAAAGAAAAATTGTGACACTTTGCAGGTTTTTATTTCAGTTCTAATTAAAAATGATTAAGCAAGTAGTTTGTGTGTGTGTTTAAAATTTCTCATTTAGCTAAAAAATGAATTCATAAACATCAAATTCAGAATATCTTGGGTGTATGTGCACATACTGCTTCAACTGTGTTAGGTGACATTTTATCTACCTTAACTGGGTATTGGGCTCACAGAACTTGTTTATCTTATTCTCAGAACTTTTCCATAATCCAAAATATAGTTAGAAAAAGGTTTAATAAAAATATAAGTAAAACAGGAAGTTTGAATCAAACTCCATATCATGATTTGTTATTCAAACCCTTGATAAATCATGATAATGGAAATGATTCACCTATAGCTCTTAAGTTCTGTATAATTTTATACTTAGTAGATAACACCAAGTTTATCATTGTGTCCTTTCACTCTACATAAGTACATGTTTACAAAGATAATCTCAAATATAAGAAGTACAGTAAAGGAACAAACCAAATTCATTAACACTGTAGAATGAGCTTTTTAAATTTATTTTTTTAGTTCATGATAGAACTTTTTATTTTATGCATTTACTTATATACAGTGCTGAGAATCAAATCCAGTGTCTCACACATGTGAGGCAAGCACTCTACCACTGAGCCACAACCCCAGCCCAGAATGAGCTCTTTTTAAAATACAAAATATGAAAGGATTTTTTTCTGACTTCCCCATTATACAATTATAAATTATTTTTATTTATGATATTATTTGGAAAAATTTCCAGATTTTTCAACTGTTGTATATTTAGGTTGATCATATTATCAAGATAAATATGCATTATTTTTTCATTTTTATCATTTTTTAAATGTGAACTCAAAAGTTAACTGATCTATTGCCTGTTGCCTGATAAAATACAGTGATCCTTTGAAACATTTGTTCTATGAATTCTACTCAAACCATATGCTTCTCTAATAGCATTATCATGACATTTAACAATCAGAGTGTATAGGGAAACAACAAAGAGATTCACCCTCTGTCTTCCCTACTGAAACCACACTTAGACCCTGTACACTAAGATCATCTGAGTATGGAGACTCCTCAAAAATCAAAATTACCATATGATCCAGCAATTTTGAGTATATACAAAAACGTGAAAGCAAAAACTTGGAACAGATATTTGTACACCCATGTTCACAGTGGCATTTTTCACAATAGCCAAAAGGTGGAAGCAACTCAAGTGCCCCACCAACAGATGGTTAAAATGTGGAATATATACATAATAGAATTTAGCCTTAAAAAAGAAGGAAATTTTTATACAAATTAGAAATGAATAAACCTTGAAGACATTAAGATATGTGAAATAAGCCAGACATGAGGACAAATGTCGTATGATCCCACTTACATGAAGGAGTTAGAGTAATCAAATCCTAAAGACAGTAGAATGGAAGTTGCCAGGGGTTATGGAAGGAGGGGAAAGGGCAGTTTTTGAATGGGTATATAATTACAGTTTCAGAGATGAAAGATTGGAGGATTGCAGAAAAATGTGACTGCATCTAATGCCACTTAACTATACACTTAAAATTATAAATACGTACATCATAAAAAAGACAATCTGAAAGTTAGATTGTAAAATAAGCATAATGGCTTAGCAAACATAAAAAGCAAAATATATTCCAGAAAGCAGACCTGACAGTATCACCACTAATAAAAAGAAAAATTTTAAAATATCACCACTAATAGTAAAGAAAATTAGGAGAAAGGCAAACAGTAGCATATTTTCAGCATAATCCAAAGAACAAAGGATGTAAGACAAACGACATAATGGTTTACACACGTAATCCCAGCTACTCCGGAGACTGAAGCAGAAAGATTGAAGTCAGCCTGAACAATTTACCATAAAATAAGAACAGGCTGAGGATGTTATTCAGTGATAGAGCACTTGCCTAGCATGTGCAAGGTCCTGGGTTTGATCCCCAGTACCACAAAAAATAAGACAGTTATGTGACTCAGTGGGAAGGATTTGACTAAGGCGTAGAAATATTAGTCACTAAAAGCACCAAACTCATTTCCATTCTGTATTTACCAAGAAATCCTCTGATTATGATTTGGATTTAGCTTTAATTGTAATTTGGTCAACACAAAGATGATGATCAGCAACCGCAACTATTCTAGCTCCCCTTCGCTGCATTTCTCACAACTTAATACGTTAGCATCAATGCTTTTTACCCAACAATTTCTTAGCAATCTTTGATGTGTAATTCAGTACCCCAGAGTCCAGTCACTTCCAGACCTGATAAGGCAATTTCAAGCCTATTTAAAGAATCAAGATATTGAAACCATGTAATCACCATGCTCCTGCCAGGCCACTGGATACATCTGGCAGTTTACTAGGCCTTCTCCAAGCCACGCCTCTCAGTGTACACTTTCCATTTCTACATCCATAATTCTGTATTGCCTATTATCTGTCTTTTGCCACTAGACTGAAATCCTTAAGGAGGGGAATGGCTTTTATCTCTTTAGTTCTAACAACTAATAAAGTTCTTAGCACAAAGAAAAAAAAAATACGTGATGAAAGATCCAGCCAGATGCAATGAGAGGCTGAACCCAGGAATTTAGTACATATCAATCCTGGGCAACATATCAATCCTGTCTCAAAAAAAAAAAAAAAAAAAAAAAAAAAAAAACCCTCTCCAGTATAGTAGAAAAAAATGAGGATGTATTCCCTCACTTCCTAAATTTGTGCTCTAGAGTTCTGCTATTCCACATAGTGCAGCATAGAGATTTGGTACTGTCAGGAGTGTTTAGACCAGGAATCAGCTAAATGATATGTTAACATACACAAAGGGATAACTCTTGACAGCACAGGAGAGCTCTGGGAGACACCTACTGAATGTAATTTCAATTGTTAAGAAAAATAATACCAGCTATGAAAGGTTTCATGTTCAGACTAGATTCCACTATATAACAGAAATAACTTCTATCATATAATCAAACAGGATGACTAATTTTTCTTAATCTTTAGGTCTTAATTCTTCTTTTATCCTTTTATTTGGGAGTGTATGTTAACAATGCACCCTAAAGAAAATATGAGTTTTTCTGGCAATTAAGAAAATTGGATCCAGAGCCATATGGGCTGACTTCTAATCCTAACTTGCAGTTACTAGCTGTGTGGTTTACAAATCATCTAAACCCTGTGGCCCAGTTGCACCTAATTGCACCTAAAATGAAGATAGTAACTACCTTTGGGGGTTGCTGTAAAGATTAAATAAATTAATTTACCACAGTGCTGGGTACATAATAAATGACACTTTACTGATATATTTTCACATAAATGAAAGTTTGGAAAAACGTTAATTTCGAACCAAAAACAATCTCAACAGTATTGTGGTAATTATGCATTTACTTATTTGTATCTACCCCTAGAGTGTTCTCTGTGACTTCTCCACATACTTCACCAATCCTTTATACTCAGCACTCAACACCATGTAAGACACAAATACACACACATACACTGCACTGCACTATAAGGCCCTTATTTACTGAAACCTTAAAGCCTTGCGAGGGGAGAGAAAAAATTCTTGGAATGTATTTATTCAAACAAATGGCAACAAGTTCACGAACTAAGAAAAAAGGATATGAATACATTCCATGCTGGAGATTGCTTACACAGTAAGCAGGGACTACATAATGCAATATGAAAAGTATTATTTTAAAAATATTTACAACGGCCATTTACTTTAAGATTACAAAAATAAACCAAGATCTTTTTACTCTTAGTGAAGAATTGGGAGTAACGGTTTAGACTGTCCGACCAGAAGCACGTCCGTTCTCTGGGAACTCGTGGCAAATTCTTGTGATAAGTACGGTATTAAGTATTTCGGGCCACCACATTCTGGCTTGGTAGTAGTTCCCCTAAAAATGGAATGGCAAATAATCTACTTCATCCTTTTCTCACAGTGGCAACCAAATTCCAGTCAAAAGCGCACACAAACTTGTTTAGGAATGTAGCGCAATGTTAAACGAATGCAAGTCTGCATTCGGCTTCCTCTGGTTCAGTCACTAGCTATGTGACCTTACAGAAGTCTGGTTACCTACAAATCTGGAAGAAATGCACCAGTGCACAAACGGAGACCGGGGCAAAATCGGACATTCAACTTCTCTTGCTAAGAGCGCCAGTTTCCATATGAAAAAAATTTTTTTCATATTGTGCTTTATATGTGTAATATGAGTTGTAATGCATTCTGCTGTCATATATAACAAATAAGAATAAAAATTTTAAAAGAAAGAGAGAGCAGTAACGCGGCTTTCTAGGGCTGCAGCAACCAGGGCAGGACGAGGGACGCCAACACGGTGCTGATGACATCACTTCCGGGGCGCCAGTCTCCGGTTTGTGCCAGAGAGAGGCAGTCAGCCGGTTTTGCTAGGGAAAGGAGACGAGTGCTAGGTACTGAAGTTCGGGAGGGAGGAGGGTGGAATTGCTAACCTTTCGCCTTTCGCCCCACTATGGTTTCGTGCAACTGGAGAAGAGGTTTCCCCCTTAACTTAGAGCAGCCCCCTACCCTTTTTCTTAGAGCAGAGATCCCATTGCCATCCTCGTCACCCGGTCACTCAGCAGCGTTCTTGCTCTGAAAGGGAAGTACTTCTCACAATCTGCCCTGCTCGGATTGAGTTACTGCAAATCTATTTCTCTGTCTGGGCCTCATTCCTTGAGCTGCCCTTTGCGACTAGGTCGCTCATCTCTAATCTCTGGATGTTCTCTGTTCAGTTTCGATATTATTCGCTGCCTTTTTAAACCCCTAATTTTGTCCATTCGTGTGATAGGGAAAGGACCTACTTTGCAGTGTGAAAATACTAGGGTGCTTTAATGATGGATTATTAATTTGTGGGAGAAAAACGAGTTGAGAAGAAACTTGTAATGATAAACCTGGTGGCAAAAAAAGGAGATTTAATTCCTAAGATTGTAATTAAGGATAAAATATGTGTTGGGTTGCACTATTTTAGTTTAGATATGTTTCTTTAGGATGAACTTCATGAAAAGACTTATTTCTAAACTACAAGATTGCGTCTTGATGGGTGTGCATATGTGTGTCTTACATGAACTTTTGTTTTAAAACCAAATGATTAAATTTTGAGAAATGTTTCCAGGAAATAGGATGCATTTATTTTTATCTGTTCTATTTGCATTTGTTGTTTGATATAAAAAAATAAACATTTTATCTTGGTTTTAACTATGAAAAATAGCAGTTTTTAGAGAAATATCCATGTAATTAATATTAGTTGTTTTGTAAAGAATAACGAATAGATTGGTAAGAATGGCATGAAAACAATATTACAAGTTGAGCATCCTTATCCACTTATCCAAAATGCTTGAGAGCAGCAGTGTCTCAGATTTCAGACTTTTTCTTTTTTGTTTTTTCGGGGTGGGGTGATGATTTTGGAATATTAGTATATACATGAGATATCTTGGGAATGGGACCCTAGTCTAAAATGAATTCAAGTATATTTCAAATATACCTTACTTTATACTATTGCTGGAAGTTAATTTTTATATAATATTTTAATGTACCTGTTTTGACTGATATAATTCATGGAGTCAGGTGTGAAATTTTCCACTTCTGTCATCATATCAGTACTCAAAAAATTTCAGTTTTTGGAGTGTTTCAGATTTTTAAATTAGGGATCCTCAACCTGTAATATTACAGAATGTTTTATCTGATTTCTCTTTCCCTCTTGAAAAACCTCATACTCGTTAATACTTTTATTTACATCGACAGGTTGCTGGAACTTTTATAAAATTTTGGTAACTCTTGCAGAGTTTCTTATAGTTCTATAAAAGTATGTATTGAAAAATAAGTCACACATATTATTTTGAGTGGGTTAATTGCTAATGTTAGTTCCAAGTAATGTTTGTTTCTATAATTATTTTCCAGGAATTATCTATATACTAGTAATAATGCTAATATTGAATAAGACAGCACGAGTTTTTTTTAAACCATCCAAAAGGAAAGTTGATGGATTTTTAAGAAGTTTTAATTTTCATCCTGGAACACTATTTCTTCATAAAATAGTATTGGGTATTGAAACAAGCTGTGATGATACAGCAGCTGCGGTGGTAGATGAAACTGGAAATGTGTTGGGAGAAGCAATACATTCCCAAACTGAAGTTCATTTAAAGTAAGTAGACTATATGTTTGTTATCCCTACCTTTTTTGGAAAAGTATAATGAGCTGGGCTTGGCACCTCATGCCTATAAATAAAATATATTTTATTTCAAAATAAAAAATTTTACAAAAGGATTGGAGATTTAACTCTGTGGTAAAGTGCCCCTGGGTTCAATCCCCAATACCTCTTTTTAAAAAGAGGATTAGGGTTCTGGCTCAGTGGTGGAGCATTTGCCTGGCATGTGTGAGGCACTGGGTTTGATTCTCAGTACCACATATAAATAAATGAATAAAATAAAGGTTCATCAACATCTAAAAAAATTTAATTTAAAAAAATGGAACCATTCTTTTGTATTTATTATGTATAAAAGTTAAATTTTAGGAGCCAAGTTCATATTCCTTTGTGTTAAAGCCTATAATAATTACTATAGAAAAACCTCAAACATCTGACCCTGGCTTTTATGACTGTCTACAGTTAAATTTCCAACCTTAGCTAATCCTGTTGCCAAAAAGGAACTAAGCTCTTTACCAGCTCTAGTCAATGATTTTCTCTCAACAATGCCTTTTCTTTCTTCAACATGTATGTTTTATGGTCTTAACTCATTACCCGACCTCTACCCCATATTAACCCCTGAAAAAAAAAATCCTATTCACATTTATACAACTTATGTTGTTACTTAAATAATGATGCAGTGTTTTATTAAATCTTAAAATAGTGCAAGGTTTATAAACTCAGATGTTTGCAAGGTTATATAAATAAGTGGGCTAGATATAAAGGATAAATTATCTGGAGAAGGTCACTGCTCAGCTCTACCCAGTTGTTGCCAGGCAGGACTATAAGACCTATGTCATTATCAAAATTTTTAAGAGAAAGTAAAAAATCCATATTTTTAATGTAATAGCTCCAGATTTTAAAAAATTATTGGCTAATTCAAAACATGTTAAAATATGCCTCCAAGTCATTAATTTAGAACATCTGATTAGTGAAAAGGGCTGGTATTTTGGAATCACAGACTGGTATTGAATCCTAAATTAGGCATTTAGTATTGGCTTTGTGACTTAAGGCAAATTTATTATCCTCTCTGATTCTGTTGAGATTAGAAATAATTTACGTAAAGAGACAGAGTAACCCTTAAATGGTAACATACTATATGAAAGGGACTACATGACAATGAAATACTAAAAATTTCTTCCCTTCGAAAAGCTGAATCTAATCAGAGACATAATGTATAGACTATAAGGAGATCTAGCAGAGCAAGGCAGCATCAAGTGAGTATCAAACAAGTGGTGCAGATGATAACTGTAATTACCACAGTCTTTTCAGTTTCTACTGGGTGTACTAAATTTTTGAATCTTTTTGAACATTTTTCTTTTCTTAAAATAAAACGTATCTTTGAACAATTAAGGAATATAAGAATGTGTTGAAATAAGATAATTTCTTTTTGTATGTATTTTAACTATTAAGTAAATATTAATTGAATATTCTAGTGATAATTTGCATTTCTGTGTGTAGAAGTATCAGGTCTTGCAACATCCAATTTTTAAAATTTGTTCTAATTAGTTATACATGACAGTAGCATGCATTTTGACATATTATACACAAATGGAACACAACTTCTCATTCCTCTAACTGTACATGGTGCAGAGTCACACTGGTAGTATAGTCATACATGTATAAAGGGTAATAATGTCCATCTCATTCCACTGTCCTTCCCACCCGCAACATCAGATGTTTGAAGATGATTTTCTTTTTAGAGTAGAGGTATGTTTTCAGTCTCTATATTTTATTGTACTGCTTCTCAGATTGTAAAAATCAGTCTTATGCTTGCATAATCATTGCTAGAAAATTTGCTTTCTAATTCTTTACTCTTCACATTACACTATCCTACATGAACCAAAAATCTTAATTACCAACTCTTGAGAACTGGATTCCCAAACTTTTAGGATTGCAAGCTGTCTGCTATCCTGCTGTAACCTCAAGTGCAGTCTTTTTAAAAATAAACTCATCTTCACAAAATTTCCATCATGTTTCTCAGTGTTAGTATTTCTTTTCTTCCAGTCCTTCCAGCCAAATATCTGAATCATCTTTGATGACTTGGTCCTCCATATCCTTATGTTAGTTATTAGTTATTATTACAGATTTGAAGGCTTTCCATCCCTTTCTTTCCATTACCACAATCACCCAGTTTAAGATATAATCACTTTACACAAATGATTTTTGTTTTCCTCTTCAGTGCTGGGGATCAAACCCAGGGCTGTGCACATGCTAGGCACATGCTTTACCACTGAGCTATACTCCCAGCCTTTTAATCCAAATACTTTTTTGTGATGATCTCTTTAAAATTCTCTTTATGTTCAAGGAAATTTGTTTTCCTAAAATATAATTTTATCCTGTCCTTCCCTTATTCAAGACTTCTTTAGAATGCTTTCTAAGATTGTTTTGGTGATTTCATTCATTAACAAGCAAATCTATGGGAGTTCTGTGTACCAGTTTGGAAAATCAGAAGCATCCCTTCATACTGAATTCATAACATCATGTTTAGTTCTTATCATAGTTGCAGCATTATAGACCACAATTTGAAAATCCTAATGTTTTCAGTTACATAATGATTAATTTGAAATCATGCATTCAGCTATAACATAATTTTTCATTCTTTATTGTACAATCATAAAATTATAATAAGCTGTTCTTTTGTTTCAGAACAGGTGGGATTATTCCTCCAGTAGCTCAACAACTTCATAGAGAAAACATTCAACGAATAGTACAAGAAGCTCTTTGTGCCAGCGGAATATCTCCAAGTGTACTCTCAGCGATTGCAACTACCATAAAGCCAGGACTTGCTTTAAGCTTAGGAGTAGGCTTATCATTTAGTTTACAGCTGGTAGACCAGCTGAAAAAGCCATTCATCCCCATTCATCATATGGAGGCTCACGCACTTACTATTAGGTTGACCAATAAAGTAGAGTTTCCATTTTTAGTTCTTTTGATTTCTGGAGGTCACTGTCTCTTGGCATTAGTTCGAGGAGTTTCAGATTTTCTGCTTCTTGGAAAGTCTTTGGACATTGCACCAGGTGACATGCTTGACAAGGTAATTATTTAAGAACTAATTTCACTCTCTTTTTTTTTTTTTTTTTTTTGATACTGGG
>NW_026000005.1:10604971-10619356 GCF_001458135.2 Marmota marmota marmota | reverse complement strand
TTTTTTTTTTTTTTTTTTTGCTGTGATGTGGATTAAACCCAGCACCTCATGCAAGCTAGGTGCTTTATCACAGATACATCCCCAGCACCCTCCACCCTTTTTTGTTATGATGTCTGTTTCAATTAAATAGCAATAGATATGATACTACCATTTACTTAAGTATTTCTCAATATCTTAAATAGACTGAAAAAATTATGTATAGTAAGAAAAAAAAGTAGTAAATAATTTTGTAATTCTTTCTTACCAGTTCCTAATAAAATGGTTTTACATCCAATACATAAAGGTTCAAATAATTTGCAGCTGAAATTTTATATTTATCCAAATACTATATATGCAAAAAGTGCTTTGTAAACTGTAATATACCACAAAATGCAAAATACATAAAGATTAACCTAAGGACATCAAGATGCACAAATTTCTATGATTAAATTACTGAAACCACAGATTTTTCTTTTCCTTTTTAGAATACTACAAAGTCTACGGCCATGTTAAAAACAAACAAACTGCTGCCAACAGCTGAAATGATAGAAAGAATAGGACAAGTTCTTATTTGAAGTTCATCATTAAGCAGTTGTTGTCAACTTCAAACTCATTTTCTAAACCCAATATAAGAGCAAAAGTAGCAGGGCAGTGATAGGCCACTACAGATCAGGTTTTCATAAGGAACTGGGTGGTTTGCTTTACTGAACATCAGCTGTAGTCCATATTTGTAGACGTATAGCATATTTTATTCAGCATTTTACATTTTTCAATTCATTTCCTTTGTACCTTTTGGTTTCAAAATATTTAATTTACAACTCATTAAAAATATGTTTTTGTTTTTGATAGGTAGCAAGAAGACTCTCTTTAATCAAACATCCAGAATGCTCCACCATGAGTGGTGGGAAGGCTATAGAACATTTGGCCAAACAAGGAAACAGATTTCATTTTGATATCAATCCACCCATGCAGCGTGCTAAAAATTGTGATTTTTCTTTTTCTGGGCTTCAACATGTTATCGATAAAATAATAATGCAAAAGGAGAAAGAGGAAGGTATATTTCTAATTAGTAAAATTGGACAAATAAATATTTCTCAGTGGAGCCTAAAAATACCTGCTCATTTCTGCAGGAATTGAGAAGGGGCAAATCCTGTCTTCGGCTGCAGACATTGCTGCTGCAGTACAGCATACAACTGCGTGCCACATTGCAAAAAGAACACATCGTGCTATTCTGTTTTGCAAGCAAAGAGACTTGCTATCTCAAAGTAATGCAGTACTAGTAAGTTTTGTCATTTCACCTTATAGTAATGCTGGCATTTCCCCAGGTTTAATAAATGACTTGGTTCATATGTGATAGGAGTTCATTGGGTCTTATCAATTCCTTTAGGTTGTATCTGGAGGTGTTGCAAGTAACTTGTATATACGGAGAGCTCTGGAAATTGTAACAAATGCAACACAATGCACTTTGTTGTGTCCTCCCCCAAGACTATGCACTGATAATGGCATTATGATTGCATGGTAAGCCATAGGATATATGAGCTTCACTCATAAGTATACTAATTAACCATTTCATCATACTAAATCTTCCTTTAAATCTTGAGGCTATTAATTTTATTTTAATGGTTCTTATTTAGGAATGGTATTGAAAGATTACGTGCTGGCTTGGGCATTTTAGACAACATAGAAGGCGTCCGCTACGAACCAAAGTATGTGGTATAGTTTATATTATTATTATTATTTTTATTTTTTTGCCGTGCTGAGGATTGAACACAGGGGCTTCTGCACGTGAGGCAAGCACTGTACCAACTGAGGTAGTATATCCCTAGCCCTAGTTTATATTATTTATGTAAGATAAATTATAAAAACCAAAGAATGGTTTTGGCTTTTATATATAAAGTTTTTATTAATATTTTGGTGGTACTTGACAGTTATATCAGTTTTTTTTTTTCATGAACCTCATTGAGGTTAACACCTTTTAAGAAGTTTATTTTGCTACAGAATTAAATTAGAAAAATTTTGATAAATCATAGGTGAGTTAGAATTTGGACATGTGTAGAAATGATGCATTTCCTTACTTGGGACCAGAATGGAAACCAGATCCATAATTTGGACTTTTGCAATGTCTAGAAGCTTTCAGGACCAGCTGGTATGCTGGGAAACAAAACAAGCAGAAAGCATTCAGGTGTAGACGGAGTTGTGATTATGTTCTTAACAGGGTAACTGGGAAGCAGCCAAAAGATAACTGTTTACTGCAAGCCTATTTCCTCTCCCAAATCAAAGTTCTAGTAATAACACAGTTTTTAAAATTTGCTCTCAAGTTGTGGTCTAAGTTAGATCTAGAATGGTAAAGCATAATTGTGTTTCATAATCTGACAATTATAATTTGAAGACTGTTTCATTCAGTGTTTCAAATATTGTCAGCATTATGGTCCATCACTAGACAGTTATGCTGCATGAACCATAGACTATTAATTCTCATGGTGAACGAACTGAGTTGGATTAGCAGTGTCAGAATCCCTTATGCCAATAACTAAACGTCAGATATGTTTTGTCCACTGATCTGGTTGTGCCCTATTGTGGCAGTGTTGAGACTGGAGATGATGGCTTTTTCCAGGCCACAGCCTTATCTTGGATTAAAATCTGAAGCTAAAATTATTTATAGAGCAGAAATCAAAAAAGACATAGGAGCTAAGACCTCTCCAGCCAGTAGCAGCAAAGGAAGGTTGAAAAGGGGTAAGACAACTTTTGAAACCTGGGGAATTTAAAATGTAAATAAATGCATGTTTGACTTTATGTGATAAACTATTTTTATCTTTTTAGCTTTGTTAAAAATTATAAGGCATCTTTTGTTATACTTATATTTCATTTGTTTTTAACTTTCTAATTTAGAGTAATGGAGAACAACAGAACTCTTTCAAAAACATCTCAGAATTTAGATTTCTTAGTGAAATGGTCTTCATTATCCTAGCTTAAGATTCTTTTGTATTTGTAAGAAGCATCACCATATATGATGAATTACACATTAAATAGTTCCACTACTTTGCAGAATTCTAAAGCAAATAGTGTGCAAAACTAGCAATGGAACATCAAGAAAGTGTTTGAAATAATATGGTTTATTTGATTATGATGCAGATGTCCTCTTGGAGTAGATATATCAAAAGAAGTTGCAGAAGCTGCCATCAAAGTACCACGACTTAAAATGAAGATTTGATGTTTGCTTTTCAAAAAAGTCTCTACAGGTAGTATTTCAGGATTCAAATTAAGTTCCCAATTTCTTGAGTATCAAATTTTATAAATATATTACTTAATCATCAAGACTTCCTTCTGTTATGTATGCTCTTCTGATAAAATAATAATAATATGTTATAGCTTTAGGAGCGTGGCTTTTTCATTAGCAAGAATCAAAGTAAAACATCTTATGGGAAAAGGTTGCATAGATGTTGACAGGTAGAAAACAAAACCTTGGAAGACATATAGTGATTCTATTGAATCCTGTACCCATATCATACAACCTAGTGCTTTTTCCCTTTTTCTCAGTCAGGATAGCAGAAACTATTTTTGACTTTTACTGAAAATGATCCTGGCTTCTGTAATACTTCCATTGGTATGAATTCTTATCCTTATCAGTACCTAGTAAATAACACTTTCTTATCATTTAGATTTATTTATCCTTTCTAGCTTAAAACATACCATTTCTGCCCTCTGCATTTCCTATTTTAGTCCATCTACCAGAATGTTTCAACTCACATCAGTTAACATAATTTAGAATTGAATTTGAAATATTTAAGAGGTTTCTTAGTTTTCAATAGTTAAGAACACAGACTTTGGAGTCTAAGAAAGCCTGAAATCCATATAGCTTCCATAATCACCATCATTATTGTTAAGGCATGTTATAGAAAATAACTACTCATTAATATATTTTTTGAATGCCTAGTGCAGCCCAGGAAGAGACTGGATTATAGCAAGACCCTTAAACTGTATGGGGGCTATTGAATGAAGTGGATGGAATAAAGGGGAGGAGGCACATTAAAGAACACAGTGAAGCCCAACTATCTGTAGTTGTAAAATAGAAGTAGCAAATGTATATCAAAACTGCACCTATTCAAAAGTGCTTTTGAGCAAAAGCATTGTTTGGTTCTAAGCCAAAAAGAAATCATCCTTTATATCTGCAAAACAAAGGCATTCTCTATAAATATGGAGAATGGTCAACACTGGTTGCTGTATTTTTTAACCACACTTGTATATCTGATGAGAAATTATATCAGTTTTTACTTTTAAATGAAATATTTTTAAAGTATACATTTTAAAGCATCACATTTGTAATTTATTTTCATTAAATATCTTAAGGTATTAAAATGAGTGTTATCATGAGGGCTGCTTTGAGTCAGGCCTCTTTAACTCGGCATACCAATTCAACCTATATCAGTTGATAAATCTTAGGAGATTTATGTACAGGCAGTCTACTGCAGAAATTCTTACCCCATATCTACTGGTAAAGAAAATCTTTGTAATATCAAGAACTTCCATTCAAAAAGATTACCCAGCTGGGGCTAGGGTTATAGCTCAGTGGTAGAGTACTTGCCTAGGACAGGTGAGGCCCTGGGTTTGATCCTCAGCACCACATAAAAACAAATAAACAACAATAAACAAGTACATAAAATAAAGGTTAAATTCTTTAAACAAAAAGGGAAAGATTACTCAGCTATGTATATTTTATCATATTTTTAAAAATTTTAAATTTCTCAGGAATCCTTTCATACTCATTTCTTTTTTATTAGCCTTCTGCATTCTCTGGGTTGGCTTTCTGTTCATGTTTCCCAAGTTGGTTCAAACACGCTATTCTTGGATACATTTATGATATCTGATGAAATTGCAGATGAAAAAGAAAAAACATTATGGGAAACAGTGGTCTGTTTTGCTTTTTTGAAGAGTCCCATGAAGTTGGTTATAGGAGGTATTAAAGTCAAAGAATCTTTTGGTTGAATTTTAGGTTTTGCTTTTCTTCGGTGTTCTTTCCCTAAAAAATTAGAAGGCCACAGTTAAATATCTCTTAGGCCTAAGGGCCCTAAGTATAGTCTCATTACTCCACCTCTAAGTAGTTCTATTTCTTTACATAAATTAAACATACTGAGAGAACAGATCACTGGCTTCCAGACTTTTAGATTTCAGAGACCAAAAATTTGTAGGGAACAATATGTGGTTACCAACTTTTTATTATGCTGTGTTGGCACTAATAAAGAAACACTTGCCAACAACTTAAAATATCATCTTGTGAAGGATATTTTAACACCAAAAAAGTATAAAAGGCTTATCTTAAAATAACAGACATCACATTGAATGAAATTAATTTTATCAGAAACTCCCTATGTTGTCCTTATTTTTTCTCACATTACCACAACTGCAAAAACTTCATCAGACCATTACTAGTACAGATGTACAGTTTATTGTTTAGAAACCAGAATTAAAGTGAAGAAAGAGTAAGATTGACTTTATTCTTATGTGTAAATTACTCTTAGGCTAAAGTAAATTACTCTTAGGCTAAAGAAGCTATAAAAAAAAGAGAGAGAAAGATACTTTTCTGAATGGCCATGATACTCAGAAATAGACCTCCACACATGTGAGGGTAGCTTCCCTCACATACTCCCTGCATAAATGAAGTTCCTCCTCTCTTCATTATCTCTCCCTATTCTCTTCTCTCCTTTTTTTTCTGACTCCAGAAAACTGATCTTCACTTCTGAATGATTCTATTCTTGATAACAACTATAGGACTAGGACATATATTAAGTAATATTGACTTTGGTCCTACATTAAGCAGTCATGAACAAGCATATACATGAAACTACTAAGTAATTTATATTACCTGTTAAATGTCTAATTGGAAGAAGTAATATAAGATCTAGACTCTTATTTCCTCAGACCCAAGCCCTCAACTGTCATCTACCAACTATATACAAAACAAATAGTGTATCAATAGGAAACATGTCTCTGCTCTAAAAATTTATAGACAGATACACTGTACATGAAGTATAACAATGGCAAGATCATTATTTAAACCATACATACATGTTGTTTAAATAATGAATTTTCTTTATGTTTAGCTTGTGGAAAAAAACAGAGGAATATCTGGCAAGAGATATTACGGAAGTCCTTAAAAGAAATGATTAACATGGGCTTATAAATTAAAAAGGTATTTTATGTATATAGAATTACAAAAGAGAAGTTTACAGATACCTTTTTTTTTTTTTTGGTTGTCTCTGCATTTCAGATTTTTAGGGAGGGATGGACAGAATTATAAAATGCCAGGGCTAGAAGATATCTCAGAAATAAAATAAAAAATAATTAATTACCTTTTTTAAAGACAGGAATTATGGATGGTCCTCCATTCCTCTCCAGACTAAAAAGGGAAAAATTTTAATCAGATAATAAAATAAATGAAGACATTAGTGTAACCCGAAAAACATGAAGAAATATATGAAGATTTATTCCATATATCATGTTCAATGACTAATGGCCTATTTTTCATATATGTTGATTAACATACATAAAATTATGCATATTACCTATAGGTATGTTGTATTCTGTCACTAATTTACACACTTCAAACAACTGAGTCATTTAATCTGCATGAAGTAATGGGAAGAAGAGACACTGCAACTGGATTTTGAAGAAAACAGATCCAAGAAAGGGTTGTATTTTTCCTATTCCACAAAGTTGTTATTTAGGTTAACTGGGGGAATGACTGAAAATACTACTTACACTGTTTATCCTAAATTAAATTAAATTTTTGAATCAATGGAAATGTTTAACATTGTTATTTATAGCAATGAAAATTTAGATATTCTGGTTTATTATATAAAATTAGGCAATAAGTGTTGGATTTTCAGGTTTTTTATTATTTATTTGTTTGTTTGTTTGTTTTGTTTTGTTTTTTTGGTGCCAGGGAGCGAACCCAGGGGTGTTTAACCACTGAGCCACATTTATAGCCCTTTTTATTTATTTGTTTATTTTACGACAGGACTAAGTTGCTTAGGGCCTTGCTAAATTGATGAGGCTGGCTGTGATCTTGTAATCCTCCTGCCTCAGCCTCCCAAGTTTCTGGGATTACAGTTGTGTAACACCATGCCCAGCAGACGTTCACTTTTTCAAAGAATTAAAATGACTCTGAAGATGTACTCATTTTTCTATATACTTAAAATTGATGTATATAACCATAATACACTATTGAATTCTATTCTCTGTATCACAGAGTTAATACTATATATTGAGTAGTTATATTTCCTGTATGTGAATATGACTACTTGTAGAAAAGACTCAAAATTCAACTACATCTCCAGAAAAGAAAACATACCCATAGTAAAGAGATTCTTTCTCATGCTTTTTCAGAGGCTTAAGTTCATAATGAAACTACAACACTGAGACAGAATTTTCTGAATAAATGCCTGGTAAGCTTTATCATAACTCCAGCTACTGGATCTGATCACTCCATTTCTAACCTGGGAGTTTAAACTAGCTTTGGCCAAGTTCAGAAGATCTGCTTGAAGCTAAGGCCATGGTATTAGTCTTGTGTGGCTCAGAACTCTCAAATCTCCAGTGCTATTATAAATAACTAAGTAAATAAATCAGGCTTTGGCAATGGACCTTTAGAATGAAGTTTATCCTTCAGCATACAGAGGATATATTCATATGAGGCTATTTCCCTGTGGTTGATAAACTTAATAAAATCTATCAGTTTTACTACTGCAACTTCAAATATAGACACAATACCTTAAAGAAGGAAGTCCCACCATTTGTTTCATTTGAAATTCCTTTAAAAATACTGGGTTAATACTTGCATCTCTGCTGATATTATTTGTTATACGAAGGAACTGATTAGGTTTATTCCTGCATTCATTTAATAGGATTCGAAAAGCATTTGCATTGTAAGTTAAGTAGCCAAGAGCACAGGAGCAAGCTGCTCGAACCTAAATAAATAAGAAACAATTCTTTATTAGCCAAAGGCTGTTCTTAAAATAACTCAGTGCTATAGTTAGCTTTACCTGGGTAACTTTGAGTCCCACTTCAGGATTTTTCAAAACTGCTCAGGTGGTTGTCATCGGAAACCAGGAAAATAGGCTAAAAATGTCCACTCAGGGAAACAGTTTTACATTCACAAGAACAAAGAAGGAAGCACAAGTATTAGGCCACCAAGCTCTAAAAGAAGTAGTTTCCTTACTTTAAATGAAGTAGCCTTTGCCTTGACTCTGAAATAATTAGGTTTTTATATGATAATTAAAATGTATTCTTGGGGAGTTAGTAGGGAATTAAATAGTTGGTAGCATAAAATATTTTATAAATTTTCATAAAATTAATATAAAACGGGCCTATTAGGGGTACCAGAAAGTTGGCATTATTGGTCTTCACATTGGCATCAAGCTGCTCTATATAAATGCCCACATATCTTCTACTCCTTTTTGTTCTGTTTTCAGTGTGTGGTTTTTGGACCAGCATCTTCAGTTGCTAGGAACTTATTAGACATGCAAAGTTTGGGACCCATCTCAGATATATTTGATCAAGAATTTAGGGAGTAGAGCCTAACAATCTATGGAATTACAGGCCCACAGGTGATTCTAATACACCTAAAAGTTAGAGAAATACTTTAGATCTTAGGGGAAAACAGTAGGCACACGCTCAGAGGCAATCCACTGCTATATCCAGCATGGACTCTTTCACATCTTCTCACCTCTAACCCTGTTTAGCACATAAGGAAATCTCCTTTGGGTTCCATTTTCATTCATTCCAAATCAGAGAAATGTCTTAGATCACAAGGTAACCACTTTTTGTGAGATACTTGATAAACTTTTGGGGGGTGGGTACTGAGGATTGAACTCAACCACTGAGCCATATCCCCAGCCCTATTTTGTATTTTATTTACAGACAGGGTCTCACTGAGTTGCTTAGTACCTTGCCATTGCTGAGGCTGGCTTTGAACTTTTGATCCTCCTGCCTCAGCCTCCTGAGCCGGATGACAGGCATGCGCCACCACACCCGGCTATAAACATTTTAATTACAAATTTGAACAGGTATTTCTTTTTAAATTTTTAATTGTTGTTGTTATATTATACTGTTTGTAATTAAAATCCTATTTAAGTCTTGGAGTTAAAACAAATGTATAATTTTGTGGAGGGTAGATATGACTAATTAGTACTAGAAAGTTCACCTAATTTTGAGTTAGTAACATGAACTATATTTATTATATAACTGAGGAGAATAAAGTGAGAGGAGAAAATTATTTTATTTTTGCATATTTAGTTTTATAATTAGTTGGGGGGGTGGTATTTGTTTGTTTGTTTTGTTTTGTTTTACCTCTTCTCTTCCTGAGTACAAATGGTAGCAGAGTTGATGGATCGTTCCTAATGTAGTAAATGCTTCTGGAATACCAGCTCTAGAATGAGCCAGGCTAGCAATTAAGTTTCCTATAAATTAAACAAGAAAAAATACTTGTGTCATTTAAATGATCAACTGTGCTTTTGTACATTTGTACATAACATTAAAAAAGTTTGAGTCATAAGACATCTTAAGAAATGGTGAGGGAATGCTCCTGAAGGCCAAAAAAAAAAAAAAAAAGAAAGAAAGAAATGGTGAGGGAAAGCATGCATATAGTAAATGTGGAATAAATTGACCTAAAATTATGGTTTGATTTTTCTGTCACAAAAAGTAATAGTTAAAAAGGGGATTATTTTTTGAAATTAGAGGTTTTCTTCCTTCCATGGCTTCAAGATATATTTTATTTTGAGGTTTTTAGAGTGTTACTTTTAAATAAGAATGAGCATAATGACTGAATTAACATAAGATAATTTAATGTAGTTTTGCAGTTCAAATGGCTTTAAGAGTATAATTGTATTTTAAAAATCAAGCGGTATATCTCTTATAGAAGTTTAAAATAATTGAAGTTCTTACCACAAAAAGAAATGTTTGGGGACCGAAAAGAATAAAGTGATTCAATAATTAAATGTGTATTTACCAACTTAATACTATTTCATTCATATTGGTGTTTTATATTTTAAAAATTTTTTGTTTTAATTATATATTACAGTAGAACGCATTTATGCACTTTGATATATCATACATAGATGTGGTGTAATTTCCCATTTTTCTGATTGTACATGTTGTAGAATCACATTGCTCATGCAGTCATATATATATATATATATATATATATATATAAAGTAATAAATAGTCTATTTCAATGTACTATTCATCCTATCCCTATATCCCCTCCCTTTTTTTCATTCCCCTCTACTTAATCTAAGGTAACTCTATTCTTCCGTAGTGCCTTGATCCCTTATTGTGAATTAGTATCCACATAATAGAGAAAACTTTGAGCCTTCTTTTTTGTTTTTATTTTGGATTGGCTTATTTCAATTAGCATGATATTCTCCAACTCCATCCATTTACCAGCAAATGCCATAACTTCATTTTTCTTTAAAGCTGAGTAATATTCCATTAAAACACACACACACACACACACCACATTTTCTTTATCCATTCATCTCTTGAGGGACACCTAGATTGGTTCCATAGTTTAGCTATTACAAATTGAGCTGCTATAAACATTGACGTGGCTGCATCACTGTAGTATGCTGATTTTAAGTCCTTTGAGTATAAACCCTGGAGTGGGATAATTGGGTCAAAGGGTGGTTCCATTCCAGGTTTTCTGAGGAATCTCCATACTGCTTTTCACAGTAGTTGCGCCAATTTGCAATCCCACCAGCAATGTTTAAAATATAAATGTATTTTTACCTGTGTGGGTAGATACTTTATTGAGAAATGTATTTTTCTGGCCTACATTATTAGCCAAGGAATTCTCTGTGTTTATTGCCTCAGGATGGAGAGGGCTGGATTGTGTAGCCTAAAGCAAAAGCTGTCTTAAGATAACCTGTCTGTAAAGTTAAAAAGATGTCTTTGAAGCTGGGGAACAAAAAATGGAAAAAGATGGAGGGGGTAGAGAATCTAAAAGTTAAGAGAACTTAGATTTGTAATTTTCAAAGGAGAAGGAGAAGGAACTTTGAAAATGGCTAAGACAGGGGGTTGAGGATATAGCCCAATTAGTAGAGTGCTTGCCTCGTATACACAAGACCCTGGGTTCAATCCCCAGCACCACACACACACACACACAAAAAGCTAAGAGGGACTCACAGAACCTGGCACAACTGAACAGTTGGCAATGGAAATCCCAGTCTCTACAAAATTCCTATGCCTTTGGAGCCTCTTCTGGGAATCTTGTCAACTTGGACACTGAGCAGTCAATTATTTCACACTATACCCAAGGCCAGAATATCTACTTTTTCTGAGATACCACAATTATAAAAATGACTCTAGAGATGCAAGTGACTTTGGTAGCAAAGTGCAGAGAAGTTTCAGTAATTTTTGAGATTCAATTCTCCCCAGACTAGGGAAATTAATATTTGAAAGTCATCAGAAATATGACATTTCTTGCACAAAATAGTTTGTGGAACAAAATTTTAACCCAATTGTGATTGTTTTTCAGTCACAAAATTACTATAACAATGAGTTAATAAGGTTATTTAGATGAAAAAAATATTTAATAATTTCTTTTAAACATGTTTCCCTAGCTAGTTTCCATAAGAAAGTTTTTATTTGCTTAATTTTTCCCTGCCATGCAAATATACTTCATAAAAATACAATTCTGTAGCATAGCAAATGGAGTTTCCTTTGCTGCTCTCAGTGATACATTTCAGTTTTTAAAAGTACTCTATTTTGTTAGTCACTGACTGTCATTCTGACACTGTTTTATGTTGCCTTGAGAGTGATGTATTAGGTCAATTAAATATTGATCACCTGTTGTGTGCAAATTGGATTTAGGATTGGAATAGATACAGTCACACAATTAAAATTGTGTCAATAACTCTTTTGGACCATGTTGGTTTGCTGTGTTCCATAGCAATATACAGAATGCTTAAATGTTAACAAATGTGCTTAAATGGTCAATAGGTAACCAGATAGAGGTACATGAATATAAATTCATCATACTATTATAAATGAGTGTGTAGGTCTGGGTATGTAGCTCAGTGGTAGAACACTTGATTAATTTACACAAAGTCCTTGGTTCAATCCCTGCACCACAATAAACAAACAAATTGTTGTTAGCTCATAGTTGAATTCTCATTTTAAATCCTGGGGAAATATTTAGGGATTTGGAAAAGTAATTGGGAAGGCAAAAAGTCTTATGTTCAGAGTTACTCTCCTCCTATTCAGGGTACAGAATAGATGCCTATTGTTCCATGTAGACTTATTCTAGAGTTCCATTTAGACTAAATGAGTTCATTCATCAAACTGTATGAAATGGTTTCAGGCTTATTGTTTTATTATTGCTCAAATTACAAAAAAATCTGAAAATAATTTTATGTGAATACAATTAGTTCTAGTCATTTCTTACCTGTCAAAACAAGAGTAGTTGGCTGAACTGAATACAGACTATCAACTAAAATAGTAACACCTCGTGCAGACAAAGTAATGTGGTCCACATCTATAATGACTTTAGCTAATACAATAATCTAAAACAGAAAAGCATAGAATCATTGACACTTTCTACTCAGCTTATCTAATTAAGGTTTTATGATGGAGAGTAGTTCTTGGGGGGGGGGGCGAGTAAAGTGGGTATTTGATGGGATCCAAAAGAAGGGAAGCAAGCGGTGGCAGGAAGGAGTTAGAGCACTCATCCCTATTGGTCATAGCAGAGACCATAAAAGGCAGAATTGTTATTTCTATAATATTTGCAACTTTTATCTCTTTTAATTATAGACTCATAGAAAATACTTCTCCTAAAAATCATAGGATAGAAAAGAGAGACAGAAAGATAAAGAAGATAACAGATACAAATGCTTGTTAAAGGGTTGTAAAATCAGTGTGATCAGCTAAAGATTTACAGTTAAAAAAAAACTGTCTTAGACACTTAGCATGTTTCTTCATTTATTCCCTTATAATATTGAATGATGAAAATAATTCTACCTACCTATCAGCCTCACAGGGTTGGTTTAAGCATCAGATGAGGTACAAAGTGCTCTATAACTAACTTGTAAAATTCTATAAAAATGAAGAGGCGCTCACAGATAATAGAGTTAATACGAGGTAGTTGGAGCTGATACACAAAGTATTAAATTTTACAAGTCAGTAAACATTTTACTAGACCCCCAAAGTTTTAGTCTTCACTAAAAAGACACACATCAATTTGAAGTGTTAACCTCTGACTTTGTACCTGAAATGCTGCCATTGCCCTCTCAGTTTCAATTGTTGATTTAAGGAAAGGTTCAAAAATTGATATGGTCATTATTCCATTTTCCAGTATTAAGTATTGTTGAAAGCGATTGTTGAAGGCAAAAAGAGTTAATGCATAGCCTGCTCTTAAGCAAATACCCTGCAAAGAGAAGTGATGAACTTCATTTATCATATTACTCAACAGAATAGGTTGTGAATTCTTACTCATTAAAACATTGTATTCTTATTACTGGTAGTAAAATTTGACATTACTGGGGAAAACAAATAGCAGAGAGTTACCCTAGAATGTTACTAAATAGACAAAATAGAAAACTAGGTTGTCAGGAACACATGAATGTCTAGCACATATATCCGTTGTCAGGAACACATGAATGTCTAGCACATATATGTCAGGCCACATAATTTGTCTAGCAAATATATCCGTTAAAAGAAAGATTGCTGTTTACTTACATATTTTCCTCTATTTCTTTGTCTCCAACAGAGCCCCTACCAAATTTTGACAAGAAAATGTATGTTTTATTGTTATAATTTCCTGCCTGGTCAATTTCTAAAGCCTTGTTAAAATTGAGAAGTATAACTTTGAAGTATTGGATAAAAAGTATACGACTGAGAGTTGAAAGAGCCTGAAATTAGATTGAAGATTTGGTTCAGGACAGAAGAGAGAGAGTTTTTGGCTTATCACCAAGCATTAAAATTGCTGCATTTCAAAGATGAAATATGATAATTATGAAAAATATGGAGCTGTATTATTGTATCATTATAAACTAACGACCTACAAAGAGATCTTTTACATTTTGTTCCTTTAGTAATACATTGGAATATTTACATGAAGAAAATTTGGTTATAATTTGAAAGTATGGCATACAAACTATTTTCTTCCAAAGGAGCTCTAATATTTTGTAAAGGTATACCTTATCTGTTGAGTGAAGAAGATAAAGGACATCAGAATACATAAATCCTTCTTTCTGTTGTAATTCATTCTGCAACTCTTCATTCCTTAGGACAATACATGCTAAGGAAAATGCCACTTCAACCTAAATATGTGGTTTTTAGAAATTATTTTTTACCAAATGGCATATTTTATTATACAAACATTTATATCAGATATATTGTGGAATGATATTATAAAAT
>NW_026000005.1:10596246-10604904 GCF_001458135.2 Marmota marmota marmota | reverse complement strand
CTTCCTTATTGTCACGCCCAACCTCAGCAATTGTAGCAGATGAAACAGCCTTCAACACATCTTCAAATGAATCAAAGAACAAGTTGTGTGAGACCTTTTATAAAGTAACTATCAAAGTGCAGTAATATATCATCATTTTCCCATATTATATCACATTTATAAAATGTTAAAAGAAATTTTAGAGTGAAAAATAGTAAAAGAAAAACTGTGGATCCATCACCTAAACATAATAAAACTTTAGATTTAATTTCATTTGTTATTTCTTATGAAGATAGGTGGATTTAGACAACTTTGTACATATTCAATATGGTCATGCTACAAAAGCAATATTCTGCGTTTTTATTTACCATTACAATATTTTCCCATCCTTTATGAACACTGATGTCTTCTAAATATTCCATTAGCAAATATATCACATTTTTTTAGCCCATTCACATTTTGAAAATATGTTATTTTAAAGGTTTCACTGTTTTAAACAATTGCAGGAGAAATCTTATTAGCATGTAAGATATTTCCTTTCTGTTTGTATTATTTTTCCCTTAGCATAGTATTCCAGGAATTACTGGAATAACTCAGTACATTTCAGTAAAGTACTTTACAAAAATAATCGCATTTTAACTATCTGTAATCAGAGTTTGAGTATTAATGTTATTGTGCCTTTTTTAATACAGGTATTATCATTAAATTTATGTGTGTGTGTGTGTGTGTGTGTGTGTGTGTGCTTGATAGGCAAAAAATGGTGTTTCATTTTATTTTGTATTTTTGGTTACTGTTTAATTTAAACATCTTATATGCTTATTAACTGGTTTTATATATTTTTTCTTTCTTTTCTTTTTTCTTTTCTTTTTTCTTTTTTTTTTTTTTTTTTTTTTTTTTTTTTTTTTTTTTTTTTTGCATTCTGGGAATTGAACACAAGGCCTCATGTATATTAATAAGTAAGCTCTCTGCCGCTGAGCTACATCCCCAATATTGTGTAGTCACTTTATATAAATTTATATCAAATATATTATTTTTGTTTTGATTATTTTCTTTGCTTAGTCATTACATAATTCATTCAGCAAATATTTATTGAATAGTTACTATGTGCTAAACACTGTTCTAGGTAATAGGGATATAATGGTGAACCAACAAAATAATGTCCTTAAACTTGTGGAGTAAGATGGTAGAGTTAGGGTATGGAATAGCATTAAGTTTAATATTACTTGAAAATAATATAAGACAGAGAATGATAGGAAGTGATGGGTCACTTGCTCTTGAAGTAAGGAAGTTAGGAAGACTTACAGGCCATGCTAGAAATGTAGATCTTATTTTAGGTGATAAAAAGAGTCTGAATAATTTAAAGGAGAAGATATGGTCAACTTTTTACATTTTAAATATTATCATTCTAGTAAAATTGAGACTATAGGGAAAACCATTCATCTTACCCAGTATTCCTGCATTAGTACAAAAAAGTAGAAATTCTTCACCCATTTCGAACTCAGAAATGTTAAGAATAAAAATACGCCTCTCTTATTCCTCCCTCTGAGACAAAGGAATAAGTTTGAAGAATGAGTTATTGCAAATGCATGGCCTACATTCTTTTTAGTACTTTTTGCTGTTTTCTCAAAAGCAAACTTTCTCTCATTGAGGCTGAAGTTTTGGTCTCTGTTTGATTCCCATGTCTATCCATGTCTATTCCTATGTCCCTGCTTCAATTTGAAAAAAGGGCAGAAGGTGTGTGCCATAAAAAATCAGCAGCATTGTGGGAATGAAGGCAGGCACGCATGCACACACGCACACATGTAAATGTGCATGTGCATGCAACAGTGTAAATACAAATGGCTAAAGCTAGATGAAACAAAGACTTAAAACAAAAGGGACCTCAGCAAGATTAAATCTGAAGAATCTAGACGTGGATATTTAGACCATGGAGATATCAACAAGGCCATTGCCTGAAGAAAATGCTTAGGAACCTACTTTGGAGCCATTTTACCTTAGTGCATGAAATCTTAGAGTGGTTCAAAATAGTCAAGAAGATACCAGAATGAATAAAATTCCTTTGCAATCCCCTATAACTTATCAACCCAGCTAATATCAAAGAGGATTATTTGTTGGATATGAGACTTAAAAGAGAAAAAATAATTAAAATTTATTAAGTTCTTCATTTTCCTTGGACTGGTGGGGCAGGGATAATGTAAACCAGTAAAGGAAAAAATGCTTTTATTTAGAATTTAGATAAGGCAAAAGGCAAAAAAGAGGAATTATTTCAATAATTGATTTCTATGGCTTTCTTCCAGGAACTCATACTTCATTTATTTATTCAAATTGCAATAATTTGTGCTTTGTTCCAATATCTGGTACAGGCTGAAAGAAAATAAAGGAAAATAAAGGCTTTAAAATTTTAAATACAAATCAAAAATTTTTTAAAAATTAAATTTAAAAAAGTAAAAAATATATGATTACCCTGGGTTCAATCCCCAGCACCGCAAAAAAAGAAAATTGTATGGTTAAAATAGGCTTAAAAGGTGATCCTCTCTAAAACTAGCCTTAATTAATGAAGTGATAGAGGAAAACTTTGAATAGAGAGCTTTCAAATGATTTCACTGCATGATACACATTCTTGGAAGATGACACTTGCTTAAATTTGACGTTGTAAAGGAAAGCTGCCAAACGTGGAGGTATATGCCTATAATCCCAGTGACTGGAGAGGCTGAGGCAGGAGAATCACAAGTTTGAGGCTAGCCACAGCAAGTAACAAGTCAAACAGTAAAACCCTCTCTCAAATGAAAACTAAAAAGAGTTGAGATATAGCTCAGTGGTAAAATGCCCCTGGGTTCCATCCCTAAAGCCAAAAAGGAAGAAAAAAATAAAGTAAAGGAAAGCCCTATGCAATACTTCCTTATCCAAACCCTCCACTTATATTTTACCAATGTATATATTCTGTATTTATTTCTGGTGAATTGGAACACAAGATGATAAGCTGAGCAGGAAGAAAAAGGGACAAGCTTTTCCTGATTTTTTTCTCTTTCCAAATTTAAAACTTGTTCTTAAGTATGCTCACTGGAGTGAGATTATTTATGAGATTATTCTATAGAACCTAAGAGACTATGGAGTGAAATTATTTATGAGATTATTCTTAAAGAACCTAAGAGACTATTTACAGTAGCTGTCGAAAAAAGCCTATGTCTTCTGATGTTATTGGTACTAAGGTGCACTTTAGAAACTGATAATTGACCTAATGCCTCCTAATTGCTTTAAATTTTAATATAAAATGTGCAACAGCAATTATGAAGTTCTTGTAACTTTTAAAATAGCTATCAATGAGCAATGTTTATAGTATTCACACAGACATCTATCTCGCTGAGCACATTTTCATGACTTATGTCAGCATTTCCATTTATAAAACTATCTAATTAAATGTTTTTTAAAACTGTGCTTTTAAGGGGCTAGGAATATATCTCAGTAGTGGAGAGCTTACCTAGTATGTGTGAGGCCCTGGGTTCAATAAAATAAATAATGCTTCGAGAGTCAATTACTTATAAATTCAGTAGTTTAAATTCAGGTATTCCAGCTATTTAGGTTATAGATGTCTAGATGCATTAAATGTCTAGATCCACTTAAAGACAATTCTATGACACATATATTCATATAGGACAAGTCCAAATTTATGTTTGCTTCACTTAATAAATCTGATCACTTTTAAATAACAGAAGTAGAGACTCACCAGAGTCAGAATTCAGAAATCTGATAAGGTGTGGGATGCCTTTATGGTTTTTTACTGCTCTTTGATTGTTTTCATTTCCTATACATAATACACGTAAACAATTCATAATATTTACTAACACGCTTTCTATGTTTACTGTCAAGAGATTTATCAGAGCTGGGATTCCATTCTAAAAATAAACAAAAAGTAATTACATTTAAATTTATTTAAGATAAATGTAATCTTAGTTTAGAAACAAGTCTATAATCTTTCTTGCTGTAAATATCTGCTCATTTACAAGACAACAATCGACTATAAATGATTGTGTCTACTGATGTGATAAATGACAGCACAATTTTGAGCAAATATTTATGGCAAGAATTCAATAAATACATTTAAAAATAGCATCTAGAACAACTTGAGGCTCCAATTTCACTGTAATATTTAATAAATATCTAAGAAGTGAAGCAACTAGTAAGATCAATTGAATATATTACACCATTTGGAAATATTTGCCATTGTGAACACTGCACTGGTAATTGGTAATTATGTTTGTGTAACACCAAATATTATTTTAAAATGTTAATATAATTCCCTAATTTTAAATGGAGTACACATATCATTTCTCCTTGCGAACAAAAGTAATGCAAGAATACCAAGAAAAATGAGAGACAAGGGGACATCTGCAATGCTGAAATATAATAAATGTGTACAAGTTGCCAACAGGTATGATGGAGAACTCCCATGGCCACAAATCACAGGAAATGCTGATAAAGCAATTTTCCAAATTAAGTAACTCAAGATAGAGTTAAAACAGAATGCCATGTTTGAAACAATAGGAATAGGCATTTAGAATGGTAGAACGCCAGTACTATATAGTTTCAAAAATCAGAGAACCAGGAATCATGCTGAAAATATAAGTTTGAAAGAAATAGTGTATTGGTGAGGTAAAAAGAAAGAGAAAGACTTCACATTATGGAGTAGAATCTGCTTTATGAGGCACTATGAACCACCTATCTGTGTTGGCTAGGTAAAAGTAAAGCCAAAAGAACACATGCATTAGTACAAGGCATAAGAAATAGCCTTGTTATCCTAGAACATGTGTCTAAGTCCTTTCCCACATATGCTTCCTGGACCAGAAAGAATTTATCTCATAGAATATGAGTAATGATCAAAAAAGAACATATACAGGATCTCACCAAACAAAGTATAAGAAAAAAAATCAGAAAACCTTATAATAGATGAAAAATGATATCATGGTTTGAATGTATGTGTCCCTCCACTCCTGGCCAATTCCTAGATAGGAACTTAAGTCCCACTGTGATAGTATTAATACACAAGCTTTCTGGAAGTGACTAATTAAAGAGTCAGAAAGAAATAGCTAGGCCCTTTTTCTTTTCTACCTTCTGAGGATACAACAATAAAGTGTCATCTTGGAAGCAGAGGACAACCCTCACCAAACACTGAACATGCTGCCACCTTGATCTTGGACTTCCCTGCCTCTCAAACTATCAGAAAATAAAGTCATATTTTTTGTTTATAAATTATCTTTGCTGTGGCATTTTGTTATAGCAGCAGGAACATATTAAGACAAATGCTCATCAGAAAAATGTTGCCACAAAGTAGATGAAAGTTGTAAACAAATGCAGTGTATTATGATCAATGAAAAAATGAGCCAAACATCACTATAAAACAAGAGTACATGGGAGAGACACTAAAACACAGAAAAGTTAATTTTCATGTTACAACCTTTTTTTCCACTTTTTTCTTACTTCTTTTTTTTTTGAGAGAGAATTTTTTAATATTTATTTTTTTTAGTTTTCAGAGGACACAACATCTTTATTTTTTATTTTTTATGTGTTGCTGAGAATCAACCCAGCGCCCCGCGCATGCCAGGCGACTGGGCTACCGCTGGAGCCACATCCCCAGCCCCTCCCACTTTTTTCATTGGTGCATTAAAGTTGGACATAATGATGGCATTTATTACATTTATTACATTTTATTACATTTATTCATACACACAATATAACGATATAATTTTGACACTATCACTCCACAGCACCTACCCGCTTCCTCTCTGCCTCCTACCACTTGGTCCCTTTCCTTTACTGATATCCATCTGATTTTCATGAACTCCCCCCACCTTTATTTTCCTTTTCCCTCTCTACCTTCTGCATGAGAGAGAAAATATACATCTCTTGACCTTGAGGGATGACCTATTTCCTGTAAATAAAATCCTATTGTGTTTATATGCCACATTTTCTTTTTCCATTCTGCTAGGCTGGTTCCATAGTTTGCATATTGTGAATTGTGCTGCTATAAACATTGAGATGCATGTATCACTATAGTTCTTTTGGATAAATATCAAGGAGTAGGATAGCAGGGTCATATGGTGGTTCCATCCCTAGTCTTTTGATGAAAGACTGATTTCCATAGTGATTGTACTAATTTACAATCCTATCAACAGTGTAGTAGTGTTCCTTTTTCTCTACATCCTCTCAGGCATTTATTATTGTTTGTATTCTTGGTGACTGCCATTCTGACTCATGTGAGATGAAATCTCAGTGTAGGTTTGATTTGCATTTCCCTATTTGCTAATAATGTTGAACATTTTTCATGTTTTTTTGGCCATTTGCATTTCTTTTTTTGAGAAGTTTCTGTTTAATTCAGATGCCCATATATTAATTGAGTTACTTGATTTTTTGGTATAAAGTTTTTTGAGTTCTTTTTATATTCTAGATGTTAATCCTCTGTGATTTTAGCAAGATTTTCTCACATCTGTAGGTCCTCTCTTCACATAACTAGTTGTTTCCCTTACTTACAGAAGCTTTTTATTTGATGTCATCCCATTTCTTAACTCTTAGCATTATTTCCTGAGCTTTAGGGGTCCTATTGAGAAAGTTGTTGCCTGTGCCTATATGCTGGAGTGTTGTCCCTCCATATTTATTTAGGGGTTACATAGTTTCTCATCTAATTCCTAGGTCTTCGATCCATTTAGAGTTTGATTTTTGTGTAGGGTGAGAGTTAAGGTCCAGTTTCATTCTTCTACATACAGATAACCAGTTTTACCAGCACCATTCATTAAAAATGCTGTCTTGGGCTGGGGATGTGGCTCAAGCGGTAATGCGCTCCTGGCATGTGCGGGGCGCTGGGTTCGATCCTCAGCACCACATAAAAAAATAAAGATGTTGTGTCCACCGAAAACTGAAAAATAAATATTAAAAAATTCTCTCTCTCTCTCTCTCTCTCTCTCTCTCTCTCTCAAAAAAAAAAATGCTGTCTTTTCTCCAATGTATGTTTTTTGGCACCTTTGTCAAGAATCAGATGACTGTAGATGTTTGGGTTTATCTCTGCATTTTCTATTCTGAACCTTTGGTCTCTGTGTCTGTTTTTCTACCAGTACTATGCAGTTTTTGTTATTATAGCTCTGTAGTATAATTTGAAGTTAGGCATTATGATGCCTCCAGCATTGCTTTTTTGGCTTAGAATTGTGCTGGCTATTCTGGGTCTTTCATTCCTCCAAATGAATTTTAGGACAGTTTTTTCTAGTTATGTGAAGAATGCCATTGATATTTTAATGGGGACTGCATTGAATCTCAATAACTTTTTTTTAGGTGTAGTTGGACACAATACCTTTATTTTATTTATTTTTATATGGTGATGAGGATCGAACCCAGGGCCTCACACATCCTAAGGAAGTGCTCTACCATTGAGCCACAACCCCAGCCCCAAGTGTGGCCATTTTAACAATATTAATTTTACTATGCATGAACATGGGAGGTATTCTGAGGTCTTCTTCATTTTTTTCTTTAGTGTTCTACAGTTTTCATTGTAGAAGGCTTTCACCTTCTTGGTTAGATTTATTCCTACTTTTGTTTTAGGCTCCTGTGAATGGAATTGTTTACCTGGTTTCTTTCTCAGCACATTCATTGTTGATATATAGGAAAGCTGTTGATATTTGTATTTTGATTTTGTAATGTACTTTGCCAAATTTATCAGCTCTTGTAGCCTTTGGTGTAGGTTTTTGGGGATTTTCTAGGTATAGTTTAATGTCGTCTGCAAACAGCAACATTTTGACTTCTTCCTTTTCTATTTTTATCCCTATTTTTATTTTCTTTCTTTGACTAATAGCTCTGGCTAGAATTTATAGCACTATATTAAATGGGAATGGTGACAGTAGACATAATTTTCTTGTCACAGATTTTAAAGGAATCTGTTCTTCCCCATTTACTATGACGCTGGCTTTGAGTTTTTCATATATAACATTTATGATGTTCAGGTAGTTTCCTTCTATCCCTAGTTTACACAGTGTTTTTATCATGAATGGGTGCTGAATTTTGTTGATGGCCTTCTCTACATCTATTGAGATGACTAAGTGATTTTTGTCCTTAATTATATTAATGTGATGAATTACATTTATTGAATTGTGTATAATATATCGTTATTGCATCTCTAGAACATAACCAAATTGTCATGGTGTACAATAATTTTAATAGGTTGTTGAACATGATTGCTAATATTAAGTATTTTGTATCTAAATTCATTAGGAATATTAGTCTGCAGTGTTCTTTCCTTGATGTGGTCTTATCTGGTTTTTTTGTGATACTGGCTTCATACAATGAATGTGGAAGTGTTCTATCCCTTTCTATTTCATGAAATAATTTGAGGAGTATTAGCACAGGTCTTTAAAGGTTTGGTAGAATTCAGCTGAGAATTCATCTGGTCCTGGGCTTTTCTTTGTTGGAAGGGTTATTGGTTTGTTTAGCCTTTCTATGTCCACTTGATTCAGTTTTGGCAGATAATGTTTGTCTAGAAATGAATCCATTTCTTCTAGATTTTCCAATATTAATTGTCAAAATAATCCCTAATGATTGATTGCCTGGATTTCTGTGATGACTGTGGTAATTTCTTTTTTTTTTTTTTAATCTCTGATTTTATTATTTGAGTTTTCTCCTTTTTTTTTTTTTTTTTTTTTT
>NW_026000005.1:10485351-10596239 GCF_001458135.2 Marmota marmota marmota | reverse complement strand
TTTTTTTTTTTTTTTTTTTCCTTTTTTTTTTTTTTTTTTTGGTTAGTTTGATTGAGGGCTTTTCAATCTTATTTATCTTTCAAAGAACCAACCAATTCATTGATCCTTTGATTTCAGCTATGATCTTAATTATTTCCTTCCTCCTACTGGTTTTGGAATTAATTTGTTCTTCTTTTTCAAGGCCTGTGAGGTGCATCATTAGGTTGCTTATTTGGGATTTTTCTGGTTTTCTTATATAGGCACTCAGCTATAAACTTAGTTTCTCCTTGATTTTTTTCTATCACCCATTCATCATTCAAAAGTGTGCTGGGTATGATGGCACACACCTGTAATCCCAACAACTCAAGAGGCTGAGTCAGGAGGATCATGACTTCAAAGCCAGCCTCAGCAACATAGCAAGGCCCTAAGCAACTTAGTAAGACCCTGTCTCTAAATAAAATACAAAAAAGGACTGGGGAAGCCAGGCACAGTGGCGCACGTCTGTAATCCCAGTAGCTTGGGAGACTGAACCAGGAGGATCGTGAGTTCAAAGCCAGCCTCAGCAAAAGCGAGGTGCTAAGCAAGTCAATGAGACCCTGTCTCTAAATAATATAAAATAGGGCTAGGGATATGGTTCAGTGGCAAAGTACCTCTGAATTCAATCCCCAGTACCAAAAATACAAAAGGACTAGGGATGTGGTTCAGTGGCTAAGTGCCCATGGGATCAATTCTCATACAAAAAAAGAAAAGTGTATTGTTCGATCTCCACGTTTGTATAGTTTCTGTAGGGTTTTGTCATGTTGATTTCTAATTTTATTCCATTATGATCTGTTAAGATGCATGGAATTAATATCAATTTTTGTGTATTTGCTAAGAATTGCTTTGTGGCCTAAAATATGGTCTATTTTGGAAAAGGTTCCATGTGTTTCTGAGAAGAAAGTGTATTCAGCTGCTGTTGGGTGAAATATTCTATAGATGTCTGCTAAATACATTTGATATATAATATTTTTCAGGACAAAGAATTCTTATCAAGTTTATGTTTGGATGACCTATCTAACGGTGAGAGAGGTGTGTTTAAATCACCCAATATTATTGTACTGGGTTCTATCTGGGGCTTTGAGTAGTTGCACCCAAATCTGAAACATAAATATTCATTATTGTTATATCTTCTTGTTAGATTATTCCTTTTTCCAGTATCTTCCTTATGTCTTCTGATTAATTTTGGCTTAAAGTCTGCTTTGTCAGATTTGAGAGTAGCTACTCCTGCTTTATGTGTGTGTGTGTGTGTTGTGTGTCTATGTCTGTGTGGTCCATTTGCATGGTATATCAATTTCCATTTTTTTCATTTTCAGCCTGTGTCTTTTTTTGCCTATAAGGTGCATCTCTTCCAAACAACATATAGTTGGGTCTTGATTTTTTATCCATTCTGACAGCCTACATATTTTAATTAGAGAGTTGAGACCATTTGCAATCAATGTTATTCTAGAGATATGTTTATTAATTCCTGTTATTTTTATTTATTTCTACTGTGTAATTTATTCCTGTTTCTAATTTGTTTAGCTACTCTTTAAGTGAGATTTGTTCATTCATGAGCTCTGGGGTTTGTTTTTTATTTCTTTTTTGTGGAATACTTCTTATAAAGTTCTGTAGTTCTAGTTTACTAGTCAAATTCTTTTAGTTTCTGCTTATCTTTGAAGGTTTTTATTTCCTCTTTAATTTTGAAAGATAACTTTGCTATATATAGCAGTCTTGGTTGACACTTATTTTCTTTCAGGACTTTGAACACATCGTTCCACGCCCTTCTGGATTTTAGAGTTTTTGCTGAGAAATTGGAAGTGATTCTGATTGGCATGCCTCTACATGTGATCCGGTGTTTTTCTCTTGAGGCTTTTACAATTCTATCTTTGTTCCGTATGTTAGGCATTTTCATTATAATGTGTCATGGAGAGTTCTTTTTTTCATCTTGTCTACTTGGGGTTCTAAATGCCTCCTGTATCTGAAAGCCAATCTCATTCTGAAAATTTGGAAATTTTTATGTTATTATTTCCCTGAAGAAATATGTCCTCCATGTCCTCCCTCTCACAACCATTTTCAATTCCAATGATTGTTATATTTGGTCTCTTAATGTTTCCCCTAAGAGTTCTTGTATCTTTTGAACATTACTATTTTGAACATTATCTTTTGAACATTACTATTTTCTTTAATGCTGAATGTTTAGGCCAGCCACTTTTTCTTCTAGCTCTGAGATTCTGTCTTCAGCTTGGTCTATTAAAGTGACTTTCAACTGAACATTTTACTTGATTTATTGTGTCTTTCATTTCCAAATTTTCTATTTGGTTCTTTTTCAGTATTTTTGTCTCCTTACTGAATTTCTCATTCAGATCTTGTACTGACTTCCTTAATTCATTCAGTCATTTTTCCATGTTCTCTTGGAATTCATTGATCATTTTAATAATAATGATTTTTTTTAATTCTTTATCTGATATTTTATCCACTTCAATATCTTTGAGTCAATTTCTGGTGAAATATGAACTTAGAAATTGTTGGAATTTCTTTTTAAAATATTTTTTATACCTGTGTTGAATTTTATGCATCTGTTGGGAGGGATTTCTCTTCCACTCTCATGTGTGGTCCTTTGTAGGGCACAGTCTTTCACTTACCAAAAGATCCTAGAAATATCTAGATTGAGACCTCTTTGTAGGTGTGGTTTTCTCCAGCCTTCGTGTTAGTTCTATTTTTGCTGCAGTCGGTGGAACCTGGTGGCCCCACCCTGAGCCATTTCCACTTGAGACCTGGTCATTAATTTGAGTTTTTCTCTATTCTTTGTATAGTTGAAAACAGAACATCATTAATTTGTGTGTGGAGCAAGGTACACTGTCTTTTGTACCTTGTCAGTTTAATTCAACAGCAGTCTCTAACCTGTGAACTTATAGCATTCCTTTAAGTTTAGCACCTCACAGAATAGGGTGGAAGCAGACAATGGTAACAACTGATACAAACGATATATAGCATTAAAATAAATATCCAGTTTCTACAACTACAACATTAATTCACATACAACACACACACACACAGACACACAATAAATAAATAAATAAATAAATAAACAGGATTCATCAGTAATTGTCAACAGTAAAAACAATAACAATAAACTATATTTGGATTTAAAACAAACAGCAGGTGACAACTGTGTCATCCAAAGTAATAGTAACTGCATTCGTATTAATGATGGGGGCAAGAGTTATATAAACCAGTTAATTTTAAATGATGGTAAGAATACAGTTAATTAAGATAAAAGAAATGTAATAGGGAGGTAGAAAAGAGTTTATAATTTCAAAACATGAACACGAAAATGAAGAAGAGATGTATCAGTTGACGGTTATAATGAAGGAGGAGAAAAAATAAGAGAAACAATAGAATTTGGTCATTAGCAGAAGGAGAGAAAGAGAAACATGAGAAACAAATGAATTCAATACAAAGCAAAACCAAAATATACAAATTAAAAGCCTAATCCTCAAAAGGCAACTCAAGACAAAATAACTAATCAAAAAAGAAACATATAAGAACACACACAGAAAGGAAAAGATTCTTAATGAGAAATGAAGGAATCATTTCCACTGAGGTGGTCAAAATAGTTGATGAGAATGGATGGTTACCATCTATGTCTTGTCTTTCCATTTCTTCTTGATCTGTGTACTGAGAACAAGAGCAAGGGCTGGTGGGGGTTAACACCTTGCTCTTTTTGTGTACTAAGCTGCCAGTTGGAGTGGCCTAAAATTAAAGCTGGTTGAATAAGTCACAGCTTCTCTTCTTACCAGTATGAGGTAGGATGGAATGGGAAGTACTATCAGTTGGAGTGTTGTCTGCACAGACCAAATGATGCACTCTAAGGGTAGGACTGCTGCGGAGTTCTATGAGGGGAGTTACAATGTGTGGGACTTGGTTCTCATCAGGCCTTAGGGGCTTTTTGGGGCGATGTCTGCTCTGGAGAGTAGATCAACACACCCCTAGGGTATGGAAGTTGCCAATCTCTATTAGGAATCTAGATCTCAGTAGTCTCCCAAGAATTCTTCTCATGTGGCAGAGGAGCCAATACTCCAGGAGCACATCCTTTCTAGGCTTAGTCCCTGAGTGTATTCACACCTGCCTGTTCAGATTCCTGACTTCTTCAGTAGGTCATGTGAGCCACCAGACTCAAAGAAGGAGAAAGTTTGTGTTCCCCTTTGCTTCCAACTTGAATCTCCCTGGGTAAAATCTCTGTGCTTGTTTCACTCACATTCTTCTAGGTATACCCTAGGCTGCATGACAGCCCCATGCTGGGATGGTGTTGCAGGGTTTGCTGTGATTTCCTAGCTCCAGAACAGCTGCAGCATGGCTGCCTCAAGATGGCTTTCACCTTCCTGGTGGCCTTCTAAAAAACATCACTTTTTAAGCACCAGTGCAAAGTACAGACTCTGGATCAGCTAAGTTCAGGCTGCTTTTATGATTTCATGTTTTTCCATACCAAACCTGTCTGTTGTGTTTCTTTCTGTGTTCTCCCTCCCTTTATGGTGAACCAGCACTGTTACCACTGCCACTGCTGCAACTGGCTTGGCTCCAACATACTCTTCCTTCTTTGTTTAATGTATCCAAATTCTGAGTCTCTAAGATACTCCAGCTGTCCAATACAGAGTTTTAGTGAAATCCCTCATTCACCTACCTCATGGAGAAGCAGTTACTCCTGCTACTTGAATCCAAAGCCATGGAGCAATTTGGGATGCAGCCTTCCTCTAATCTGCTAGTTTGAATCCTCTACAACAACCTTTGACACTGTCAATCATTCTCTCCTCCTTAAAACGTTTTCCTTGTTGTCTCATAAGACAACAAATTTTTCAGGTTTTCTGCTACCCAATTGACTATTCTTTTTTTGTTAGTTCCTCCAAATGGTTCAATTTTTCACAAATTCGGAGTGACTCAAATTTAAAAATATAATATGGAATATAACCGCTTCTTGCCACTTCCATTATCATCACCCTTGATCAATACACTATACTTTACCTGAATTACTGCAAAAGTTTCTCAAGTCATTTTCCTTCATTTACCCTTGCTTCCCTATTTCAACATAGTAGGTAGAGTTATTTAAATCTCTTCTTGAAACCTCCCAGAGCAAAACCATTCAGTGGCTTCCTAACATACTCAGACTAAAAGCCAAGGTGTCTTTAACAATTGCCTACATGACCCTATGTGATATGGCCAACCATTATTCAGCCGAATGTCTCCCTCTTTTCTTCCCTTGATTACCTTGGATTTTTTGCTATTCCTCAAATATGCCAGGCACAATCTTACTTCATTTATTTATTTACTTCATTACGCTTATTTCCTCTGCCTAGCATGCACTTATCAATAGAAAAACATATAAAAGCACTTCCTCATTTACTTCAGGACTATACTCAAATGTTAACTTCTTCATCAGATCTTCATATCCCCAGGTTCCACATCTGTGGATTCAACTGATTATGAATTCTAAAAAATGGGAAAAAGATGTATCTGTTCTGAATAGGTACCAATTTTTTTCTTGTCTTTATCCCCTACACAATACAGCATGGCAATTATTTCCATAGCATTTACATTGTATAAGGCAGTTTAAGCAAACTAGAAATGATTTAAAGTTTGCAGGAGGATGTGCATTAGTTATATACAAATATTATGCCATTTTATATAAGGAACTTGAACATCTAGGGATTTTGGTATCTGCACAGGTCCTGAAACCAGTCCCTGACCAATACTGGAAAATGTCTGTTTTTCACCAGACTTCTTCTCCCCACTTTCCTTACTTTTTTTCCTTCTTACCATACTATATATTTGGCTTATTTGTTTTGTTTGTTGTCTTGTAACCATCAACTAGGATAAAAACTATATAGAAGCTGTGATTGTATCTGTTTTATTCACTTCTATAACCCTAGCATCTGGAATAGTATCAATAAATTTTTTTATGAATGTACTAAAATAATACCACAAAAAAGTTAAAGATATGAATTCATAGAAACATTTCCAAAATGAAAGAATGCAAATGTATATGTTAAAAAGATATACCAAGTATAAGAAATAAGGAGTAACTAATTTTGATGTGTAAGTCCTGAACTTCACATAAGGATAAAGAAAAAGGGGTAAGGGAGAATAGCACAAAATAGTAAAAAATTTAAAGAACATATGAAAAAATAAAATAACACAATATTATGACAGAACTAAAATAAAACATACACATCAATACATGTAAGTGACTAACTCAATAAAAAGTTAATGATAAAGCACAACCTATGTATACTGCATAGAAGAGACAAATTTATTCTAATTCTGTCAAATTACCAGTGAAACATTGTGAGATCTAAGTGAATAAGACTGACTAACCTGGAGGTAGGCCTGGATGTCTCTATTATTGCTAATATATTGACAAATGATTGGTAACAAACACTTGTAGCTAAAATGATTCCAAAAAATTAAAAATAAAAGCGTGAGCAAAAGCGGATTAAATATGAGCACAAAGAAAATAGAACACAAGCATAATTTTGCACAGGTAGAATTTAAGGTAAAAGTATTAAGCTTGAGAAAAATGTACATTTTATAATGGAAAAGACTCAATCCATAATGAAGAAGCAACTATATAAAACCAAAGAAAATTATATAAAGGAACTGCACTTATAAATAAATATCTATCAAAAGATCTTAATAAAATAATATTGTCGGACATAATGAAGCAGAATTTGAAGAAATACAGCATGAAAAAGATTGCTTGGAGTTCACCAAAAAAATAATTTTCTTCTAATTCATTCTTTCTGGTACACAATTAGACTCCATTTCTCAGCCAGATAGAGATAGCTAGAATGGTAGTGCTTCTTCTAATATCTTCTTATAAACAGCAAGAAACAATCAGTATATATGAACATATGAAAAAACACCCCTAATTTAGGTCAACTTCTTAGTGAAATATTTTTCCCCAAGTTCCCTCTCATTCCTCCATCAACTTGGGTCTCTCTCTCATTCTAGCTTCTTTTTTTCCTTTCTTTCTTTTTTTTATTTATATATAACAACAGAATGCATTACAACTCTTATTACATATATAGAGCTCAATTTTTCATATCTCTGGTTGTATACATAATATACTCCCACCAATTCATGTTTGTTCTAGCTTCTATATGAAGGAATTACTATGAGACAAGAATGTTCTATGAGAGCAGGGGATATACAGCTCAGTGGTAGAATATTTGTATGGTATTCATGAGGCCCTGGTTCAATCCCCAGCAACACACACACATAGACACACACACACACACACACACACACACGCACACAATGATGTTCTGTGAAAAGAGCTTACATTTTTGGCAACTGCATTCTTGTCTGCAGATTGAGCGATATCATACAGAATGACAGCACAGTGAGAGTGTAGTTCAGGTTCATCAGAAAGCAGAAGGTTAATCAAAGCTGGGATGCCTCCTGCTTCTACCAAAGCATTCACTACACTTAGATGAGTTGAAATATTACTCAATAACCCAACAGTTTTGCATTGTAATTTTATTTTGGGAATTTTTAATAGGTTGGTTAAGGCAGGAATGGTGCCTGAAAAGAAAAGACCAAAACAAAAAAGCACAAATTATTTGAAGTAAGTCAATTTATCTTGACAAGATTTAAGTGATGTTTATGGGCACTGCAATATAAATCATTAGCAAATAATTTTATAAGATATAAAACAATAATTTGAAATTACATGAATATACTTTTCTTTCTTATCCCTAGTATAGGCAACTTTCATTATTCATAGCACACAATCATACATTTTAAAACATTTGTCTATAAAACACTGTTCTTTGGCTTGCAATCATTGATAAATTTTTGAGCTATCACATAGTAGAGTTCAGCTTTGGTTATTACATCAATTTTGTGTGAGTATTTGTGCAATTATTTAAAGGTACTATTATATTTTATCCTTATTTTATACCAATTAGCAAAAAACAAAAAGTGCAGAATCTAGTAAAATTCAACATTAGCCTCATTATTGGAAATTATTTGGCATAGTGAAAATAAAGAATCTGGCTTCAGTTGGATGCTTGTTACATCAGTTCAATATGAAATAAAAAGATAGCACCTTATAGAACATACACAAAGAGCTGGAAAATATGAAATGTATAATTAGAGCTTTATTTATATGTTTAGCTACCTGAAAGGAAACATCCTTTATTACTTAAGTCTATGGTTAACTTTTTTTTGGACAAAGAACTTTTTTTTACATGCTCTTAGGTGACTGTCTATAATTAAATAATTTTAATTTATTGATCCAACAATGCTTACAGAGCATTTTATCTGTGTTCAATATCCACATTAGGGTAATGCCTACCATATCCAACAGGACAGATAGGGCTTTTTTCATTATTTCAGGAAGTTATATTGGACAGTATTGTTCTCAAAAGAACTAGGACATTAAACCATTGTATTAATGAGGGAAGCAGGCTAGAAAGGCTAAGAAATTAATTTTAATTCTAAATGCACAGATAGTTACAAATCCAGCCTAACACTTGCTCTGCTATTATAATTTTAAAAATAAATTCTGCGACAGAATTGGGATAAATTCTAAATATAGGAGTAGTATGATAAGTAATTTATTATTAGTTTTTAAGTTTGTGAACTTTTAGAGAAATAGAATTTCTGTAAAATTTATATAGTTTTGAATCCTGTGCAACTTCCACATGGAAAATAAAATAAATAAATTAAATAAAGTATTGGATCTTTGGAAAAAACAGGGAAAATCTTATAGCCAATTAAAAAGATTCTTTTACAGTTTAAAAATATATTAGGGGTACAGCTCAAAGTAGAAGGTATGCTTTACACATACAAGGTCCTGAGTTCAGTTGCCAGAACCACCCCCTCAAATATATTTTTAAAAAGTGGTTGACCTAAATATAATAGAGCTCTACTTAAAATAACATAAGAAAAATATAGTTAATTGATTTTGCATTACCTGCATCCAAAATACATTTCCAGTAGCAATCGTTTGCTAAGCAAATTACTTCTAAGGACATGACGGCCATCATCCTTCGTTTAAAACTTTCACACTGCAACATTTCTGGTAAGTATTCAACAAAAAAACACAAGCTGTAATTCACATAAGAGATAGTGAAATGATGCATTCTGTTTCCATATAAGCAAAGCTAACCCAAGGGTTAAGATCAACGTGGTGACCAACAACTGCATGCATTAATTTCTCCTCTGGGCATAGCCCTCTCTCTGTGAGGTGCTAAAAAGTTTGTATCTATAAGAGAGGTAAATAGGGAGCCTACACCCTGGGAACAAATCTTTACTCCTCACACTTCAGATAGAGCCCTAATATCCAGAGTATACAAAGAACTCCAAAAATTAGACAATAAGAGAACAAACAACCCAATCAACAAATGGGCCAAGGACCTGAACAGACACTTCTCAGAGGAGGACATACAGTCAATCAACAAGTACATGAAAAAATGCTCACCATCTCTAGCTGTCAGAGAAATGCAAATCAAAACCACCCTAAGATACCATCTCACTCCAGTAAGATTGGCAGCCATTATGAAGTCAAACAACAACAAGTGCTGGCGAGGATGTGGGGAAAAGGGTACACTTGTACATTGCTGGTGGGACTGCAGATTGGTGCAGCCAATTTGGAAAGCAGTATGGAGATTTCTTGGAAAGCTGGGAATGGAGCCACCATTTGACCCAGCTATTCCCCTTCTTGGTCTATTCCCTAAAGACCTAAAAAGAGCATGCTACAGGGACACTGCTACATCGATGTTCATAGCAGCACAGTTCACAATAGCAAGACTGTGGAACCAACCTAGATGCCCTTCAATAGACGAATGGATAAAAAAAATGTGGCATTTATACACAATGGAGTATTACTCTGCATTAAAAAATGACAAAATCATAGAATTTACAGGGAAATGGATGGCATTAGAGCAGATTATGCTAAGTGAAGCTAGCCAATCCCTAAAAAACAAATGCCAAATGTCTTCTTTGATATAAGGAGAGTAACTAAGAACAGAGTAGGGACGAAGAGCAGGAGAAGAAGATTAACATTTAACAGGGATGAGAGGTGGGAGGGAAAGGGAGAGAGAAGGGAAATTGCATGGTAATGGAAGGAGACCCTCAGGGTTATACAGTGGAGGGGGTAGAGAGAGAGGAGGGGAGGGGAGGGGAGAGGTGGGGAGGGGGGAGGGTGGAGGATGGGAAAGGCAGCGGAGCACAACAGACACTAGGATGGCAATTTGTAAATCAATGGATGTGTAACTGATGTGATTCTGCAATCTGTGTATGGGGTGAAGGTGGGAGTTCATAACCCACTTGAATCAAAGTGTGGAATATGATATGTCAAGAAATTTGTAATGTTTTGAACAACCCACAATAAAAAATTAAAAAAAAAAAAAAAAAAGTTTGTATCTGAAATGTCTCCCAAAGGTCCATGTGTTAAAGGCTTAGTCCCCAGCTCATTGCTTGCTATTGGGAAGTGGTATAACCTTGAGGAGGTGGGGCCCAGTACAAGGTTTTAGATCATTGAGGGCTTGCCTTTGAATGTCCCTTTTTCTTCCTCTTTTTTCCTCACTCAGCTATAAGGTAAATAGGCTTCCTCTGCCATAGCTCTTGCCATGATGTATTTACTTTCCTGCACAGGCCTAAAAGCAATGGGGCCAGCCAATCATGGACCTCTAAAACTGTGAGACAGAATAAACTGTCCTCTTCCTAAATTGATTATCTCAAGTATTTGTTACATCAACAGAAATCTAACAAAATAAGGTGTGAGAAATATCTACAGACATATCCTTTCTTTATCTCTTTATCTACCCATTCTACTACCAAATTCATGATGGTACAACTTTGGTTAGTTCACTCATGGAACTGTTTTGAAATTCAGCTTCCACTCCAAGGACTAATCCTGGAGACTTCTAATAAACTAACTAATTCTCTTTTACCCATAGGGAAAAAGGCTAGTATAAGGTGGAAGAGCTGTTGCAGAACTCAAGGCAAAGCAACAAGCCAGATGTTCATGTTTATTGTTCTGTTCCTTCGTTATCAAGACTTCTAAACAATGGTTGCAGGAAGCAGTGGCCATGATATTTTGGGGTATTTTTTTTTTTTTGTCATTAAGCTGTTCTTGTTAGGAGCCAAACTTCCTGCTATTAAGGTAGGTATTTGCAATGGTTTAGTCTATTAAAAATAACAAGATAGTCCTCTCTCTAAAAAGAATGAGAGGACTGGGGATATAGCTCAGTTGGTAAAGTGCTTGCCTCACATGCATAAGGCCCTGGGTTCAATCCCCAGCACCACAAATAAATAACTAAATAATAAAAGAATGATATATAATGATATATATGCATATAAATAAACACTGAAAACTTTTCCAGCATCTCTTGGGGTTGATATACTTGGAATATGTTCCTGTTACCCAGCAAATTCTAAAATTGGTACTAAGCCAGTTTTGAAACCAGATATTCAGACTTCTGAAACCAGGGAAATAGGGTTGAAAATCTTAAATTTATTTGTACCACTAAAGATATATAAAGTATTGGGGGAAAAATTAGGCCTTACTGTCCAATTATTTTATTTTTGCTTTAATGTGTTTTTATTTCATACTCATGATTTATAGGTAAATGTTACTAAAAGGCCTGTAACAAAATATTTTTTGTGGCCTTACCTTCCTTGTTTTTTTTTTTTTTTTTTTTTTTGGGGGGGGGGGGGAGAGGGAGTTCATCTCTCCAAATATAACCACTTTTATTTCTTCCCAATACCTTCTGCTCTTTACACATCTCCATATTTCTACTTATTTCCACACACTGCAACATTTTGCTATATCAATTTTAGATATTATTTACCAAATGTTTTATGAAAAAGGGAAACAAGCTTTTTCAACACTGCACTGCCATTTTCTCTTTCTTCCCTTTGATCATATTTATAGCTTTTAATGAAATCAATATTCAGCACTTCATTAAGATGCCTATATAAATGCTATTCATAGAAGAGTGTTATAGTGTAGCATAATTGTATTTCATTTCTCACTTTTATTATCTCTCAGTGTAGGTAATAATTTCCTTATTTCATTTTCTTAGAATTGTTTCTACCTATTGACAAATTCCTCCTGCTTTTTCCCTCTAGGGCGGGGTGCACAGTTCCATTCTGGAACTTCAGCCTTTACTATCACCCATGAAGTTAACTTTGCTTCTCTCTTGGGTCAGACTCTAAGTTTCCCAGGTCCTTTCCCCTTCTGTTCCTCATGGAGTAAATCTAGCCTCAGTATATTTGGGTCTTTCCTGGTTAAGCTATAAGGAGAGCACCTCTGACTAGCACTGCTGTTTCTTAAGTCTTTTGAGGAACTGGTGTAAGTTCTAGAGGTTCTCTGCTTTTCCATCATTGGCTTGCAACGATTTTCTCTAGCCAGCTAAGTCCTAAGACTTGTACATGTTTCCATCATCTTAACATTTTACTACTGCTGTATCTTTTCTTATTTTTCCTTGAATGCTTTTCTGCTACCAGTGGTGGTATTATTATTTAATCTTCATATAATTTTATTGGGGTCTTGAGAAGGAGTAAAATTATATGTATACATTGCATTGGTCTAGTAACACTTTCTCTTATAATATTTCTGTCTAGATGGACTACAAATTTGGGAAAATTTCTCCAAACATAAGTTTTCATAAAATATTTACCAAAATATGAAAAGTATGCTGAATTTGTCTCTAAATTAGGCATTAAGGAAAAAATTAGAAGCAGCCTTTTCCACTTAAATTTTATTTTCCTCCCTTTTTAAAAAAAATTCACTTTTTTGATGGAGGAGAGGGTGGTTTGATTTCTGAGAACTTTCTAAAATAAAAATAATTGTGTAAAATATAGTCTTTTGGGGATACAGATCTTTAACTTAGAAATAAAACTACTTTAGCATACAAAAATATAGATCTTTATCATTTGCATTTTTATTTCTGATTTTAATTTGTTTTATTTCATTATTTTAAACATATAAGATATGATATATGTAACATTTTATTTGACCCATTTCTGTGTAAATATCAATAATTAAGCCAAATAACTAGAACATTTATTTACAAAGAAATTATATATTCTATACTCACCTACTAAAGTTCTCCAAACTGGAAGTTCAGGAATATTTAATTCTATTATATACTTGAGTACTTCTGTGTGAAAGGTTAGCACTGATAAATGAATTATATTATTTCCTTTAATATCTGTTTTTCTCCAGTTAGCACCAAGAGAAAACAGATATTGAATAGTTTCCAGTGCTCCTGAAGTAGCAGCAAGTAGCAACGGAGTACACTGATTCCTAAAAATCAAGGAATGCATTAGAATAATATTTTAAGCACACTTATAGAGTCATATTTAATTTTTGTTAAGCTATTCGAAGTGCTGTTGGAGGCACTCTGATTTACACCAACACCTTCTTTCTCTTCCTTATGAATTCTCATCATGTATATTCCACATGCAAACAGTTTGCCTCCACTAATTGTCCTTAGTATTGGCCCCTGTCCTCCTTCCCAACATATATATATAAGTCTTAGAGTTTATTTAAAAGTTTATGATGCACAAAGTTCTTAGAATAACCTATCCTTTCTCCTCCTTTCAAAAATTCTTGAGTGAAGGGAAAAGGAAGTCAAGTATTTTTAGCACATTTCACAAATGATGAACCTAAAGCTCAGTTAGTAGTTACGCCATTTCTTCATACTTCATTTCCAGTTTTCAAATTCCAACTTTCTCATTGTAGCAGAAAGTAACAGCTTTTATGAAAAATCCACCAATGCTTTTTAGATAGTAAAGATCTTCTGATTGTACAAATGGCTGTCCAGCCCAGTATTACATCCCAACCTCCTTTATAGATAGGTATGACCATATGACCATGTTTGGTCAACAAAACATTAATAGAAGTTACATGGGCCACTCCCTAAAGAGAAAGGAATGTGCCAATACTTTTCCTCTTTCTCTCTTCTCTTGGCTAAAATGTAGGCAATAATAGAAGTGGAATTGTCATTGTATACCATGGAAGCCATACGTGAAGGAGCAACAAGAGGAAGCCAGTGCCCTTATAACTGTCAAATCAGTATGCTAGCCTGAGGCCACTGAATAATAATGGACTGGCTAGACCTAGGAAGACATAGAAAAACATGAATGAAATATACTTTAAAAAGGTTCAGAGATTCAAAATACTAACTTGTTTTTTAGATTCCTAGACAAGAATGTACCTTCAGAAGAAGTTATGCCGCCACCCCAAACATTGATTCTCAGCTAAATTGTGAAACAAAAGATTGGAATGTTTTATTATTTCAAAGTATTCTTTTTTTTCACTGTATTTGTCTTCCATATACTACTAGATATCCCCCTGCCCTTTTCATGAGGAGTCAAGGGCTACCTCATGGTTGCATAAGGTCCAATTTAGAACAGTGTTCTAATGCCTAGTCTCAGGCTTCCTCCAGGGCACTAAGTAGTTAACCTGATCAATGAATTTGTGGAACCATATTATTAGGACAAGGTAGGAAAATCTCCCTAGGGCTCAGTCCTTATTCATCCAGAAAGCATACATAAGTTGATAGAAGATCTTATCTTTTTAAATTCTAAAGATAAGTGGAAGGAGAAAAAGACAGTGATCAGATCAGAAAGGACTTCAGAGTTAGCTTTGCCTATGTTTCAAATCACCCATATCAATCATGTCTTATAGTGTCAGTGTGTGAAAAAAGCAGAAATTTATATTCTTATGAATGCTTAAAACTTACTCAGCTGTAGCCTCAGCTTCTAGCAAAGTAGGATCCTTCCTATAAAGGACAATGATGATGCAGATGTTGTCATAGAAAGCAGCAAAGTGAATCGGCATCCATCCTCTTTTTTCAGAAAGTGTGTAATCAGCTTTGAAACAGAGTAGACAGACGGTTGTTTCTAATGAGCAAGCCTGTGCAGCCAGGTGCAGAGGTGTTGGGCCTACAATGGGTGAACAATTATTTCAGTCATTAAAGAATTAGCACTCCTATAAAGCATGCCTTTTTGGTAGCCAACCACAGAGTTTAGGATTATATGATATAAAAATCTCTAAAATAATTACTATAAGGATGAATTTATTTAACTCAGGATATCTGACCATTAAAATATCACATTTCTTTATAAATGAAGAAAAATAAATAACATTGAAAATATTAAATATTTGAAATTTTAAAATAATTGTAAAATTAGCTATTTCTTTTTATTTTTTTATTTTATTAAAATGCTTTGTAGTAAGAAATAAGATCCTTTGAAATTGGAAAAAAATATGTTTACAAAAGGCGTCTCTGTCACTAAATCTAGTGGGCATTTGTATTAGCTTTTCATCCTGAGGAAAATCACTTAGGACAATAGATTTATTTTGGCTCAGTTTCAGAAGTCCCTGATCAGTGGGCTCCTTGCTTTGGGACTGAGGTGAGGCAGAACATCATGGTAAAGGGGCATATGGAAGAAGGTTTTTTCTCAGCCTATAGCAGCCAGGAAGGGGGGGGCGGGAGCAGGGGTCAGGAAAGATAAATTCCAGGGCATACATATTCCCAGTGGCCTACTTCCTCCGACCATGTCCTACTACCTACAATTTCTACCACCTTCCAGTAGTATTCAGCTATCAGTGAACAGTGATGATGTCACAGCCCTCATGATCCAACCAATCACTTCCCAAAAGCCTTACCTGAGGTCAGCTGCATTGAGGACCAAGCCTTCGATACATGGGTCATTGGGGGGCATTCCAGAGCCAAACCATAACTGCATGTCAATTCTCATTTATCTGTCAACAGTATTTTATTTTATACTGTTTCCCACTTCTTCCTATTTAAAATAGTTTCTTCCCTTTGCATTGATGATATCATAGTCTCTATTTTTCTTCCCTCACCTGCTACTTCTTTGCATTTTTCCTTTGGTACCTTCCCTTTGTCCCAGTATCTAAATGAACCTTAAGGCTCCATATTAGACCCTTTTCTATTCTCAGTGGTTTTATTTACCATCTGCAAATTCATGCCTTCCAGGATATGTCTTATTTCTTCTCTGAGCTCCAGATCTTCAACAACATTATCTCACTAAAGCATCTCCACACATCACATCCTGTCCTTCCCTCTAAACCTGGTCCTCTTTCATTCCTCCCTAAATCCGGGAATGATATCAAGGTCTATTGGAAACAATATATGAATTACGGGTTTGTTTGAGCCAACATAAGGCAGGGAAGCTGCTTTTCTGGGAACTCCTGGGTGGAATTCCCTGGTTTGAGAAAGCCCAGATCATGCTGGAACCCTGCCTTAACTCACAACCTTAAGATCAAACACAGTAGCCCAGAAATGGGCAAAACCTGCCAAGCACCAAACAACCTGTTTACTACAAGATCCCTGCTATACTGAAACAAGACCCCTTCCACATTGAAACCATATCCCTGACTTTGATGTACTTCCCCTTAAATAAGGAATTGGGGTCTTTTTCAGTTGTTCAGCTCCAGTTCCTATCAGAGCTGGAAGAACCATCAGATGCCCCGCTTTCTAAATCTAATCTCTGGCTTTGTCTTTATTTCTTACTGATTATTCCAGGCTTTTTATTTTCCCAGGCAACTTACACCTCCTAGCAGAAACCTACTCTACTGGGGTGCTGGTTACCTTGGCATAAAATTATCTAATTGAGCCAGGAGACACGGTGGCACACGCCTGTAATCCCAGCAGCTCAGGAGGCTGAGACAGGAGGATTGCAAGTTCAAAGCCAGCCTCAGCAAAAGCAAAGCGCTAAGCAACTCAGGGAGACTGAATCTTTAAATAAAAATACAAAATAGGGCTGGCAATGTGGCTCAGTGGTTGATTGCCCCTGAGTTCAATCCTCAGTAACCCCCCGACCCTGCCCAAAAAAAAAAAATGGTCTAATCAGTTCTAGGGAAAAAACCTGCAATGCTTCTTAACACCCCCCTCTCATTTCATCTCTATAATCAGTTCATCACTAAGACTATGTATCTCAAAATCCTTTCTCCACTGCTACCACCATCCTGATCAAAGCCATATTCGCCTCTTAACTAATGTGTTCACCTTGTTATTTCACTTACCGTATCCATATTTTCAAATTGTAAGCTTGATATTTTCATCTCCTTGCTTAAAACTTTTAAGTAGCTTCTCAAGGCCATCTGATTACAAGTAACAACCAGCTACAACTCTCAAACACCCAAACACACTTCACTTTCTTCATTCTGGCTTTCTTATAGCTCCCCAAATGTAGGGTGATCATACATCCCATATTGCCCAGGAAAGGTCTGGTCTGTCCTGTTCCACTACCATAATCATTAGGAGTTCCCCCTTTTGTTTTCAAGACTCCCTGACTTGGATGATGCATTATCTGGTCATGCTGGGATATTTCTGCTCCCTGACATCTTCCTTCTACCAAACAACTCCTCTCTTATCAGACTCTAGTTAACTCCCATTCATTCTTCAGGTTAAATGGTATTTCATCAGTGAAGCACCATATTTCAAATTATTGCTTAATCTTCCAGTTTCTGGTCTGGCATGTGAGGAGCTTAGAAACCATCACTCCAGAAGCTGTGTGCAGTGCTGCATGCCTGTAATCCCAGCAACTCTGGAGGTTGAGGCATGGGGATTACAAATTTAAGGCTAGCATAGGGAACTTAATGAGCTTCTGTCTGAAAATAAAATGAAATAAAAAGGATTGGGGATGTGGCTCAGTGGTGGAGCACTTGCCTGGCATGCACGAAAACCTAGCTAGGTCAAACCACCACTCTCCCTGTCCTGCAAAAATAGATAAATAAATAAATCTGCTGCATCCTAACAAGTAAAAAATCCAAACAGTGAAAAAAATCAATATCCCCTCTTTGATTCATCAGAGAAGTGAGGTCACAGGGTAAACTGATGCCCCCCAAATTAGAGAGTCAGACAGGTAGATACAGAGAATCACAACTTACTGAAGCAGAAACTCACAAACAAAAACTTCAATGGAAACCAGTACTGGGACAGGAAAACCTTAACTGTAATTGACAAATTGGTAGAGACTCAGCATGAACAAATGTAAGAGTTAAAAACTATAGGAGCCTGCTGTGATGGCATACACCTTTAATCCCAGTAGCTCAGGAGGCTGAGGCAAGAGAATTTCAAGTTCACAGCCAGCTTCAGCAAAAGCAAGGAAGTAAGCAATTCAGTGAGAACCTGTCTATAAATTAAATACAAAATAGGGCTGGGGATGTGGCTCAGTGGTGGAGTGCCCCTAAGTTCAATCTCTGGCACCCCCCACAAAAAAAAAAACAACTAGATGGACCAGTTATGGGGGGAGCCCCATGCTTTTATGTGTTTTATCTCCAGGAACTCGTTCAGACCCTCACAGTGGATAGAGTGTTAGAGAAAAATCTCTTCATGCTTCGGGCAGGAAGAGAGAAAATATCTCATTTTGAAATACTCCAGAACATTCTGTTCTTAACAAAGTCTACCTTCATGAAAAATTATTTTATCATGCTGGAATTTTCTGAGACTGACTCACCTAAGGGAAGGGGAAAATACCCAACTCCATCCTCCTTTAGACATCCTGTTCCACTTAAGGGATAGAAGGAGTGGACCAAGGAGCACTGATGAAATTTACAGTCCAGATGCATACAATCACTAACAGACTGAAATGTAATATAAGACTATAGAACACTTTACCTCCATTCATACCTTATTATTACATTACTAAAGGCTTACTTACCAGTTACTTTGACCAAGTACATCATGTCCAGTTATAAAGATAAATTTACAGGACATACTAAAAATCACAAAGACATTTTATAAATACAAGAGTAAACATCAGAACCAAACATAGCAGGAATGTTGGGAATATCAAATAGGGAATTTAAAACAGCTATGATTAATGTGCTAAGTGTACTAATAGATAAAGTATATAGTACTCAAGAACAGGTGTGCAGACAGAGGAAAATCCTAAGGAAAAAAACAAGAAGAAATACTAGAGATCAAAAACACTGTAATAGAAATGAAGATTGCTTTTAATGAGCTTATTAGTAGACGGGACATAGCTGAGGAAAGAATTTCTGAGCTTGAAGATATAGCAATAGAAACCCCTCAAACTAAAAAGCAAAGACTGAAAAAAAAAACAAAGAAGAAAGGAAAGGAACCCAAGAAATATTCGAAACAATAATGACATAATATTCCCCAATTAATGTCACATATCAAACCTTAGATCCAGGAAGCTCAGGGAAGACCAACCAGAATAAATACAAGTGAACAAACAAACAAACAAAACAATACATCTTAGTATGTAATTTTCCAACTAAAGAAAAGAGAAGATTTTAAAAATATTCCTGAAAGAAGCCAGAGGAAAAACACCTTATTTACAGAGGATCAGAGATACAAATTATACCCACTTTCTACCCAGAAACCATGCAAGCAAGAAGAGTGGAGTGAAATACAGAGAAAGACACTATGAACCTAGAATTCTTCACATGGTGAAATTATTCTCCAAAAGTACAAATGGAATCAAAAGCTTGATAATCAAAGCTTGAAGGAATTTGTTGCCAGTAGACCTGACTTGAAAGTCATTGAAAATTTCTTCAGAGAGAAAGAAAATTATATAGGCCAGAAACTTAGCTCTATAATGGAAAGAAAGAAGGGCATTAGGGGCCGGGGTTGTGGCTCAGTTGTAGAGCACTGCCCTAGCATGGGTGAGGCCTTGGTTTCAATCCTCAGCACACATAAATAAATAAATAAATAAAGTTAAATTTATTTTTTAAAAAAGAAGGATATTAAGAGAATGAAGAGATGAATAACAATTTTTCTTCATTGAACTAACAGATAAGTGTTCAAAATAATAATAATAACAAAGATTTCAACTACATATAGAAAAAGACAAATGCTTATTTGTGCATATGCATAAATTAAATTATGGCAGCAATGATATAGGGACAGGAGGAAGATTTTAAAATATTTTGCTATCAAAATACTTGTACTACCTAAGTAGTATAGTGTTGTTCGAAAGTAGACTTGCATTATATTTATTATAAACTCTAGGGAAGTCATTGAAAAAGGTTTTAAACAGAAGTATAAACAATATGCAAAGGAAGAAGAGAAAATAACATCGTATACAATGCTAAATTAAACCATAAAAGGCAAAAAAAAAAGTGTGGGAGAGAAAAGCAGGAACAAAAACAAGAGCAATGAAAATAAAAGAGTCATAAGTATAGTAGATATTAATACAATATATCAACATCATTTTAGACCTCAATGGACTAAATATACCAATTAAAACACAGGGATCATCAGAATTGATCATAAAACAAAATCCAACTAAAGGGTGAACAGATTAATAACCTGTAGTACATCCACACAATGAAATATAATTCAGTGATAAGAAAACAATGATTCATCAAGCCATAAAAAGACATGGAAAAAATGTAAATGCATATTACTACATGAAAGAGGCCAATCTGAAGAGGGTGCATATTGTATGAGTTTAACTAGATATCATTCTGGAAAACATGGAGGCATTTAAAAGATCACTGGTTACCAGGGGTTGAAAGTAGGGAGAATACTGGAGACAGTGAAACCATCCTGTATGATACTACATGTCATTAACCATTTGTTAAACCCATAGAAAGCAAAACACCAAGAATAAACCCTAATTTAATCTACAGACTTTGTGTAATGATGTGTTAATACAAGTCCTTAATTTTAGCAGATGTGGTAAGATGTCAATAGTGTTGGAAGGTATATATGTTTAGGAACTCTGTGCTTCAGTTCAATTTTGCTGTAAACCTAAAACCCACTGGGGAAAAAAAATGAAGTTTACTAATTTACTAAAAGTCACAGAGAGGGAGAGGGAGAGGATTGGGAGAGGGAGAAAGGGACAGAGGGGACAGGGAGGGTGCAGGGGGAGGGAGAGAAGAGGTAGAGGGAAGGGGCAGTGGGGGGTTAGAAATTGCTTAATTTTCTTCAATTTGGAATGTTCTGTCCATAGCAGGCTAAACAGTAATCATTTTCAAACCTAAGGTCTTTGCTTTTACTCTTCTATTCAACTGAAATGCCATCTTCCTTCCTTTTTGCCTTCCTATACTACCTCAACTTGATGGCCTAAGTTGAATCTCACTTCTTGTTGTAGTCTGGATCTTAGTTGTCCCCCATAGGCCATATGTTAGAGATTTGATTGCCACTCTGTGGTACTACTAGGAGATAATGGTACCTTTAAAAGGTGGGGGCATAGGAAATCTACCCCCCACACAATAGCCTCAAAAAAAATTTGTGAATCAATCTAACAAAAGAGTGAAAGACCTCTACAATGAAAATTACAGAACACTAAAGAAACGAATTGAAGAAGACCTTACAAGATGAAAATATCTCCCATACTCTTGGATAGGCAGAATTAACATTGTCAAAATGGCCATACTACCAAAAACATTATACAGATTTAATGCAATTCATATTAAAATCCCAATGATATTCTTCATAGAACTAGAAAAAGCAATCTTGAAACTCATTTAGAAAAATAAGAGGCCCAGAATAGCCAAAGCAATCCTTAGCAAGAAGAGTGAAACAGGAGGCATCACAATACCAGACCTTAAGTTATACTCTAGAGCCATAGTAACAAAAATGGCATGGTATTGGCACCAAAACAGATATGAAGACCAATAATACAGAACAGAAGATACAGAAACAAACCCACATAATATGGTTATCTCATACTAGACAAAGGTGCCATAAACATACAGGGAGAAAAGATAGCCTCTTCAACAAACAGTGCTGGCAAAACCAGAAATCCATATGTAACAAAATGAAATTAGACCCAAATATCTCACTCTGCACCAAACTCAACTCAAAGTATATCAAGTACCTAGACTTTAGATCAGAGACCCTATGCCTACTAGAAGAAAAAGTAAGCCCAAATCTCCATCATGTCAGCTTAGGAACTGACTTAACAAAACTCCTAAAGCACAAGAAGTAAAATCAGGAATCAGTAAATAGGATGGAGTCAAACTAAAAAGCTTCTTTACAGCAAAGGAAGGAAACAATCAACATAAAGAGAGAGCCTATAGAATGGGAGAAAATCTTTACCACATGTACCTCAGAGAGTTAATCTGCAGGATATATAAAGAACTCAAAAAACTTAACAAAAAAACAAATACCAATCAATAAATGGGCATAGGAACTAAACAGACACTTCATAGAAGAATAAATATGATCTGTCAACAAATATATAAAAAAATGTTCAACATCTCTATCAATTAGAGAAATGCAAATCAAAACTACTCTGAGATTCCATCTCATTCCAGTCAGAATGGCAGTTATCAAAAATACAAGTAATGGGGCTGGGGATGTGGCTCAAGCGGTAGCACGCTCGCCTGGCATGCGTGCGGCCCGGGTTCGATCCTCAGCACCACATACAAACAAAGATGTTGTGTCCACCGAAAACTAAAAAATAAATATTAAAAAGAATACAAGTAACAAGAAATGTTGGCTAGGATGTGTGGGGGGTGAAGAGTACACTCAGACATTGCTGATGGGACTGAAAATTGGTGCAACCACTCTGGAAAGCAGTATGGAGATTCCTCTGAAAACTTGGAATGGAACCACCATTTGACCCAATTATCCCACTCCTAGTTTTATACCAAAGGACTTAAAGTCAGCATACTACAGTGATGCAGCCATGCCAATGTTTATAGCAGCTCAATTCACAATAGCTAAAATTATGAATCAACCTAGATGCCCTTCAACAGATGAATGGATAAAGAAAATGTGGTACATATACATAATGGAATATTACTCAGCCTTAAAGAAGAATGAAATTATGGCATTGAAGCCAGAATTAGACAAGCAGTTAGTATAAATAGGTAAATCAAGTCAGGTCGGATCAAGGAGGCCAATTTGAGTGAGTCAGAGAAGTTGGAGATTGCCATCTGAGGGAATGAAATGCCTTCAAAGCCCTCCACCCTATCAAGATAACCTGCCCCTGCTCCAACCTGTTGCTAAGGTAACCTATCCCAGGAATTGCCCCTCCCTACATTGAGTTGTAAAGGGTTTTAATTAATGTGTCCTGGGCTGCTCCATCCTATCCGGCCCTCCCCCTTCACCACCTGTTTCACACCTTTTGGCCATCCCATCAAGCATCTCCTGGGCCCATTCATGTATGCAGGAAAGAGAAAGATAAGGGGAAGAGAGCATCAGAACAAAGGAAGCCTAGGACTTATAAAAAAGGGCAGAATGCCTCACTTCTCATGATACCAAGATATCAGCTATGGACCCCTTCTCCCTCCTGGGAGAAGTCTATGTTACCTCTTTTTAAATAAACCCTGATTTATACGCTTGCCTTGGTGTGCTTCTCTAATGTTATACTTCAACAGGATGGAACTGGAGAATGTCATGTAAATGAAATAAACCAATTCCAAAGAATCAAAGGCTGAATGTTTTCTCTGATATGCAGATGCTAATTCACAATAAGGGGGTGGGGGCTAGGGAAGAATAGAGGTACTTTGGATTAGACCAAGGGGAGTGAGTGTAGAGGAGGAGGTATACAGGTAGGAATGATAGTAGAATGAATCAAATATCATTATCTATATGCATATATGATTATACAACCTGTGTAACTCTATATCATGTACAACGCAAAGAATGAGAAATTATACTGATGAACCCAGCCTAATTCCACCTTAAGATTGTGAGCCATCTTGTCACAAAGTCATGAAAAGTTAATTTCTGTTTTAGTATAAATTACTGTGATTTCTAAACTTGTTTGGAATTCCTGTCCGTGCCTTGAACTCACCCATGCCTAGCTTTTCCTGACCAGATAACAACCCTTTCTGAAACCTCAGTGGTGCCTCATAAATTCTGAAGCTGGGATCTAAATTTATTCTCTGCCTTGAAATGTTAAGCCATGTAGATCATTAAGCTACTATCTGCCTTTGTATTATGCTTGTCAAAATCCTGTTATCTGTAAGTTCTCAAGACCCCCCCACCTTTGCAACTTTTTGTGCTATAAAACTATGCTCCTAAAGAGCTGGGATACTGTTCTCTAGCCCAGAGTTTTCAGAAGAGACAGTCCTGGCCAGAATTACAAGTTTGCTTTAATTTGATTTACAATTGGAGTCAGTGGTTTTCTCTTTACGTCATGGTTTAACAATACTCCATTTATGTATGATGTGTCAAAATGCATTCTATTGTCATATAGAACTAAATAGAACAAATTAAAAAAAAAAAGGTGGTGACTACTGGAAGGAAGGTAGTTACTGGGGACATGCCCTTGAAGGGGATATTGGAACCCTAGACCTTTGTCTTTCTCTCTTTCTCTTTGCTTCCTGGCCACCACGAGATGAGCAGCCTTCTCTGTCACATGCTCCTGGCAGCCATAAAGTCCTGCCTTGCAATAGGATGAAAAGTAATGAAGCCAGCCAACTGTAGACCAAAACCTCTGAAACCATGAGACAAAATAAATCATCTTTTTATGTTGTTTTTCTCAGGTATTTTGTCACAGTAACATAAAACTGATTAACATACTTCTCGAGACGGGAAGATGGCGGCGAGGGGAGTGCATTACCCCCGTGTGCTGCTTCACTGTGTGGGAGTATGACAAGTCAGGACGGCTAAAGGATATCTTGTTAGGAATTTCCAGCAATAGTGGGGTGCTCCGGAACCTGGAGGAAGGATTTCCATCGCATGAGGATCTGCTACGGGGACTCAAACGCGAGAGGTTTGTCGCACGGAGGGTAACACGGCTTATTCAGCAAATCGCCCCGCGGCTAGAGTCTGCAGCGCGCGCTGGGATAGAGACGCAGGGTTACAGCGCTGCAGTTTCTGCCAGCCGTGCAAGCACTGTACTCAGGGCTGAATTCTGGGTTCGAGACGGGGGAAGGAAGCGGTCCATCTCGGTTCTCCACACCGGTCAGACCACAGAGGAGGCCAGCAGCCACCATGTTGGTAAACTGACGTCACCTTCCCTGTTTTCGACTGACCGCAGCTCATTCAGCCATAGATCAGGTAATTTCAGGCTGCAATTCGCCTGCGGCTTGCAGACAGATTGCTAGGGTTCAGCGCCTGGGTGCTTCTTAGAACCTGAGCTTATCGGAGCGAACACCGAGCGCGGGGCGGCCGAGTTCCGGCTCCCGGAACCGGGCCGCGGAGCCTGCGGAGGCTGCTTCTTGGACCCTGCTCCTATCAGAGCATACAACAAGCACTAAGCAGCCGAATTCCGGCTCCCGGAACTGAGCCCGCGGGGACTGCTTCTTGGAGCTTACACTTATAGGAGCTTACACCGAGCACGGAGCGGCCGAGTTCCGGCTCCCGGAACTTCCCTGGCCCGGGGCTAGGAGCCCGCGGAAACTGCTTCTCGGTCCGGGTCCTGCTGAGGGCCGGTCAGGACTCACCCGTTGCTTTGGTTGCCCGGCAAGGGGAACGAAATGCTGCCATTCGCATAGGATACCAACATGGCAGAGATCTGATGTCAGCAGAAAGCGGCGGAGGAGAGAACTTCATCAATACCAGCGGTGACATAAGCAGTTGGTCTCCTGGTAGGGGGGGTGAGGCACAGTCACCCGAGTCTCCTCAATTTGTCGTTGAGCCAGAGGGGAGAAGCCGGGCCGCCGCCAGCGCCCGGAGCAGGCCCAGCGGCTCGCCAGCGTGGTGACCGCGTGACCCCAATTGGAGAGGGGGCGGAGCGGAGCCGCCACTCGCACCCGCAAGGTGGGCAGACCCGCGACCCAGTGGTACATGGGCGTGGTAGGAGGGGCAGGGCAGAGCCGCCGTTCGCGCTTGCAAGGTAAACAGACCTGTGACAGCCGGGCGGGTCAGGCCCAGTGGCCTGCCAGTGTGGTACACATGTCACCCCAACTGGAGTAGGGGCAGAGCAGATCCTTCTCCCACGCCCGGATCAGGCCCTGCCGGTGTGGTGGTCACGTGACCCCAATTGGAGTGGGGGCGGAGCGGAACCGCCACCCGTGCCCGCAGGGTGAGCAGACCAGTGATCAAACTGCAGATCAGACCCAGGGGTCCGCAGGCGTGGTAGGAGGGGCAGGGCAGATCCGCTGCCCGCGCCTCCAAGGTAGGCAGACCTACAACAGACCGGCGGATCAGGCCCAGGAGCCTGCCGGCGTGGTACAAACACCACCCTAATTGGAGTAGTGGCAGAGCAGAGTCGCCGCCCGTGCCAGGAACAGGCCCAGCGTCCTGCAGGCGGGGTAGTCACGACACCCCAATTGGAGTAGGGGCAGAGCAGAGCCTCCACCCGTGCCCGAAAGGTGGGCAGATCTGCGACCGACCAGCGGGACAGGCCCAGTGGCCTGCCGGTACGACAGACACGTCACCCCATTTGGAGTAGGGGCAGAGTAGAGCCGCCGCCCGCGCCTGCAGGGTAGGCAAACCTGCAACCGACCGGCGGATCAGGCCCGGTGGCCTGCCGGCGTGGTACACTCGTCACCCCAATTGGAGTAGGGGCAGAACAGAGCCGCCGCCAGCGCCCAGAACAGGCCCAGTGACCTGCCGGCGTGGTAGCCACGACACCCCAATTGGAATAAGGAGAGAGCAGAGCCGCCGCCCGCACCTGCAGGAAAGATACGCAAGCAGTATGAAAAGACAAGGAAAGAAAGGACCACAAGCAATGCAGGTCAACGCAACTTTAGAAGAGGTAACAGCTGCAGCAGATGGAATGTCAGATAAAGAATTCAGGATATACATGCTTCAGATGATCTGGAGTATCAAGGAAGACATTAAACAGCAAAATCAGACAATGAAAGATCACTTCGACAATGAATTACGCAAACAAATCCAGGAAGCAAAGGATCAACTATACAGGGAGATAGAGGTTATAAAAAACAAACAAACAGAAATCCTAGAAATGCAGGAAGCAATAAACCAACTTAAAAACTCAATGGAGAATACTACCAGCAGAGTAGAACACTTAGAAGATAGAACATCAGACAATGAAGACAAAGTATTTCAACTGGAAAAGAACATAGACAGCTCAGCAAGACTGTTAAGAAACCATGAGCAGAACATCCAAGAAATATGGGATAACATTAAGAGACCAAACTTAAGAGTCATTGGGATACAGGAAGGTACAGAGCTCCAAACCAAAGGAATGAGCAGTCTATTCAATGAAATAATACGAGAAAACTTCCCAGACTTGAAGAATGAGACAGAATCCCAAATCCTAGAAGCCTACAGGACGCCGAATGTGCAAAATCATAAGAGATCCACACCTAGACACATTATAATGAAGATGCCCAACATACAGAATAAGGAGAGAATTTTAAAAGCTACAAGAGAAAGGAAGCAGATTACATTTAGGGGTAAGCCAATCAGGATAACAGCTGATCTTTCAACACAGACTCTGAAAGCTAGAAGATCCTGGAATAACATATTTCAAACACTGAAAGAAAATGGGTTCCAACCAAGAATTGTGTATCCAGCGAAATTAAGCTTCAGGATGGAAGATGAAATTAAAACCTTCCACGATAAACAAAAGTTTAAAGAATTCGCAGCTAGAAAACCATCTCTTCAAAACATCCTCGCCAAAACATTACAGGAAGAGGAAATGGAAAATAACAATGAAAACCAACAGTGGGAGGTAGGACAGTAAAGGGGGGGGAAATAATCAAAGAGGAAAACAAACCATGTTTAGTAACAGAAATAAACAAATATGGCTGGAAGAACAACCCATATCTCAATAATAACCCTAAATGTTAATGGCTTAAACTCACCAATTAAGAGACACAGGCTAGTAGAATGGATCACAAAACAAGACCCAACAATATGCTGCCTACAGGAGACGCATTTGATAGGAAAAGACATACATAGGCTGAAGGTGAAAGGTTGGGAAAAATCATATCACTCATATGGACTTCGGAAACAAGCAGGAGTGTCCATACTCATATCAAATAAAATAGATTTCAAGCCAAAGTTAATCAAAAGGGATAAAGAGGGACACTACATACTGCTTAAGGGAACCATACACCAACAAGACATAACAATCATAAATATTTATGCCCCAAACAATGGTGCAGCTATGTTCGTCAAACAAACTCTTCTCAAGTTCAAGAGTCTAATAGACCACCATACCATAATCATGGGAGACTTCAACACACCTCTCTCGCCACTGGACAGATCTTCCAAACAAAAGTTGAATAAGGAAACTATAGAACTCAATAACACTATTAATAACCTAGACCTAATTGACATATATAGAGTATACCACCCAACATCAAGCAGTTACACTTTTTTCTCAGCAGCACATGGATCCTTCTCAAAAATAGATCATATATTATGTCACAGGGCAACTCTTAGACAATATAAAGGAGTAGAGATAATACCATGCATCTTATCTGATCATAATGGAATGAAACTGAAAATCAACGATAAAAGAAGGAAGGAAAAAGCATACATCACTTGGAGAATGAACAATAGGTTACTGAATGATCAATGGGTTATAGAAGACATCAAGGAGGAAATTAAAAAATTCTTAGAGATAAATGAAAACACAGACACAACATATCGGAATCTATGGGACACATTGAAAGCAGTTCTAAGAGGAAAATTCATTGCTTGGAGTTCATTCCTTAAAAAAAGAAAAAACCAACAAATAAATGATCTCATACTTCATCTCAAAATCCTTGAAAAAGAAGAGCAAAACAACAGCAAAAGAAGTAGAAGGCAAGAAATAATTAAAATCAGAGCTGAAATTAATGAAATCGAAACAAAAGAAACAATTGAAAAAATTGACAAAACTAAAAGTTGGTTCTTTGAAAAAATAAACAAAATCGACAGACCCTTAGCGATGCTAGCGAAGAGAAGAAGAGAGAGAACTCAAATTACTAGCATACGGGATGAAAAAGGCAATATCACAACAGACACTTCAGAAATACAGAAGATAATCAAAAACTATTTTGAATCCTTATACTCCAATAAATTAGAAGATAGTGAAGGCATAGATAAATTTCTTAAGTCATATGATCTGCCCAGATTGAGTCAGGAGGATATAGACAACCTAAACAGACCAATATCAATTGAGGAAATAGAAGAAACCATCAAAAGACTACCAACTAAGAAAAGCCCAGGACCGGATGGGTATACAGCAGAATTTTACAAAACCTTTAAAGAAGAACTAATACCAATACTTTTCAAGCTACTTCAGGAAATAGAAAAGGAGGGAGAACTTCCAAATTCATTCTATGAGGCCAACATCACCCTGATACCTAAACCAGACAAAGACACTTCAAAGAAAGAAAACTACAGACCAATATCTCTAATGAACCTAGATGCAAAAATCCTCAATAAAATTCTGGCGAATCGGATACAAAAACATATCAAAAAAATTGTGCACCATGATCAAGTAGGATTCATCCCTGGGATGCAAGGCTGGTTCAATATACGGAAATCAATAAATGTTATTCACCACATCAATAGACTTAAAAATAAGAACCATATGATCATCTCGATAGATGCGGAAAAAGCATTCGACAAAGTACAGCATCCCTTTATGTTCAAAACTCTAGAAAAACTAGGGATAACAGGAACATACCTCAATATTGTAAAAGCAATCTATGCTAAGCCTCAGGCTAGCATCATTCTGAATGGAGAAAAACTGAAGGCATTCCCTCTAAAATCTGGAACAAGACAGGGATGCCCTCTCTCTCCACTTCTGTTCAACATAGTTCTCGAAACACTGGCCAGAGCAATTAGACAGACGAAAGAAATTAAAGGCATCAAAATAGGAAAAGAAGAACTTAAATTATCACTATTTGCAGATGATATGATTCTATACCTAGCAGACCCAAAAGGCTCTACAAAGAAACTATTAGAGCTAATAAATGAATTCAGCAAAGTGGCAGGATATAAAATCAACACGCATAAATCAAAGGCATTCCTGTATATCAGCGACAAATCCTCTGAAATGGAAATGAGGACAACCACTCCATTCACAATATCTTCAAAAAAAATAAAATACTTGGGAATCAACCTAACAAAAGAGGTGAAAGACTTATACAATGAAAACTACAGAACCCTAAAGAGAGAAATAGAAGAAGATCTTAGAAGATGGAAAAATATACCCTGTTCATGGATAGGCAGAACTAACATCATCAAAATGGCGATATTACCAAAAGTTCTCTATAGGTTTAATGCAATGCCAATCAAAATCCCAACGGCATTTCTTGTAGAAATAGAGAAAGCAATCATGAAATTCATATGGAAAAATAAAAGACCCAGAATAGCAAAAACAATGCTAAGCAGGAAGTGTGAATCAGGCGGTATAGCGATACCAGACTTCAAACTATACTACAGAGCAATAGTAACAAAAACAGCATGGTACTGGTACCAAAACAGGCGGGTGGACCAATGGTACAGAATAGAGGACACAGAAACCAATCCACAAAACTACAACTATCTTATATTTGATAAAGGGGCTAAAAGCATGCAATGGAGGAAGGATAGCATCTTCAACAAATGGTGCTGGGAAAACTGGAAATCCATATGCAACAAAATGAAACTGAATCCCTTTCTCTCGCCATGCACAAAAGTGAATTCAAAATGGATCAAGGAGCTTGATATCAAATCAGAGACACGCCGTCTGATAGAAGAAAAAGTTGGCTACGATCTACATACTGTGGGGTCGGGCTCCAAATTCCTCAATAGGACACCCATAGCACAAAAGTTAATAACTAGAATCAACAAATGGGACTTACTCAAACTAAAAAGTTTTTTCTCAGCAAAAGAAACAATAAGAGAGGTAAATAGGGAGCCTACACCCTGGGAACAAATCTTTACTCCTCACACTTCAGATAGAGCCCTAATATCCAGAGTATACAAAGAACTCAAAAAATTAGACAATAAGAGAACAAACAACCCAATCAACAAATGGGCCAAGGACCTGAACAGACACTTCTCAGAGGAGGACATACAGTCAATCAACAAGTACATGAAAAAATGCTCACCATCTCTAGCTGTCAGAGAAATGCAAATCAAAACCACCCTAAGATACCATCTCACTCCAGTAAGATTGGCAGCCATTAGGAAGTCAAACAACAACAAGTGCTGGCGAGGATGTGGGGAAAAGGGTACACTTGTACATTGCTGGTGGGACTGCAGATTGGTGCAGCCAATTTGGAAAGCAGTATGGAGATTTCTTGGAAAGCTGGGAATGGAGCCACCATTTGACCCAGCTATTCCCCTTCTTGGTCTATTCCCTAAAGACCTAAAAAGAGCATGCTACAGGGACACTGCTACATCGATGTTCATAGCAGCACAGTTCACAATAGCAAGACTGTGGAACCAACCTAGATGCCCTTCAATAGACGAATGGATAAAAAAAATGTGGCATTTATACACAATGGAGTATTACTCTGCATTAAAAAATGACAAAATCATAGAATTTACAGGGAAATGGATGGCATTAGAGCAGATTATGCTAAGTGAAGCTAGCCAATCCCTAAAAAACAAATGCCAAATGTCTTCTTTGATATAAGGAGAGTAACTAAGAACAGAGTAGGGACGAAGAGCAGGAGAAGAAGATTAACATTTAACAGGGATGAGAGGTGGGAGGGAAAGGGAGAGAGAAGGGAAATTGCATGGTAATAGAAGGAGACCCTCAGGGTTATACAGTGGAGGAGGTAGAGAGAGAGGAGGGGAGGGGAGGGGAGAGGTGGGGAGTGGGGAGGGTGGAGGATGGGAAAGGCAGCGGAGCACAACAGACACTAGGATGGCAATTTGTAAATCAATGGATGTGTAACTGATGTGATTCTGCAATCTGTGTATGGGGTGAAGGTGGGAGTTCATAACCCACTTGAATCAAAGTGTCAAATATGATATGTCAAGAAATTTGCAATGTTTTGAACAACCCACAATAAAAAATTAAAAAAAAAAAAAAACATACTTCTCTAGAAGGATTTTGGAATCTCTCCAGAATATTTCCAGAACATGTCCAAGGGAAGCCATATTTAGCTACAACTATGTTCAAGAGAGAAAACTAGGTAAAACTGGGTGTCAGCACATGTGCAGGCAGGAGTAAGACTTGGCATATGTCAGACTGAAGCTGGAACTTTGAAAATCTGCTGAGTGTTGAGGAGATGTGTTACCCATAAATCCAAACTGGAGCCACGTCAAGCTAGCACTCTTCAATGGAGTAAAAAGGCATCATAGGGAGGGTGGAAATGTGGGTAGTCAGACAGGAAGATGGGGAAAATGTATGGCAAAAGTCTGCTAATATGCCAGGCATGATGGTGCATGCGTGTAACCCCAGTGATTCAGGAGTCTGAGGCAGGATAATTGTAAATTCAAAGCCTACCTCAGCAAAAGTGAGGATGGGGATAGTGCTGGGGATGTGACAGCTCAGTGGTGAAGTGTCCCTGAGTTCAATCCCTAGTATCAAAAAAAAAAAAAAAAAAAAAGTCTGTTACACTAGCTTGTAAGTGAGATTTCTGAATAGCCTCAATCATGGTTGGTCTCAATCCATGAAAATCAGTTAGCTACTCTCAGCAGGAGAAACATAAAAATGACCTGAAGAGTTCTTCCCCCCACCCCCAGAAACATTCCAGGCTCCCCACAAATACTGTTTCCTCTCAAAAAAAATTTTTTTTCTGTACAACCTCAAGGAAAGAATCCAATTCTTATTTCCCCCTTTACTACTGAAAGTGTGCTTAATAGAACCGCAAAATGTTGGTTTCCACCCTTGTCCCTCTGAATCAGAATTAGCATTTTAACAAGATCCCTGGGTGATTCCTACATACAACAGAGAATTATGGAGCCTACAATGAAATTGATGGTGAGGATTAGAAATGCTGTCCTAAGATACACTAGAATCAGAAAAGTTCTGAAGGTATTTATATAGTCTAAAAACACTATTCTCTGGCTGTGAACCTTGTAGTTGGGACCCAGAGCCAAATTTATCTATTCCTCTGAATTTCCATAGTACACACTGTGTATATACATAGTACACACTATGCCAGTGATCATCAAAAGCTACCTGTACTCAACTACCATGCAATCATTTAACAATTATTTCCTGAGCACCTACTAAGGCTAGGCATTATTCTGGGTCCTAGGGAACTCTGGTAAACAATAGAGACCAAACCATTGTCCTTTGAGGTAACTAAATTCGAGTGAAGAAGATACAATTAATTTTATATAAGGTAGACATAGTGATACTTGGAAAATAAAAAGCATGAAAGAGAGAAGCACACTGTTGTTACTCACTGTAATTTCCTATAGGGTAGGTGAGCCAGGTACACTTCCCTTTTCCCCTCTGAGTCTACTAATGTCCCTTTACTACCCTGCTCTGTGCTCCTGCAGATTTAGTAACCCTTGTCCTCTGGTTTCTTGTCAGGGTCTGCCAATGGGGAGCACTGGCAGGAAATCAGAGGAGGCCTAAGAATGAGGCCCAGTTCCCTCTCTAAGGTCATTTCAGGTTTGCTGTATTCCTCCACCACTGTAAGGTGATCAGTTCAAGTAACTATCCCCTTCCCTTGTCAGTTCAGATCTTTTAAAGTGGTTTATTTATAAATAAACTCTCCTTGAATTATCTTAGAGTGTGAAGGTCCAGTTTCTTAATAGAGAAAGGTTAAACATCATATTTTTGTGTTATTCTCCATACCCAATATTTATATCAAATCTATTGCCTCATACAAGAATGATAATTCCAGAGCTGGAGATGTGGCTCAGCAGTAGAGTGCTTGTCTAGCATGCATGAGGCCTTGGGTTCAATCCTCAGAAACACAAAATTTAAAAATTTTTTGAAAAGGAAGCAAAAGATGATCATTCCTCATACCTCGTAGATCATTACTGACACTGGATGGCATAGTATCTAAATTAACTGCTTTTTGTAAGGTGTAAAAACAACTTAGGGACTTGAACTTATAAAAATAAATGGAGGTGACAACAAATTCCATAGATGAAAGAGAGAGAGAGCACCCAAAATATATGAGGAGTATTAACAAATAACCATGCACATAAAAATTTATACTTCAAAATAAATATGAAATATTATTATGTGACATTCTCAAAGGCAAAGCCTTTTGCAGATTATATACTATTAGAAAAGTTTTAATATACACAGTCACCTTTAAAAATACTTTATCTTACTTATGTCTTACCATTTCTTTCTTTTTTCATGTCCATTTTGGATGGCTCTGTTTTAAAAGGTAGCACACATAGAAACATATTATTCATATATAACAATTTCCTAAAATTAGTCAGAAAGATGTCTGTAAATAAAAAGACTATATTTAGATATAAAAGGCAAGATAACATAAAACAGTGCCGAATGTGACTTCTGGTCTAGCCCTTCTAGCACACTGTTTGCACCTGACATCACATCAGACCATTTGGAAACTACTTTTTAAGTGGCTTGTTAAAACCCATAGTTGGGATAATTTTGTGCTGTTTAAACAATAATATTGTCAATAGAGTTATACATTTTTCATAGTTCAATATCTACTCAATTCTCAACGTATAGAAATAAATCTAAGAAGTTAGAGGATGAATAAGACTTCAATTTGCCAAAGTTTCTTTTCACAGTAAAAAAAGGCTTAAAGAGCTGGGGATGGTGATGTGTGCCTATAATCCCAGTGCCTTGGGATGTTCAGGCAGGAGGATCAAAACTTCATAGCAGCCTCCACAACTTAGCAAGGACCCAAACAACCTAGCAAGACCTTGTCTCAAAATAAAAAATAAAAAGGATTGTAGGTATAGCTCAGTGGTAGAATGTCCCTGGGTTCAAACCCCAGTACCTACTCAAAAAAAGTTTTAAAGATAACATCTTTAAATTTTGGGCTACCCATTTCATTTAAATTTAACTGAATTGTGCTTTATTTTAACAAGGTTCACTCTATAATAAGATGGAATATTTTATTTGAATTTGATTAATATGAGTACCATATAAAAAATTTTTTTTCAGTGCTGAGGATTAAACCCAGGGTCTTGAACATGCCAGGCAAGCACTCTACCACTGAGCTATATAAGACATTTGAGTCATACTGATAAAGAATTTGTTTTTTTGTTTTGTTTTGTTTTGGTACTGGGGATTGAACCCAGGAACACTCAGTCACTGAGCCACATCCCCATTCCTTTTCTATTTTTTTTTTTTTTTTTTTGAGAAAGGGTCTCACTAAGTCTCTGAGGCTGTGTTTTAGTCAGCTTTTTTGCTGCTGTGACCAAAAGATCTGATCAGAACAATTGCAAAGGAGGAAAAGTTTATTAGAAGGCTTACAGTTTCAGAGGTTATCAGTCCAGAGACAGCCAGGTCCCATCCTTGGGGCTTAAGGTGAGGCTGAACATCATGGTGGAAGAGTATGGCAGAAATGAAGCAGCTTGCATGGTGATAAGAAAGCAGAGAGACTCTACTCTCCAGACACAAAGTATATACCCCATATCCACGCCCCTAATGAACCACTTCCTCCAGCCATACTACATCTGCCTCCAGTTACCACTCAATTATCCCCATCAGGGATTAATCCACTGATTAGGTTAAAGCTATAGCCCAGTCATTTCTCCTCCAAAATCTTCTTGCATTGTCTCACATGTAAGTTTTTGGGGGATACCACATCTAAACCATAATAGGCAGGCTTTGAACTTGCGATCCTCCTGCCTCTGTCTCTCGAGCAACTGGGATTACAGGTGTGCACCACCATGCCCAGCTTAGAGGAAAGAATTTGTTAAAGCATAATATTTTATTTTGGCATATGCAAAAATTTAGCACAGCTTATTAACTGACCTCATTGCAATATAAAAATCACCATTTCTTTTTGTCAATATTGTTGCATCAGTCATTTCTGACAATTTATCATTTGGATCTTGTGAAAATTCTACTTAAATTTATTCCAGTGAATATAAAAATATGCAGCAAAAAATGGCATTTTAAGGTTTAAACCAAGCTAGTCTTCTTATATTATTATAAAAGAATGCTTTATAATTAAATATAATTTAATAATTAAAAGGATAAGAACGTTCTACTGGAACCTAATACTCATGTTTATCTGTTTTTTCCTCTCAATTTCTATAGTCCATCAGTATATATTAATTATGCCAGTGCTTATCAAATACTATCCTGCATCCATCCATCCATCTATCCATTCATTCAACAAATATTTCCTGAGGAACTTTCTTCTGAACACTAGGAAACCATGGCAACAAAGTAGACCAAATCCTTGCCCTTTATAAAGTGTATATCTCAATGAGGGACAACACAACAAACAGTACTATATAAGCTACCAACAAGTGATAGAAAACTAAAAGGAGACCGTCTTCAATAAATTAAACAAAACCCCAAACTCTGCAAGAGAAACTAATACCAGATTTTAACCTTGCTCTAAAATCAATATGCATTGGTAATGCTGAACAAGGAAAAAGAGAAATATTTTAGGTTTAAAAACATTATAGTACCTTGGCTGAACATAATAAAGCGTCTTTGGTTGACGTTGAATTTAGCATTGCACAGTTGACATATAATAGGCACTCTGTTGTGCAGAGCAGCATGATGGAAGATGGCATAACCTCCTTCATCCGAAACATTGATTGTTGAGCTTGAGGTTTTTCGGCTAAATGTATGGAAAACAGCAGATAACCCTCTTTCTACAGCAGCCTTCAAACCAAATGGGATACTCTAAAGTTATTAAGAAGGCCAGAATTAGTTTTTTAAAACTATACCTTAGGTTTGCTTTAAGGAAATAAAAACCAAGATACATTAACAGGATCACATAAATACTGCTCAATTATAGTAGAATTTTCACAAGATCCAAATGAAAATTTCTCACTGGGCAATGCTTGAAAGTTGTTAGACTATAAAGAAACACTGGGATCTTTTAAAAATAAATATTTGGCTTCTCTCCCCTTCCCTCCCCTCCCTTCCCCTCGTTTCCCCTCCTTCCTTCCTTCCTTCTTTCCTTCCTTTTTACCCTTTAGGGTAAGTTGTAGATCCTCCTTTGAAAATAATGAAAACAGGGAAGACAAATATTTTTCTGAAAATACTTTAGAAGCAAATAGAGCTGGGCATGGTGGCATGTGCCTGTAATCCCAGCAGCTCAGGAGGCTAAGACAGGAGGATCACAAGTTCATAGCCAGCCTCAGCAATTTAGTGAGGCCCTAAGCAATTTAGAGAGACCTTGTCTCAAAATAAAAAATAAAATGGGCTGAGGGTATTTCTCAGTGGTTAAGTGCCCCTGGGTTTAAACCCTAATACAAAACAAAACAAAACAAAAAGCAAATAGATCACTGGATTCATTTTTCTAATTTAAGGAAAATCTAATTTAGATGTCCAGAAACTTGGAATATATAGCTATGGAAACAGTTTGTTTTCTTTGCTCTATGTCTCAAAATGAAGAGTTTAAAATGTCATGCTTTTCTTTTAGACATTCTGACTACTAAAATTTAAAAATTAAAGTAACTGGTTATTAAATTTTAAAATTATGGACATTAAAATGAATAAATGGAAAGCAAATACCAGTCTACCTTTGAAGTTGGTGAGCTTCATTGATCAGTTCCAGAAACTGTGTCAAGGTTTGTTAAATAGACAAGAGAAATTTAATACAGGCTGTTAGGTTTGTTCCTTGGGTTTCATTTCTAGAATGGAGTCAGGTCCTGACATTTACTAATGCGTGAATTTGGGAAAGATTCTTAACCCTCTACATCTCAAATTTCTTTCTCATTTGTTTAATAGGAATGATAACAAAACTAGCAACTTAAAAAAGTTTCTTTAAAATTTAGAATAGTGACAGGCATATAAAATAAGCAATCAATAAATAGTAATCACATTCTAGTTCATTAATAAGTTGTTTAATACTATGTTCAAAATTTATAAATCACAAATGTATAGCTACTAAAATATGGAATTTTTATTTTGTATTGAGGAATTTTATTTAGCCTATTATTTATTCCTAAGAAGTTTGAGATACATATTTATTGATAACTTCTTATAAAATTATGTGGTAGTTACTTAAATACCTTGCATTTTATAGCTTTTTTGAAGCCAAACTTTTTTTTAAATTGTTCATGTAATTGAGCATCTGTCAGCGGAAGTCTTTTCACTCTTAAAGTGTTCACTATTTCATTTATAGCTCCCCACCACTGTGTCTTATATAGTTGTTGATAGAAAATTTCAAGATCAAAATAGATCACATAGTAGCTATAGAAAGAAAAAAGAAAAAAGGATGTTTTTTCTAACTCTGAAATGATTTGCTACTTGTTTCTATGCCGATAAAATATTTTTTATAATAATATAGTTTAAATTGTACTTGATTATAAATATATTAACTCCAGTTATTAACCATTATTAACCAAATCTTTATATAAAAAAGTATCTTCCCCATATAGACCCTTTGGATTGACTCTGTCCTTCCCATGTCAGAGATTAGCAGCATTGCTTCAAAGTCAAAACTGAGAAAAAGAGTTCCAGGTTTATATTCTGTCTGCTTTTCCTCCTCTAATTTTTTTAACCTAATTATGTCCCATAACCCAATTTTCTCTTTCAAGGGTTTACCTTGAGTCTTACCTAGCATAATGCTTTGGTTAATGACTCCAGTGGCTTTTACCCACTGGAGCAGTAAACTAGAGGAAAGCCCCCAAATCACTGAGTCCCTGGCATATAAGGTTGGGGCTTGTGACAACCCTGGGCCCTATCACTCTGGAACAGAATGGAATAGTTACTTCGTTCCCTGGGATTGCTTATCATCAGAAAACTGGTGGTCTTCTTCCACTTTCCCTTGAGGTACCTTTCCAAACGTCCAGGTTTCAACGTTGAGTCCTTCAGGGGCCAACCCTGTCAGTAAGATGCCTCTTGAGGTTTCCTAGGTTTCTCCTCAAAATGCAACTACTTATTGCTGTTAATACAGTATTCTTGACAGTGACTCCTCTCTCCTTTAGCCCAGGGGCTATCAGTTTTCCTGAGTGCTGAGAAATTTGTTCCTAGGGAAGTAAGTTAATGACTATGCTAGGGAAACTCATTGTTTATTGACTTGTAGAGGATAACTGGGCCTAAAGGTTCAATTACAGGAAGGTTGTAGGCAAGGCTCTGTTATGAATTATTCAGAGGCTCCTACGCTTTTCCTTGACCTTCACTTCAACTCCAATTTTCTCAACATAATAGATCTCAGTATATGAGTGGAGGTATGTCTGAGGACCTGTTCATTTTATTTGATGGTATCATTCTTTTTATCCACCACTACCTCCCCACAAAAGGAAATTAGACCACAACAATATAAAAGGATATCTTAATACACATCTCACAGATATAGTATCAGATCAGGTAGAGGGGCTTTTCACTTGTCCCTAGGTCCTCACTAGTGGGAAGTGCCACCCTCATCAATGAGGACTACACTAGCTTATTAGATTCCAGCCTCCAAAATCAAGGAGTAGATATCCCGAATTTTACTTAGATTTGAGGGCTGGTATGCTCTTCAGATGATAGTGGTGATGGGTTCAAGGGCTTTAACTGTATGGTTCAAATGTGCATGCTCAATTTGTATCAGATTTTTAAGCTAAATTTTTAGAAGAAAAGAGCCCACTTTCCCTTGGTATTGTACAAGCTGATAAAATTAAGAATATTACAAATAATATTACAAACCCCTAAGTGGGTACCCTATGTTCCCAAAGATTGCCTCCATAGATCTAGGTATCAGAAGTCATACTGAGACTGTCCTTGAACTTTGATTGAACCAGCTTTATCCAGCTCCACATCATCCAATTCCATGAGAATCACAGTGCCAGCAACCTGTCTTTTCATCTGTTCCTTCTGGGGGCTAATGCTGGCTGTTATTACTATGGGAACAGGTGCTGTTCACCACCTTTAAGACCCTGGTACTCTTAAGATCACTGCTCATGCAATGAAAAGACTTAGAAATTCAACAAACACTAAGGGTACGTGCACCATTTCCTCCTAGAAATTCTGCTTAGTAATCTAATACAAACAAAATATCCAGAACCTGTAGGAATAGCTCCTAGTCCAGAAACGGAAAAAAACAACAGATGATAAAGGTTACTGTACCCTGTGAGCTTTGACCAAGAGAATTTTATAACTCCCAGGGTTGGATGCACAACAGTACACAGTAGGCCAACCATAAGGATGGCCTTAGGCCTTAGCCTAAGCAACTCCATTTTAAAGTGTCACCAAGCACACCTATGGAGCCCTCCAGTATGGCCCCCAGGCACAAATGAGTCACTTCTCTCCATCCTGAAACACTGGGAGTGAAGTCTCTGGCTTGTTACTCTTGCCCTGATAAGAAAAGCAAGAAAATCAGGGTGGGGACCACCAGACCAGATGCTTTAACCTCAGGATGAATAATGTCACTGAGAAATCTGGTAGCAGCTGATAGGGATTGAAAGGGTGGTCAGAAGTCCCAAAATTTAGTAAAAATGATGGAGCAAATGAACAGACATTCAGCCAGCTGCTGCACACAAGCCTAAGAGCCTGATGAGGTCCTGGACTGACATCCTAGCTCTTCTATCAGCCTGATCCCCTGTGTTGTTCTCACTTCTCTCAAACTCTATGAGTCTCTTGACTCTGGTGAGAAGAGGATTTCTCCCTATGACCGCTCCTCAGCCAGCCATCAGCTCCACCGCAGGAGAAGACTGCCTTGGTTCCTGATCTGATCACCGTGGTCTGAGTGAGTGTGCATCTGTTGGACTTAAAGCCTAAGGCTTGAGACTTTAGATATGGCACTTGAGCTTAGCATCCAGAGGGAATGTCTGTCATAAGCCTGTCATGATTTAGTGTGTTTGCAGTGCTTAGAATTAATCTAGAATTGTTTGCTGGGAACTGATTATGTCTATTGCAGTGCCTAGCATTAAGGATTGTCATTTTCTTGATTAAGAATCTATAGAGTGAAATTGCATTAAGTGATTTGAGTGAATAAAGCTTTGAAAAGGGCAGAAGCACATGGACATTCTTTATTTCTCCCCCTAGGCTGCATAAGTCGCACATTTTGCCCATCGCAACAGTAACACTGAACACAAAGAGATGATCATTAGAAGCACAGAAATCCAAGATAGTCAATACTAAAAGGTTAGTGGCTGAATACTTCAGCCAAGTAGCTCTTATATGACTACTGCGTGGTGACATTCTAATGTTCTTACTCAATCCTTAGTGTGGTTATCAGCAGGGACTTTAGGAAAGCCTAACTTTAAAAATAATTCCCCCCACTTTTGTCGGACTAGGAATAAGCACTTAGCTGGAGAATATGGTGAGGAGCTTATAATATCACACTTTCTGGACACATCTGTCACATTAAGTTAATTTCTAATTCTACTCTCCAACAGTAAAACAGCTTCATGGTGCTGGTATGTTCTCCAAATAGAATTAATTCTCTTCAGGAATTTTCATCTTTACACTTTGTGTTCTCAGCTCTTAAATACTGCCAAATCACTGGATATCTGATTGTATCTCCCCCCCTTTTTTTTTTTTTTATTCTGGTATGATGGGAGAGTCTAAAACGAATGTATGATACAGATGTTTCTGGGTATGACTGCAGGACCAAGTGGAATAAATTTTATTTTCATAAGAGACCAAGATCCTCCTAAGAAATAAGTCTTTTTTTTTTTTTTTTTTTTTTGCAATGGGGTCTCACTAGTTGCCCAGGCTGTTCTCAAAGATTCTAGGCTCAAGTGACCATCCCACCTAGGCCTACTGTCCTCCTGAATAAGCTGGGGATATAGGCATGTACCACCACACCTGGCAGAAACAAATCATTCTGAGGAAAGAGAACATCAGGATTTATGAACTTGATCTAATAAAAATGCCCCTAGAAACAAAGAAGGGAAAAGATTTTGAGATGGCATGCTTTCAATCATTTGAATTACTCTCTAGTCCATCCCCAATTTAGAATGATTTCCACACTACAGAAAAGAACAACCACAAGCAAAATGACTGAAAAAAGCAGTTTTTCACCAAATTATTAGAGTTTTAATGCAGCACATCTTTGAAACCAATAAATTGGGCAAGGAATTCTTACTTCATTGAATAGGTTTTAACAAGTCTCACAGTGAATGCATTCAACTTCCCAGGCATCAAAAGGAGCCGGCCCTAGAGATGACTCCAGCCCCACAACCAGAAGCTAGGGTGTCAGAGATAACAATGGCATTGTGTTTGCCTTCTTGGGGCTTATTGGGCTTTGGAGACCCAGTGGTGGATCACAAGAAGCCAGGGCAGGAAAGGAGGAAACTGAAAATATCTCATGGTAGCTGAGAATACTCACCCATTAGTATATGAGATTCTAGGAATATTTTTATGGGGGTTGGATTTTATAGGGGACTGAGGTCCTCTAGTAATTGGTATTGAGAACAAGAAGATATTATTAGATCCCTCTACTTGTGGGTTCTTCCTTTTACTTCATGCTGGCTGGGGTCAGGAAAAAAAAAGCGTATTTTGGTTCTGAAAATTCATATCAATTAACCTATCATTCACCAAGGTTGGTGACCAAATATGCTTTAGTCAGAAACTAGAGAAACAGTTCCACTATGAAATCCCATTGCAACAACATGACAGAGTCTCTTACAGCGGCAGTATGCGTATATCAACCACACTCCTGCACCCAAACAACCTCTCACCAAGTGTAACTTATATCCTACCTGCTTCCCTGTAGTCCCAGGAATGCTGGTGTCCCAGAAGTGTAAAGGTTTACATATAAATGTCTCCAGGACATTATTCAGCTTGGGCAAAGATAGAGTGTATCGATGGGAGCTCAGTCTGTGAGTCAGAAATTTCACCTGAAGAGAGATGTGCACTACCTGGCCATTCCAGAGGCATGAGATCTGGTATGTGGATTCCATGTATGGTGGAATGATACTCTCAAATAAAAGTGAACATATCCTCAAAAATATCTCCATCCTTCAAAATCATGGAGGACACTAGTCACATGGTCTTTGACTTCAGCTCTAGTATCATATGTTCACCCAGGCAGTATTCAACAGGAAGATCCACCTTTTATCTTTTATCCTGCATTTCCCTATGCCTTAGTTCTCTTATTTTCCTCATTGTCCTGCATCTTGAAACAAATTAATAAACTCTACTTTTACCTCTCCATCTCATTAACTTTTCTCCATATACCCTTCAACTCATGGTAAATACATTCTCTTTGTTTGTTGTTCTTTTTAGTTATACATGACAGTAGAATGTATTTTGACATATCATACATATATGGAGTATAACTTCCCATTCTTGTGGTTGTATATTATGTGGAGTTACACTGGTTGTGTATTCATATATGAACATAGGAAAGTTATGTCTGATTCATTCTACTGTCTTTCCCATTCCTAACTCTCTCCTCCCTTCCACCTCATTCATCTCATCCAATCCAATGAACCTCCACTCTCCCCGACCTTTTCCTATTGTGAGTCTGCATCTGCATATCAAAGAGAATATCTGGCCTTTGGTTTTTGGGGGATTGCCTTATTCACTTAGCATGATAATCTCTAGTTTCATCCTTTTACCAGCAAATGCCATAATTTCATTCTTCTTTAAGGCTGAGTAATATTCCATCGTGTATATGTACCGCATTTTCTTTATCCATTCATCTGTTGAAGGGCACCTAAGTTGGTTCCATAGTTTTAGCTATTGTGAATTGAGCTGCTATAAATATTGGCATGGCTTCATCACTATATGCTAATTTTAAGTCCTTTGGTATAAAACTAGGAGTGGGATAATTGGGTCAAATGGTGGTTCCATTCCAAGTTTTCTGAGGAATCTCCATACTGCTTTCCAGAGTGATTGCACCAATTTGCAGTCTCATCAGCAATGTATGAGTGTACTCCTCCCCCTGACATCCTAGCCAACATTTCTTGTTACTTGTATTTTTGATAATTGCCATTCTGACTAGAGTGAGATGGAATCTGAGTAGTTTTGATTTGCATTTCTCTAATTGGTAGAGATGTTGAACATTTTTTCATATATTTGTCGACTGATTGTATTTCTTCTTCTGTGAAGTATCTATTCAGTTCCTATGCCCATTTATTGATTGTGTTATTATTTTTTTTTTTTTTGGTGTGTGTTAAGTTTTTTGAGTTCTTTATATTTCCTGGAGATTAGTGCTATATCTGAGGTTCATGTGACAAAGATTTTTTTTCCCATTCTATTACATGTCAATTTTATTTTGTTACACATGGATTTCCAGCACTATTTGTTGGAGAGACTGTCTTTTCTTCACTGTATGTTTATGGTGACTTTGTCTAGTATGAGATAACTGTATTTATGTGGGCTTACCTCTGTGTCTTCTATTCTATACCATTGGTCTTCATATCTGTTTTGGTGCCAATACCATGCTCCTTTTTTTGAGAGCCATCTGTAGGCTATGTGTGGACTACATCGGCATCGCATCCTAGTGAATAGGAGAATCTGGTGTCTGGGAACTTCTAGTGAAAATTTCCTCCAGCCAAGACTGCCCAGACACATTGTAAGTCCTGTTCAAGCTCTGCCCCAGGTCCCACAGAACCTGAGGTGCAGTGACCTGCTGTAGCCACACAGCCTCTCAGAGATGGGTGTTACCTGCTAAGATGCCAATCAACCTGCTGACTGCAAGACATCATAAAACAAGACTCCACCCCTGAAACCTTATTCCTGACTTTGAAAAAAAAAACATGGATGGGAGTAATTTTTAAATTGTCTAGCTCCAACTCCTGTTTGGGCTGGATTTATCAAGCACTCTACCTTAAAACTATAATTCTGAATTTTTTTGTCTTTTGTTCTTCACTAATTATATCTGACATTTTCTCTGGTGATTTACACCCTCATGGGCAGGAAGAAGAATCCCCTAGTGAGGTGCTTGCCACCTCCCCATAGTTCTTGTTACCATAGCTCTATAGTATAATTTAAGGTCTGGTATTGTGAAGCCTTCTGCTTCATTTTTTCTTGCTAAGGATTGCTTTGGCTTTTCTGGTCTTCTTATTTTTCCAAATGAATTTCATGATGGCTTTTTCTAGTTCTACAAAGAACATCACTGGAATTTTAATAAAAATTGCATTAAATTTGTACAGTGCTTTTGGTAGTATGGCCATCTTGACAATATTAATTCTGCCTATCCAAGAGCATGGGAGATCTTTCCATCTTGTAAGGTCTTCTTCAATTTGTTTCTTTAGTGTTCTGTGGTTTTCATTATAGAGGTCTTTCACCTCTTTTGTTAGATTAATTCCCAAATATTCTATTTTCTTTGAGGTTATTGTGAATGGGATAGTTTTCCTAATTTCTCTTTCAGTTGATTCATCGCTGATGTACAGCATTGCAATTGATTTATGGGTGTTAATTTTATATTCTGCTACTTTGCTGAATTCATTTGTGAGTTCTAGAAGTTTTCTGGTGGAATTTTTGGGTCTTCTAAATAGAGAATCATGTGGTCAGCAAATAGGGATAGTTTGAGTTCTTCTTTTCCTATTTCTCTCCCTTTAATTTCTTTCTTTTGTCTAATTGCTCTGGGTAAAGTTTCTAAGACTATATTGAACAGAAGTTGTGAAAAAGGGTATCCCTGTCTTATTCGTTTTTAGAGGGAATGCTTTCAATTTTTCTCCATATAGAATGATGTTGGCCTTGAATTTAGCATATATAGCTTTTACAATGTTGAGGTATATTCCTATTATCCCTAGTTTCTCTAGTGTTTTGAACATGAATTGTTGCTGTATTTTGTCAAATGCTTTTTCGACATCTACTGAGATAATCATGTGATTCTCATCTTTAAGTCTATTAACAATGATGGGCCCTCCTCTAGGTCCCTTGCCTAGGCTCCTTGCTGGGGTCCTAGCCCCCACCCCACCCACACCCGTCCTGAAGCCCTTCAGGCTGTGCCCTCTTTCAACCCTCCTGTGGTTTCTGCCTCTCCTAGACCTGCTTTCCTGATCTCCTTTCCAGGATGCTCACCCATTTCTTCATTTCCTCATGGTGAACCAACCTTGCATCCCTGGGATGAACTACTTGATCATGGTGCACTATCTTTTAAATATGTTTTTATATGCGATTTTCCAGTATTTTATTAAGAGGTTTTACATCTCTGTTCATGAGGGATATTAGTCCGAAATATTCTTTCCTTGATGTGTCTTTGTCTGGTTTTGGTATCAGGGTGATACTAGCTTTATAGAATGAATTTGGAAAGGTTCTGTCCTTTTCTAGTTCATGGAATAATTTGAGGAGGATTGGTATTCTTTCTCCTTTGAAAGTCTGATAGAACTCATCTAATAATCCATCTGGTCCTGGGCTTTTCTTTGTTGGTAGACTTTTGATGGTGTCTTCAATTTCATTGCTTGCAATTGATTTGTTGAAATTTACTATGTCCTCCTAATTTAATTTGGGTAGGTCATATATCTCTAGAAATTTGGTAAGTACACTCTTTAACCAAAACTCCACTAAAATTCTCTGATTAAATCATCAGTCTGAAATTGACTCAGTATTTTTTTTCTCTGTTGCATTTGATGCTTTTACCTGTTTCCATATTCTTAAAATTCTCCCCATTTGGCTTCCATGCTGTCACACACTCCTGGTTCTCGTCTACCTGTATCAGTCCCTCTCAGACTCCTTTGCTCCCTCTTCTCATCTCTCTTAAAAGTTACTATGCTCCAGAGTTCTAGACTTGGTCCTATCCTCTCAACTACCTCCACACCTTCAAACAAACAAAATCTTCTTATATGCTTTTAATTCTCAACCTGTAATCCAAATGTTTCTTCTAAGCTCTAAATCTCATATTTCCAAAATTCAGTGTTGAAAGTGTAAAAATTCAAGAACACAGCACATACAAGATCTTAGATATACTGGGAGAAAACATACCACTTCAAAAAATTGACAGGCATAACAAACTGGTAGAAAAGGATTTTAAACCATATTCTTTTTGGAAATGGAAGTGTTGTATAACAACTCTACTGCTTTCAGTTATCCCAGAGGATTTGCTTCCCATCTCCATTCCAATTTAACCACTCTGCTAATTATAAACTCTAAAGATTAACATACAGAACGTATCAAAGTTCAGAAATAACAACAATAACAATACTTTGTTGAGGCAGTATGATGTTGGCCTTGAATGAGGCCATTATCGTTCTAGGATCACCAACATAAGGTTTTAAGTTAGCCTGAGCATTTTGCCACTTTCCCTGTTTCCTGCTAATATACAATATGTGATTAGTGTGAATAACTACTGAAAGTTCCTTACCTTTTTCCATGAAATTCCATAACTGGTATTGAGTAATATTCTTTGTAGCCTGAATCATCTGCAAACGTATTAGCAGCACAATCCCGTATTTTCTCTAAATTTTTCTAAAATATGAGTTATGTTACTAAGTACATATCTTTAAACAAATCTAAAAATTATGACTACTTTAAATGAAATTGTATATTTATAAATGACAAATTTTTAAGATAGTAGCTTAGAAAATCCTGGTAGTAATAACTGTATGCATCCAATCCCTCCTTTGAGAATGAAGGATACAACACAAAAGGAAAAAATTATAATAAAGACAAGGTAAAGAAGCAATGACAATTGAAATGTGTGATGTCTATATGAAATTTCAGGTGAATAATTACTATTCCCAAACTAGAAGGTGTCTTTTCTAAGATTAATCTTGGAGGGAAATGGAAGAATTTTAGTCAGTATATTCATAGTTTTCTACTTTACTCTTAACTATTCTGAGACAAATATGTTCCATTGGAAATATGTAATTCTGACAGGATAATAAACATACCTAGTTTATTTGTCACTTTATCCCTGACATACAACATAGTTCCTTGGATATTACTTAATTCATGTATGTCAAAATAATGTGTGAAAAAATTAGTGAGTTGTAAGAATAATTACACAGTGCCTGTTGCAACATAAGCTCTTTCTGGTTGAAAAATAGGATAAAAAGAGTTGTGAAACAACAAACCATCTCAGGAATGATAACAATTTAAACCTTAAAATCTTCCAAAGCACTCTCAATTGAAGGGGTACTGATATCAAATTCAATTCCTCCATGAACATGAAAATATTGATTCTCTTTGTAGTGAAAATGCTGGCATTTAAAATCTCGTCCATAAATAAATGGAGGCAGTTCTCGCTCGGTCTTGACCTTGTCATCTCCAAAAATGAAAACAAACACAAAAATTTTATTTAAAAAGTTAATAACACATCAACAGTCATATTTGGAAGATCTAAATTTTCTTCATATAAGCAAAGTTAAAAAAATTCCACATGAAATTAAAATTTTGGCAATTACAGTTTAAAAAATTACTTATGTTCTTTATATACATGACATTAAGAATATATTTATATCATGCATTTTGGTCATTTCTGTAGTTTTAGTGTACAGAGATCTCAAAGGTATAGTCAAAACATTATTCTACTTGCTAATTTCTGTGAATGAGCTCAAGACTGATATTTTACCCCTAATTATCACAAAAGATTGAAATTTGGTGCATTAGAAATCTTTGGTTAAATAAACAAAAAGTTACCTGAGTTAGTTTAGGTAAAAGGAGACACTATAAATAAATAGATGGATATTTCTCAAATGATAAAAATAACCAGCCTATATTTCTGGAAAGTAATGAAACCATACATATAACTTATTTAAAATAACAATTTTCTAAGATAACAGCAAGGATTAGATTTGTTCAATATTCTGACTGAAAAATTAGTGGATGGTTTCATCAATATAAGGTACATAACCCATTTTTTTGGCAGGGGGCCCAGGGATTGAACTCAGGGGCATTCAACCACTGAGTATCCCCAGCTGTTTTTTGTATTTTAGAAACAGGTTCTTACTGAATTGCTTAGGGCCTTGCTGTTACTGAGGCTGGTTTTGAACTCTCTATCCTCCTGCCTCAGTTTCCGGAGCCACTGGGGTTACAGGCATACGCCACCAAGCCCAGCCATGATGCATTTTTTAAAAATTATTTTTTAGTTGCAGGTGGACACAATATCTTTATTTTATTTATTTGTTTCTATGTGGTGTTGAGGATGGAACCCAGTGCCTCACACATTTGAGGCAAACACTCTACAAAATACAACCTTTGCTGTAATCTCTGGTAGGTACAGATATCAAGATAATCCTGAGCTACAACCCCATAATGCATATTTTAAAAATATATTTTTAGTTGTAGTTGGACACAATACTTTTATTTATTTTTATGTGATGCTGAGAATCAAACCTAGTGCCTCACACTTGCTAAGCTAGCACTCTACTGCTGAGCCACAACCCCATCCCCTAGAATGCATTTTGAGAAAACAAAATGCATAGAATATAAAAATAATTATGTATGTCACATATTTTTCATAACATTGGAGACATTAAATTTTGTTTTCTTATTCTTAACATTTTACATACCTAGAACCACATACTTGAAAAAACTGAATTTAAATATATATTTAATGTATATTTTATATTTGACTTTTGGTGATATCTTACCTGAAAAAGGCTGAAGCAGACCATTTAAGTATGGGACTTTCATCTTCTTTTTTAAACTCAGTAAAAATGGAATCAGAAAACATATCAACTTTAGATAGCCTATGCCTCTTCTGATTTCACTTTTCTTCTCAAAGTGTTTTTGAATAAGTTTTTTTTGAAGATACAACCTTTGCTGTAATCTCTGGTAGGTACAGATGTCAAGATAATCCTGATTACATTGTATAGCATTGGTAAGCCAATAGGCTGTATCAAATATAAAGACATTTTCATATTGTTGAACTTGTGTGGTACTGAATGTCAACTTTAGCATAACATATTCAGCATATTTCATAAATACAGCTTTTTCTTCAGGACTGTTGGGATCATATGTTGGATCTTCATTCAAGTCTTCATCATAGATTCCATCAAAGTCTGGATCTTTTGTAATATCAGTCACACCTTCACAGAAAAAAAAAGAAAAAATTTAAATGGTAAAAATTTCATATGTGGCTTCTGGATAAATACAGCAGATTGTACATATGGTTTCATCTTGAAATCCTGTTAGGATGACAGTAAGGGAATAATAGATGCTAATAAAAAAACACAAGATGAACAGATGACTGGGTGAGTTTCTAAGCTGTGGTTTTGAACTGATAGATAAAATTTCACTAGGCCAAGACTGATTCCTAGTAGTCTGCTCTCAGAAAAAAAGAGTTGACTTCCTGCACAGTTCCTGGGAAACCCACTGTAGCTCTGTATTTAAGGCATTGCATAGTTAATCACAAGGTTTGAACCAAGTTTCCACTGATGTCAAGAATGGAGGTGCTAGCCAGGTGTGGTGGCGCATGTGTGGTGGTGTACGTCTGTAATCCCAACTGCTTGTGAGGCTGAGACAGGAGGATTGTGAGTTCAAAGCCAGCCTCAGCAAAAGCAAGGCACTAAGCAATTCATTGAGACCCTGTCTCTAAATAAAATACAAAATAGGGCTGGGGATGTGGCACAGTGGTTGAGTGCCCGAGTTCAATTTCTAGTACCCGCCCGCCCTCAAAAAAAGAATGGAGGTGTTGTTTTCCCAACTAGAATTATGAGGTACAATCATGCTGCCAGCTTGCCACCATACAGCTGCAACTACAAGATTCGATATCAGTTCCTTGAGCATGCCAATGGAGAGGTACTATTACTGTGTGGAAATCCTGATAGAACCCATCCAGCCTTTCTGATACATGAGCAAATCTGAAAAAGTGAGAACATTAACCACTCCTGCCATGCAAACTTTCACCAACGGGGGACAGGAACCAATAGATGGATAGGTAGTCTTCTCTTCTATCCTGTCTTAATCCATTTGAGCTACTATAACAAAATACAGCACAAATAAGTAGCTTAGAAACAACAAATTTATTTCTGATAGTTCCGGAGGCTGGCAAGTACAAGATGAAGTCAGATTTGGTGCCTGGTGAAGGTTCATTTCCTGGTTCATAGATGGTGCATTCTTGCAGGCTAGAAATGTCATGATATGAGAATAATGTCTTAATTTATTTGCATTTTATTTACATGCCTTAACTGGTTTTGGAGGTCCTAAACTACTGTCAGTGAAAGCATTTCTGGATGAAATTTAACATTTTTAAAGACTGTGGTCATGCCATATTATCTTCACCGATGAATCTACATGATGCCAAAATATTGGTGCCTTTGAGAAGAAAGACCAGACCAATCAAAGAAATGCAAAACCTAACAGAATTCACTGGATATTACTGGCAATGTTTATACTTTAAAAAATATTTTTTTTGTAATTGTAGATGAACAGCATGCCTTTATTTTATTTATTTTCATGCAGTGCTAAGGATTGAACCCAGTACCTCACATGTGCTAGGCAAGTGCTCTGACACTGAAATGTAGCCCAGCCCTGTTTTGTACTTCTTGACCCTAATCATCCTAATTAAGAACCTGAATAAGACAGTGTCCTTTAGGTTCCAGATACAGCTAGCTATATTCTTTTAGGGTCCAATGACCCTCCAATTCTAGGTACTTTGTATCTATTCAGATGGTGCTAACACCAGCCAAGAGAGAATTTCTGTCTTATACTCACTACTCCTAGAACCTACTCTCTACTAAGTTGATTAGCTTGCATAGAAATGAGAGCTATTAGTTATCTCAGCTACCTTTGAGTCATGGAGGTACTTAACACCTCTGGAAACCCAGCCGGTAGCAGGTGAGTTAGGTTTCCTTCCTGTCATTATGCACTTGAACTTCACAGCATTTCAGACATACATACTGTAGTTAATGGTACAGATAGCAAACAAACACCTCTGTGTTTCAGCTTCTGAGATTTAGAGGTGTTGTGTAGTGCTGGAGGTGGTATTTGGGGATGACTACCCAATTGTAGCCATTGTACTTAGATCCCATAGCAACTGGACACCCGGGATATTCTAAATGTGGAGCACGATATACAGGAAATTTTAGGTGGCCTGCATATCATGATATTCTCTATTATGAAAGCATCTGTGACACCCTTATTGAGGGGCTTCTCTCTCAGTAAAAATGATTAAATTCCTGGGGGATATGCATGTTATATTTAATCTCCAATCTGATCTACCTATAATGGTAGAAACCCTCCTAATATTATGTATAACTATTTATTCCCCATATAATTATTCATTGATTCAATTCATTTAATGCAATTTAACAAATATTTAAACACTAAACTTACAAGAATAAATAAAGTAATTTGGGCCCTATTTTCATAGAGCTTATACTAAAGCTTATTGTTTACTTGTTCTTAACAGACCTTATTTTGGTGCTTTACAAGAAATAAAAGTTCAATGAATATTTGAAAAATAAATATATCAAATGAGAGTCCTTTACAAATTTTTGTATGTATAATTTCTGATTTAACTATCAATGACAAGGAAGAAAAAAAGATAAATCTATGAAACTAGCTTGTCATACGAATTTTATTTATGTTCTACCAATATTAAATCTTCCAAATTTTGTTGAGATACTAATAAGTAACTAATTTGCTTTTCTTTCTTTTTTTTGATGGTACTGGGGATTGAACCCAGGGCCTTGTGCTTGTGAGTCAAGCACTCTACCAATTGAACTATATCCCCAGCCCTTTAATTTACTTTTCAAGGCATTTTATCTAGTAACAAGATCTACACTGACCAATTAAAGTATTTACTTTATCAAATAATTTTCTTCCCAATTGTATATTCCACTCAGATAAAAGTGGTTCGTTTCCATCTGCTTTACTATTAAAAGCTTCAGTTATCAGATATACTTAGTCAAGGGAAATCTAGATAATTAGGGAAGAATATTAATCTTTTCCTGCCTCAGTAAGTTTATGCAAAAGTAATAATAAATGAAAAGAATAGCTAAGAAGGAAACATCTGAATTGCTGAAGGATGGGCTGTCATCTTTTTTTTTTTAGTTTCAGATATGATAAAGTCTATCACTATGGTCTCTCCTCCAGTCAGATGAAATTACAATGCAGATGTACAAAAATTGAGATTTATTTTTTAAGCCTATGCCCAGAAACTCTGGAAATCAACTAGAAAGTTATTAGATATATTTGATCAATGAAAATAGTTGGCAGCAAGATTTGGGACACTCATGTCCTATTTTTCTCCTTATTCTACTGGACCTTCTGCAAAGGTATCATAAATAAAACGTTTTTTTAAAAAACTTTGATAAAAAATTATATAAGCTGATGTGGATCCAACAAGATTAAATAGAATCTATTGTTTATATTCAGGCTATAGAAAGTATAGCCTTGATGAGGAAGAAATAAAAATTAAATGAACTAAGAAAAGCTTCATGAAACCTAATGTTACTAAAATACCAAGATCTAGTTTTGCTAGTGCATATTCATTCTCAACTTGGATTCTTACATAATTCATTTTTTTTTTGAGGTTTATAAAAAAAAACCCATAATGTGAAAAGTTAACCACTCTGGTAATCATTTTGTTTTCAAGTTTGGAGATTTTTCTCATTGCCCTCAAGTTCTACTCTTTTCTTGGTTCTATTACTGATTTTCCTGCTTAGGTTCCATAAGATTAAAAAGTACAAACTGGAAATTATCAGGTGGTTTGGAGTCTGATCCATTCGGCAGTAACTGGAGATTAAGATGAAAGAGGCAAGATTGGTGGCATTTCTAAAAAAAGTCTTATTGAAAATAGTCCTTGGAATTAAATCTTTTAGAAATGACTGCTATATCTAGAAATTTATATCAAAAAATAAAGGCAATATAAGCTGAGCCAAAAGTAAATGATTCTAAAAATGGTTTCTAATAAAAATAAGAAGTATTAAATTCTCTTACCTGCTGAACTAAACTCTGCAAAAATATCTTTACTTGTTTGAGGTTTCCCCTCTGGATCAATGTCCATAATGGTACGCCACAATTCGGAGAATCGAGCTCGTTTTTCTTTGGGCATGTATATTCCATGCCACAGTGCTTTCAACATGTAGTCAATATGGATCAGAATTTGCCCAATTCTGGTATCATAATAAGCTGGAGGTAACTGGCAAGAAGAACTCTGATCATAATTAGCTTCTAAACTGATTGAAGGGATTTGATTTAAGCAATAAATTCCAACAGACAATTCCCTTATGATCTGATGGACTTCTCTGTAGTCTAACAGGGCCCTTGGGTCCATAGGAGTCAGTAAGATTGCTGTGGAGAAGCCCACGTTATTCATTTGACTCATAAGTCCACATGGCATGTCCAGTGGAGAGCGAACATCATCTTTGGCAGACAACCAGCTAACTAGTGCTGTAGTTAGTAACTCTTGTACTTCACTCCGGTCATATTTTTCAAAAAAAGCAGAAGCATTTCTCTGTACTGCTAAATTTTCCAGGTAAATTTCTTCATCTTGAACTTGATCAAATCTGGGTATTCCTTTTTTGGACAATCTTAACATTTCTAAGTAAATGTAGTGTGTCCTTTTTGAAGTTTTCTGCAATGGATTAAAAGGAAAGAAAAACAATAAAATTTATTAAGGGAATGAAGCTGGATTTTCCTAGAAAAATTTGTACCTTGTATCTTTTTAAGGTCGATTTTTTGTCATGGTCAGCCATTACATATTTTTTTTTTCAATCTTAAATTAATTGCAGCTTTAGAGAGCTGCTAATGTGGGCATCACACTCGGAGAACTCAGCTCAGCAAGATAGGAATCATTCTGCCTACTTCACCACATGCCTGAGGTTTCACACCTTTCAAAATCAGAGACCAGGTGTGTCCATACTCAAGGCCAAAACCTATAGTCACCACCAGGTCGCCTCTGCCACGGACACTGAAAAGGACAAGGAAAGGGGAGAAGCTTACTATGAAGTAACTGTTTTCTCCTCTAGGCAAGGGAAGCTGTGTCCGCCATGGTTCCCCGAGTATTTGGAGAAGCCGGAGACGGTAGTTTCCTGGCGAGGCTTCTTGCTAGCTCTGGAGTTCACCGACAGGACCTCCAACCAGGAGGAGCAAGCTAGGGAAGCTCCAGAAAGACTCTGAGAGGAACTTCCTGGGACGGAAGGCCTGTTGGGTGTGGGGGTGTCTCCTCCCGGCTCTGTGGCTCTGCTGGCCCGCAGACACTGGGCTGGTGGTGCCAAGGCCGGAATGGAGGCCGTTGGTCCACAGGCCTTGGGAGAAGCCAGAGGCGCCCCAGGTGAGCTCGCGCGAGAACTGGGGCAACTGGTGGAAGAACTCTCGCGTGTATCCTGCCACACTGTCCGCAGCCAGCCTGTGGTCATTTGTTACTGCTCAGATTGCACTGTGTTGAAGAACCACCTGACCTCTTTCTAGAATTCAGTCCAGCCTTAATCTCTGGGCACTGTGCTCCTGTTTCTACTAACACACAAACACACACACACACACACACACACACCCCATAGAATGGCAGAGGCAAAAGCCCCAGGCTGTGAGAAGTCCCTAGTTAGAATCCCATCTTCATTATTTTTTTCATTCAGTAAGCATTTATGGAACTTCAGTTATTGAACCAGGCACTGTGGAGACCCTAGAAAACAGGGCCAACAAACACAAAACCCCCAGAATCTCTCAATTAAACAGATAATAGGTGTATTTGCCAATGTAATTAATTTAAGATACAATGACAGTACTTGAAAGAAAGTTCACTTATACCAAACTGAATTGGAAAAGGCTGCCTTAGAAGTTACTTTTAAATGGGCCTATAAGATGACAAAGAACTATCTAAGCATGAATTGAAGTAGCTTTTCACGGAGAGGGGACAGCAGGTGAAGAACAATTGAAATGAGAAAAAGGTTGACATTTTTGTGAAGCAGAACAAAACCTTGTATAGTGAACAAGAGATATGGGCATAAAATGAGACTGTAGAGGTAGGTGAGGCACAGATCATGATTTTGAACTTGTCCTAAAAGACTGGGCTAAGGTGGTGGTAGTGGATATGAAGGTGTCAACATTGTGAATGGATTTGAGAAATAATGAGGTAGTCTATTTGAAATATGTTAAATAGTCCTTGAAAAAGTGGTTTCAAAGCCACCCTGGAACTTTTGTCAGGAGCCATAGGGTGTCAGGATAGGATTATGAACTCAGTTGTGGACACAATTCACCCCAAAGTACCTGGAAGAGATTAGTAAAATATGTCTGGGCTAAGAACGGTACTTGGGGTAAGGTGTATAAATTTGGGCAAGCTTATGGTAATTGAAGTCCGGGGAATGTTGAAATCACCTAGGGAGAATGTACAGTTGAGAACCTGGGATAAAGACCTATGAAATTTAACATTTAAAGGTCAGGTAGAGAGGGTATGAATCAGCAAAGAAGAGAATCAAAGAATAGCCGGGAAGGCAGGAGGAAAATCAAAATTGGTCAGAGACCTAGAGAAGTGTTTCAAGAATTAGGGAATGGCCAGCTTCATTGGATGCTGCTGCCAGATCAGGGAACATGAGAAATTGAAACTCTTAGTACTGAGTTTAGTAACATGGAGGTCCTTGATAACTGTTTGGGGCAGAATATCTTTTACACCAACCATGTCATTATTATAATGAATATTAGTAAATATGTAATAGCTATTCCAAGACAAGTGATGTCAAACATCACTATCTCCTTTTAAGCAATTTGTGTTTGCACATAAGAAATATATGTAAATTCTTCTTGTTAAAGGCTTTTTGTTCAGGTAACAAAATGGTTTGTTCTGTGTTCCTCAAATCTTGGGAAAGATTTATTCCTTTGTTTAAAGATTAATACAGAACTTCATCCCAACGTTCACAAGATTAAATTGCAAGAAGGCTGTAAACCAGGACTCCTGTGGATTAAATGCATGAATGTACACACACAAATACACACACACACACTGAAGCAGATAACCCAGAAATTCTTACAGAGGTTCTACTGATTACATTATTATTAACAATTCATATAAAGCTCATAGAATGTTGCCTGGCACATAGCAGAATGTAACAGATGTTTTTAGTTTGGTACTGTATTATTATAATGGTAATTATCATATTCAACTCTAGATTATGGGACTCATCTCGTAAGTTCATCTACTCCTGACACAAGCAATGTCAATTTTGTGCTTAGCACCATAGAGATTCTTGAACTTACCTGCTTTCAGATGGAGGGATGAAAGCTATGCAGGTAATATCTAAGACTGATTTGCCCACTGCATTTTCCAAGGAATAAAGGCAGAGCATGTGAAAGCTTTTGACAGGCTTCTGTTTGTCAATATCTTAAAATTTCATATTGTGATTTAAAAAAAAATCAAAAGAATGGCCAGATCCAGAAAGGATATCAGCCCAATTTGAGGACCGTTTCCAGTGATGTTGGTGTGGTGATTGAGTAACGTGGGTGGATGTTGAGTAATTGGTTGAGTAATGTGGGTGGATGTTGGGTTGGATTTAACAGATTAAAGTGTAAAGACAGCAAGTGTGGATGGGAGGCAAGAGATGGCAGGTAGAAGCAAGGTACAGTGGCACACACCTGTAATCCCCCCAGCTTGGGAGGCTAAGACAGAAGGATCACAAGTTTGAGGCCAGCCTCAGCAACTTAGTGAGGCCCTAAGCAACTTAGCAAGACCCTCAAATAAAACTCGAAATGTAGCACAGCGATAAAATGTGTCCCTAGGTTCAATCCCCAATACCAAGAAAAAGAAAAAGAAAAAAAAGACGAGAAGTAGAGAAAGATGGAGGATCAGGATGTGCATTTAAATTGATACATAGATTACAACATTAAAAATGATGACAGAAAGGATCTGAGAGAGTAAGAGGCTGAAGATATCAAAAAGAGCATAAAGTTTCCAAAATACAAAAAGGTTGTTAGCTGTCCATTGCTGTAACAAAATTCCTGAGATAAACAACTTTAGAGGAGAAAAAGATTTAGTTCTGCTCATGATTTTAGAGGTTTTAGTACATGGTCACTTGGCCCTGTTGCCTTTTGATCTGTGGCAAGGCAGTACATCATGGTGGGAAGCACATGGTAGAGGAAACTTGTTCCCCTCATGGCTGCTGGGAAGTTATAAGAAAGTGGAAGAGGCCAGGGTCATACTATCCCCTTCAAGGCCATGTCCCCAGTGACCTGACTTCCCTCCATTCAGTCTGACCTCCTAAAGGTTCCACGCTGCCATCAGCTATGGACCAAGATCTTTAACACATAAACCTTTGGGGGACATTTAATATCAAAACCATAACAACTAGTGATACAGAAAACAGGTAGAGACAAAGTCTTTTGATAGCTAGATGGACATTCCCCCACACCCCCTGCAAAGAAGAGTGGTTTAGCTATAGGTAAGTTCCACACACACACAATGTGAGGACACATGGAGGTACCCAACTGTGACCCAAGGAGAGAGGTCTCATAAGGAAGCAACCTGGCTGACACCTTGATATTCGACTTCCAGTCTCCAGAATATATATAAAAAAATCAATTCCTTTTACTTAAATAAAGAAGTTCTAGTGCTAGAAAGAAGCAGTTCTTGAAAATGAGCTATCTAAAGAGATGTTATTATTCAAAAGAATTATTCACTAGTGTGGATCTCATACAAATTGTTTAGCTTCTCAAAACCTTAGTTCTCTCATCTGTCAGACTCCTACCTAAACCAAGATCCCTGGCAATAACAATAGCAAAGTAATTGCCGTGAAAAGTCCAGAAAACAAACTCAGTTTCTCTATATTCTCATACAACACTTCGGATATCAGTTGTGGGTTTGCTTTTCCCGCACCAATTCTCCAACTCTCTGAATATAACCTGGGTATTCTACAATATAATTCAATCCTGACCTCACCCAGAGTTAATGTCAGATGGATGCCACAAGTTAAGGACTCAAATCCAGAAGATTGCTCCTAGGTCCTCGGCACTTCTGACCAACCAGCTACAAACTGGGGCTTCTCACAACCCCCTTCTCCGTTTCAATGTGCTAGAATGGCTTACAAAACTCAGTGAAACACTTTATTTACATTGCTGGTTTGTTATAAAGGATATAACTCAGGAACAGCCAGATGGAAGAGATGCACAGGGCAAGGCATTGAGTTGGCAGCGGTGGGTGGGGGTGGGGTGAGGGGAATCTCTGGTCTTGCCATCCTCCCAGTACTTCCAAACAGGAAAATCTTTTTTTTTGCGGGGGTACTAGGGATTGAACTCAGGGACACTTGACCACTGAGCCACATCCCCAGCCCTGTTTTTTTTTTTTCCCCCATAGTTAATCATTTTCTACTTTATTGAATTCAGTTCTGTATTTTCTTTCTTGTACTTTTTTTTTTATTTAATTGATTTTATTTTTTTAAATACAAGACAGCAGAATGCATTACAATTCTTATTACACATATAGAACACAATTTTTCGTATCTTTGTATATAAAGTGTGTTCACATCAATTCATGTCTTTATACATATACTTTTGTTGTTGTTGTTGTTGTTTTGCATTACAATTCTTATTACACATATATTACAGCCTGAGCCATCACATCCAGCCTCAACAAATCTTTCAAGAGTATTTATAGAACTTATTTCCAGTCTACCTCATCCCAGTCCAGAAGTTGGTAGGCAGGGATCAAAACGACTCTCTAATACGTGGTCTTTCTAGTGGCCAGCCTCATCCTGAGATTATGTAGAGAACCCCACCACAAGACACCTGAACACAAGTGTGATTAAAAGGGGCTCAGGGTAAGTAATAAGACACTACCATCGTTTGGGAATTCTAAGAGTTTTAGGACCTTTGTGACAGGAAAAGTAAAAATTCACCCAAAAAACTTAAAATCACTACATTACACAATAATAAAGTAGAATATTTTATTTTTATAAAACTATCACTCAGAAAATATTGTTACATTGTGATTATGACATTATGATTTAATCTCCTTTTTTAAAAGAAAGGTTTTCTGAAGAAATGGTTTGGAGTCTATCACATTTATCAGACGCTTTTTCGTTATTTTTTTCCATTTTTGCAATTCTAGATCCAAACTGCATGGCCCGTTTTGGTAGAAGAGCTGAGGCTGTAAGACCAAGTTCTACAGCTGCAAGACGTAAAATTAATTTTTCACCAATTCCACGGGGTAGAGTCAAGTTTGCCTTTTCCCAAACCGGTAGTGAATTTAGAAAGGAGACAACATTTTCATCCAGGAAAGGAAATCTAAAATAAACAGATAAACAATGAAATTGTATAAAAATAAAATCAATCTGTTAAAGATTATTCATATAATTTTATGACTAATATTTAACCACATTAAAAAAGTATTTCATAATGTGACAATTTTAATACACGTTACCAAATAATGTCTCAAATAAATTAGATAAAGAAACAACTTCAAATTGTTTCACAAAGTTATCTTGGGTATGCCTTGAAAACAAGCATGATCTCAGTTAACTACTCATTCTCATCTGTGTTTGATCTTCACCATTTCTAAATAAACTGAATTTTAAGGATACAAAACCAACATAGAAGGGCTCCACAATTTTGGACTCAAAAAACACTCACTTATGGTATTCAAATTGTTTAATTACATTTAAAGTGTTCAAATGATGACAAATTAGTATAACAGAACAAAATATTAGATTAAAAAAAAAAACTTTCTGCCTTTACACTTCTCTATTTCCCCACAAATTTTTGATTGCTTTTTAGTTTGTTTCCAATATTTTAACATCCCTTTCTCCACTCCTACCAATTTCTCAAAATGCAGTATGATGACACTAGTGTTCATATTTTATTATATTTTTTACCTACCGTTAGTAGAAAGATGGGAAAGCATACAGGCATTTTTTTTTTTTTTTTATGTAGGATATAAGAATGAACTAACTTCAAAAATACATATACAGACTAATCAAACAGATTACTATTACTATGTATTTAAAGATACATAATTATTTAGCTCTAACCACTATAATTTGTATTTGTTATAATTCTGTTTTAGCTGTTTTAAACACTTTTCATTTATACTCTTATATTAATGCAACATGATACTTTTATACTGGGCCATTAGAATTAACTACTCTTATCAGATGAAACAGTAGACTATAAAACAGTAGATTACTTAAACAGAATTCTACTCTTTACAAAGTACCTTGGTCTCTGAAGGTTTTAAGTAATCTGCAATGTGACTAAACTGGGTTTTTTAAAACAATCATAGAACCATAGAGGGAAATCTAGTACTGGGACCACCACTGAAACACTGAACACTCAAATATATAGGGATACAAGCAGATCCATCCAGAGAGACAAAGCCAGATTCTCTATCACTGGAGAAAAAAGTCTGGGGGCAGGAGCTTGTACTTTATACTGGTTTTGTTTAAAACAAAACAAACCTCTTTAAATACCTTCTCTTGGTCTTACACTATCTGTTTTACTTTTAGTCTCTTTGTCAGTCTTAAAAGTAACCAAATCACTTGGAACTTTATTGAAAAGACATTTCTTGGAGAAAGAGTTCTGGAAAACAACTGCTCCCTGGCCCCTCCCAGCTTTGCTCATGACTGTCTGTAACAATGAAGCCAAGACATTACTGCTGTTCCCTCATTCATAGAACAATCTCCATATACGAACAATCTCCATATAAACTTTAAATGTCTCCTTTTATAGTCTACTGTTTTTACCCAAACACCTTATAATGCTCAACTAATGAGAAATACCTTGCTTCTTTTCCATGATCAGCAATAACTCTGTCATCACGACCAAGGTTTCTAGAAGAAATTCGATCCAGTTCCATTGCTATTTCCTCATTCAACCCTTCTAGTCCAAGTGTCTGAAAACGGACACGATGACGAGAGTAACCTGCAAGTTGCTCATCTGCACCAATTCCAGTGAGAATAACCTATAGAAGTTTAAAGAACTCCATATGAAAATATGGCCTACTATACAATACAATAAAATAAAAGCTTAAAAATTATAGCCATAAAGATAACATTTTTAGAGAAAAATTAAAAAGTCAGAAAATAGTAAGACATGCTCAATTATTAAGAAGTCACATCCACTATATTATAGTTTAAATACAATTAAAACATGCTATATTCTTGCAACATTAAATGCCCAAAAGCTTTAAGGGTCAAAATTAGGCTCAAAAATTCTTAAAAGCAGAAATAATGAACCATACCTTTGCATTACTCTGATATGATTTTATTTCATCCTGTATCACTAAGCAACCAGTTCCTCTAGAAGCAAACCAGACTGCACAGCCAATGCTATCATCCAAAACTGTATCCAAAGGTTGAATTAAGTGGCATATTTGAGTTCTTCTCAGTTTTTGGAGTTCTTCTAGAGTAACATTAATTTCAATGAAATTCCAAATTCGAGAAGGATTAACAGCTTGCAGTTCCTTCAGTCCTGCTCTTCCTGTGACTCTATCTGGTATATTATCATCATCAGGACTATTAACAGCAACATTCTTAGAGAATTCTTCAGAAAGTATTTTACAGTAATTTTTCTGTTTGCTTCTTTTTTTATTAAAGCTAGTTGGTGAGATCTTATCTTTACTCATGAAAGCTACATTAAGAAGATCAATTGGTTCATCTAAAGGAATATGACGATCAGCAAGGGTTGCAATCACCATGGAATCGATGCCTCCAGAAAACAGGATTGCAACATTTGCTTTCTTATTACAAAGTTCTGAAACTTCATTTGGTACCAGGTTTTCATCCCTTCGTAAATATAAGACACGTCTCTTGACTGCAAGACTTAGGACATCAATGAACTGCTGAACTACTTTTTTCGTGTGTCCCTCTGTAAGAAAGACCTGAAGTGTCTCTCTTGTAGGTGGAATGTTGGAAGTGTTTCTGCATTGAGTTTCTAATGTAGCTTGTGGCAATATCATATTTAAAGGAACAATAGGTTTTTTAAGATATAGTTTGGCTTCATTTGCTATTACTGACACAAATGTTGGTAAGTCTGCTGAAATCTGATTCAGTCTATTAACACATTCATCAATAACATTCTCCTTAGAAACAGATTTCCAAGGATATAATTTTAAAATTACACATCTAGAAATGGCAGTAGATTTGAGATCAATTCTAAAAATTCCAGATGCTGGAACTTCTTGCCACTGATTTGCCACTGTAGATTTTTGGGAGCCCACTGAAGAGAGGCAGAAACTCTTGCCCAAATTACTAAAATGCCAAAGCAAGCTACGGCGACCAAAAAAATCCCTACCAAACCATAAGTAATGAGTAGATGCTTGATAATATATGAAAGACCAAGGACCTCGGACTTCTGAGAAGAGTGATAAAATATCAGACTCATCCATACAAGAGGAAAGATAATTAAACATAATCTGAGTATCATTCTCTTCAGCTTCAAACTTTATTCCACTGAAGACTTCTCCATTCCATAGGAACACATTACCTCTTTCATCTTCTACAGGCTGGGCAGTCAATACACCTCTCAAATGAAGGACATGACCAGAGAATAAACACTGGTAGTTAACACCAGACTTTAAAACCTGTTTACCACTATTGGGGCCCCGTCGCTGAAGACTGTACAGTAAATCTTCTTCTAAATCTTTACTGAAATGCTCAGCAGAAAAGCTTACAGAACAACAGATGCCACACATTGTTATGAAATCAACGTGACTATTTCTTGATTTTAGTTTTCTCTGAATTTTCTATGTCTTGGTATTCTTTTTTCAGTTCATCCAAGATATCTGTGGAAGGGAGAAAGAAAAAATATTAAGTAAAATTCTTGAACTTTTACTTAGTAATTCATAAGCCAACATAGGCTACTTACCAAGATCAAACTAAACAAGTACACATACTGTGTGAGGGCCAATAATAATTTATAATGGGCTACTAACAAAGCATGTTGATCTTTCAGAGAAATAGTGTACAATAAGTGCTTATTTTAGTTCAGGCATTTGGCTAAGCACTTTTACATACAATCTTATTTTAAACCCCATGAGACCTTAGAGGATCAAAGTATTTCACCAAAAGTCACTGTTAGGTCGATGGAGGTGGCTGAGGAACAAGCACCAAGCAACCTGCGCGTAAAAGAACCACCAATCAGTTGCTGACCCAACCACCTGTCAATCAGCGGAGTCTCCTGGCCAGCTCCCCTAGACCAACCCCAGTAGGACAAGGGACTCTAAAAAAAATCCCCTTTTCCTGTCCCAAACCCTCCCTTCCTGCCCTAATCCCAATAAAAATTCCAGTCCAGTCAAGCTGTCCACTTTTCCTCAGACCCACCCTGTTGGTCTGAGGGTCTCGCCTAGGAGCAAAATCTCAATAAAGCCTCGATCAGCAGCCTTTTTAAATCTGCCTCCTTTTGGTCGCCGCTGCCTGACCTCACAGTAACAAAGGGAGAAAATGGTATAATGGTTTTTCCTACATAGATCTCTCAAATTCTTAAGTACATGTTAATAACTACTGCTTTCCAACACATCTTATGGGTTTTTTTGTTACTATATTTGGAAAGATAACTTGAAAGAAATCACTATCAACCTTTAGACATATATCTAAACATTTGTATATAATTTAATTGAGGCATCATTATGAATTTTCATAGAAAACCTACAAAAGATTTTCTGTGCCTTTCCACACAAAACACTAAAACAAACAAACAAACAAAGGAAAAAAACCTCAACAACTTACTTTTGTTTTCAGAAAGCATTTCTGTTCGGTCTGCAAGAAAGAATATGTTGCTGTTCTGTTGTTGCCTATATACTTTCTGCAAAACATAATTTAGGCTAACATTAAGATTTGATCTAAAAAGAGTAGATGTGAAAACTCTGGATGCTATTATAACTTATTCTTGAATTTCAGGAATAAAATGTTAAGACTAATACTTAAGCAAAAACAAATGAACAAATAAAGGTATGCGACCACACCATTGATACTATTTATGCTGAAGTAAAATTTTTTTCCCTCTGTGTATACAATACCATTTTCTTTAAAAAGCCTCCTACCAAACTACACATTTATTATTTACTTTATCAGAAAATATTGATAATACTTTCTTATCAATAAGTGTTCTTTTACAATATTATATGGTAAAACATACTATAGTTTATTTGCTTAGTCCTCTAATAAAGTATTCCCAGCTCTTCACTAATTAATGCTAAAGTAAATTCTTGTGTGCTTCCATTGTTGTCTTAAGTATTAATTACTACAAATAGAACTGCTGGGTTATACACTTTTAAGGCTTTGCTACATCCCATCAATTTTTCCTCCAGAAAGCTTGCATTAATTTGACATAACCTCTAATATCATACAAGAGACAATATCACAAATGTCTAAACTGTCAGTTATTAAATAATCTTTAAAATGCTTTAAATTTTTAAATCATTTTAAATTTTAGAATCATTTCTTTTTGAACTTTAAAATGAGTTTTCACAGTGTAATTATACATGCTTATTAATGAATGTTGATGGAAATGGAATTAAATAACCATATCAAATATTTACAAGATTTGTCTACATTTTTTGGAGGAAGGAGAAGGAATTTATCCTTTTTTGTTAACAGTTTTCTACAATCATTTAAAGGAACAGTATCCCCTCTTCTCAACATATTTAAAGATCATTTGCTTCAAAAGAAAACACCAATTCAAGTACAAAATAAGATCACTGGTGATTGTAGCTCCAAGATACCAAAGTACAATTAGTGACATTTGTTCCAATGATAATGTGAATGATAATACGACAGGGGAAAATATCTTCAACTATGAAATCTATCTATATACACATAAAAAAAAAAAGCCCAAACTAGGAATACGTTTACAATTTAAAAAGATGCTGCAATCTTACACAGATAGAATTCTTTTATTTTTTTCTTGTTACTAGGGATTGAACCCAGAGGTGCCTTACCACTGAGCCACATCCCCAGCTCTTTCTATTTTGAGTCAGGATTGTACTAAATTGCTTAGGCCCTTGCTTAGTTGCTGAGGCTGGCCTGGAACTTGCGATCCTCCTGCCTCAGCCTCCCAAGTTGCTGGGATTATAGGCATGTGCCACCGCACCCAGCCAGATGCAATTCTTACACATAATTCTTATAACTTTATTATATAGTTAATAAAAATATTCAATCCCACCCCCCCCGCAACATACTATTCAGAATTCCTCTAATAACTTACCCTGTTCTTCTTCAAGTTAGAAAGTTCATCCACAACAATTTTTTGTTCTTTAATCTATTGAAATAAAGAAAAACTCTTTAAATCAGAGGTTTTCAAAGTTTGCTCAATAAAGTCCGTGAAGTGACTCTTTTAAAACTTGAAAGATGAGCTAGGATAAGGGGCTATCACATACTAATTGTCCAAATGGGCAATCTGTAAATATATAGGTTCTTTCCAACAGCAGTCTATGAGGGGAGACAGGTAGGAAAAAGAGGAGGAAACAGTGGTTTTATCTGCCAAGAGTTAGGTAACCCAATGAGTTCAGACAGAGAAGTTGATTTTAGTAAGCAGCATTCATGCCAATGGTCAGTTTACTAAACACAGTTTATACCTTTTATTAAAAACAGGCAACATGCACCAAAAGTAATACCAATCTTTTGATTAACTTTTAAAAGTTATGTGTTAGCTTAAAAAAAATGGAATAAGAGGTGGCCTATTTTTTCTAATTGCTAGTGCTTTTCATGACTTATGTTAGCAAAAAAGGACTGGACTGGACGCAAACTTCAAGGATCACTTCAGCCTTTTGTTCAGGAATGGATTATACCCACAGGAATGGACCCATTTTCCTGGTGGAAAATGAGCCACTGGCCAAAGGAGGAGTTTAGACTTATATAAGTTATACTGAGAGGTAATTTAATGAGTGTGTCAGCTTGGGTACTCAGGAATTTGGATTTTTGGGTTGGGGGGTCAGTGACCAGCGCCTGGAGAGGATTTATCTGGAAGAGATTAGTGTTTCCTAGAGACTATCATTCTAGATTTCATGAAACACTTTCTCCCCACCAGTGGCCAGCATCTAAAAAGGATTTATCTCAAAGAGATGAAAGCTATCAATGTATGGCTTTTTCTTTCCTTTCCCCAGGCTACACTATCTTGGGGTTTTCCATTTTCCATATTTATCAACTTATGTACTAAATGATACATTCAGACATTTAGATCTACCAAATAGTACTAAATGCCCTATCTGGGGCAGTATGATGTTATCACTTTTGTGATTGAATCATTCCCCTTTGGATATTAGACTAAGCACAGTGTTGGCACTGTTGAACTAGACTACACATTTTAATCAGTAGAAGACAGCTCAATTAAGTAAAAACAAATATTTTTTAAACTCTTTTCAGTAACTACATCAGTAGTAAATGGCTTACTATGGTAACAATCAGTCTGGGCTATATTTTGAAAAATCATCCCTACCACTATGAATGTGCACCTGTCTCCACAATTGACAGAGGTGTGGACTAGATTGAATTAAATTCCGAGGCAAAATCTGTACAATCTTCTCCAGAATTTAGTTTGCTTGTACAGTACTTTCCCATTTATTTTAGGAATGGCAGATATAGTTTTTATGTCAAAGAAGGATACTGATATAGGGAGATAAAAGACACTTGCACAACATGTCACTGGTAGTTTGGGGCAGAACCAAGTAGAATCTAGGACACTTAATATGTGAGAGGCTATACCTATTCTTCTTCATGGAGGTTTGAAGATTTTGTCTATTTATGGCAGTTAAGATTAATGCTATGTTGACTTCCTCTTCCCCTTTTTCTCAGGAGAGAAGTGACAATCAGACGCATGTTATAATCTAGGTAAGAAAAAGTAACAACTGAGAGGAGGAGATACCTTAGTAAGCCTTTGCTGGGGTCCCGACAGGATATGAAGGTGGCTGCTCGGTGGCGTTAAGAGTGTACTAAGCACTGAGATGAAAGGGGCATGTTTAAAATGAGCTTCAGAGGCAGAACATATAGGTCTTCGTGATGGACATGAAGGATGACTCCCAGTTTGCTGGCACGGATAACTGGGTGGAGAATATTCGTGGCCCAACAGATTTGAGGTTTGGCTGGTTTAAAATGAGCAAGGGGGCAAAAATCAACCAAAACCTCCGCCCCAATGTGACCCTCACCTGGGTCTAGTCTCAAGGCAAGTTTCAAGTTCTCCCTTAAGTTAATGCCACTATTTCAGGAAAGGATTAACTGCAGCTGTCAAGTGCTACGAATGAGAAGAACAAAGCAGAGCAGTAAAGCTAAGGTGGAGCCAAGTCCCCAGGTTGCCCGCGGCAGACCATCTCTGGGGCCCAGTGACGCCAGGTCCTGGGCCCCGAAGTTTCTCGTTGCATCCCACGCTCACCTTGTTGCTAAGCTCCTCCTTCTGTGCGGTAGAGTTATCGGTGGAAACCAACACAGCGCTATCGTCTGACCGCGTCCCACGGATGGGCATCTCCACGCCGCGCAGCATATGCAGGATGCACACTGGAAGCGTCAGCCGCCTTTAGTCCCAAACACGGCGCGTGCGCGTTCTCAGAGGCTCCACCCCCCCCTCCATCTCCCTTCTGAATCCTACCAATGTCATTTGCACTCGGACGCATGCGCAGACCAGGTCTGGCCCAAAAGTATCTATGCGCATGCGCATAGCTACTTAGAGTGCAAAACCGCAGAACCTGGTGCGGAGCCTACGAGGGTCCCGAGTCGTCCCCTAGTGGACTGGAGGTAGAAGCGCTTTTGCGATCTCTTCACTCCCTCACATTCAAGGTTATGCGCCTCCCAGTGGTAAATGTAAAGAATAGTAGCTCAGTAGAAACACAGTTAATGTTTATTATCTAGGCAAAGATATGAAGCTAAGGTAAAGATTAAAGACATACAGTGCTGGAACAAAACTGTACTGACCAGATACGTTTTTGTCGACTTGTGGTTAGGGTTGCCAAATTAAAACATAGTTTTGTATGAATTTCAGATGAATGAATAGTTTTTTTTTAGTGTATATCCCATGCAGTATTTGCAATATATCATCCTCTGAGGGAAAAAAAGACCAAAATTTGGAAATAGGCTAAAGAGATTATTGGGTGTTCTTTCAGTGCTCTTCTGGGCTTGACTTTCTATTGACAGTAAATCAGCCCAACTCAAGCAGGGATTAACTATAGAGGAAGAGGGCAAAGGAAAGAGATTAACTTGTAGATTTTTGTCTAGTTGAAGTACAAATAATTTGTTTTGTGGACCAGATAACACCACAGGATGTGACTTACTAACATTTCTTTACTAACATACTGCCTAGTTGTAAATGCTCTTTGAATTGGTTTAACATTTTATTGGATCTTTTATTAATAAGTTTAATAAAATTTTGCCCTGTGCTAACTTCATATTTTCATGGGAAACATGATTTTTGAAAATTATTCTCTAATATTGAAAATATCAAATTTATGTGGAGATGGTCAAGTGGACTCGTGATGAAGCCAGACTGTATGACTTAAAGGAATGCACTCCAGGGGGTAAGCCCAAGGTATATCTTATTGGCTTTTGGAGTAAATCCTAAAGATTATAAAATCCATACTTTTTATTTTTTCTTTTTATTGATTGTTTTACCTCTTTCTTTCTTTCTTTCTTTCTTTCTTTCTTTCTTTCTTTCTTTCTTTCTTTCTTTCTTTCTTATTTTTTTTGCTTTTTTACATTTCTAATAAATTATTCCACAGAGGCAGTGGCAATGATTAGAATTTTAGATTATGGTTTAACCATTTGGTGATATTTGTTGGATGACAGACATCTAGTCTCTTTTAGAAGAGAGATGCCAGTGAACCCAGATGCCAGTGAACTCAGTTTGTTAGTTTTTTTTTTTTTTGTCTTTTGTGATTTCAAATTAATTTTGTACTCACTAAGAAGGAGAATAGCTATGTAAGATTTGAACTGGTGAAGTTTTGTTTCTGTGTTTTTCTTGCAATCTGAGATTGAGGTTGTAAAAATGAAGCAATAAGCTCTGTATGTGTCTCTGTATTTATACTTTTAACAGGCTTTATATTTCACTGTGTTAAAGGGTATTAATAAATCTACTATAATGTCCCTTATTTTAAAATGCCTTTGGTTTATAGAGTTTATAAGCAGTTGTATAAATCCCCAGTACTTTAAATGTGCTAGACTTTTAAGAAAAAATTTCTTTTTATAAAACTGCTAGCTCAGAAACATTTTAAGAATCACATTTATGTAATTAAAGTGAATCTTTGGAAAAATGAAATTGAATCAATAAATTTGATTTAATAAAGAAAAGCAATTATATGTCTTTTCTCTGATGTATCAATGTTAAGTAAAATACATGTACATATTTTATACTTTATAATATTTAGATTTGTTTTCTCATAAAAAGATACACTACTGAAATTTACTAAACTTATTTTATTGATTAATCAAGTTTGTATTACTGCTTCATAATGTTTAAATTTATGAAAAAAATGAGCATTCAGATAAACTTTTTATATCAATAATAATTATATTTAGTACTGCATAAATTTAAACATAAATCCATAACTTAAAACCTTGAGGTAATATTGAATTAAGTCAATGATTAAGTGTTAGAAAACTAGTTTATTTATAAAGTTGATTATGGAAACATTTATGAAAATAATTTTAAGTTTATAAAACTTTATTTTTGTTTTTATATGTCTTAGAATAGCTATCCTTTTGGGTCATGTTAATGAACATGTTCATTTCTGTCACCTTCAGAAGGTATGAACAGAATGGGTATAGTGGTAGATGGTTGTGTTGTATACTTAGGAGTTCGGTTAATCTGTTAACATGATTGCATGTGACCATTGTCAATTATTAACATCCATCCAATTCTCTCTGAAATAGAAATTACTAAATTGGTTAAATGTTATAATTAATATGTAATTATTATGTATTAATTATGTAGTTATAATTAATATAGTTGAAACTCTATTAGGGGAAAATATAATAGAAAAACGCAGGGTAGTAGAAAAGACTCTTGTTTTGCAAAGACATAGGGGTTCTAAAGGTAAGTATCACTTAGTTCCAGGATATGAAAGAGCAGTGAAAAATGAAACTTGGGGTTATAGTAAGTTGAAGAGGTTGGATGAAAGTGAACTTTATTTACCTTTCTTAATATAATTGGCCCTTAAAAAAAACTATGTAGTATGCTGAAATTTTGGAAAAGTTCATTTAGTTTTGGAGGCTAAGGTACAAGGTAAATATTTTTTAAAGACTTTTACTGCCAAATGTTATATTAATGAAAATTGGTGGCATTTCTCTTTTAAACCACCTCTGGATCCATTTTCAAAAACCTTGGAATGAACTTCATCAATTGGGATATCTTTTTAACTAGTGTCTAGAGATGAAGTTTATATATAAAACTAAAGAGACTGAGCATCCCAATACAGTCCTCTTTGCACCCCATCATCTATTGTCTGGCTAGAAAAGTATGAATTCTAGTTAATGTTTAAATTGATTGATTTTTTTGACTCACAATTATGTCCATATTGAGTATCCACAAACTGCTTATTGGTATACATCAGTTAATTTCCTTTTAAAAGTGGGTTGTTGTTTATGACTTTGCCTTCTTCTGTTGTTTTTGTTTCTTCAAAGGAACCACTCAGGATGACAATACTAAACAAAGTGATGATGATCATATTGGCATGGTGCTAACCTGTTTCTACATTTTTATAGTTTTTTTCTTTTCGTGTTTATCCAATTGCTTCTATTTACTTCTTCAGTTGCTGCAAGTTCTGTGCTGTTTAACCTCACACTTTGGGGTTAGCTGATATTATTTTTCATGCCCAACTGGTGCAGGACTATCCTTCTACAGCCCACTCTACAACCAGCTAGGCTATTCTTCCTCTGTTCATGATACATTGCTGTTGTGTATTCTAATTAATAGGATAATTCATGTTTATTAATGCTATTTATAGTATTCCCGTGATGCTACATTCTTTATTTTATTCCAACAATATATAGTTCATCATGGATCATTTTATTAAAATGATGCTATTAGTCTGTATTCTGAGGTTCTGAATGAACAGTCACCAATTATTATTCTTCCATGCCTTTTCAGTATACTCCAATGTAGATTTGTCCTCTGACTGTCTCTCTCAAATGAAGTCTGGTATAGTTCTGTGGTTCCCAAATATCAGTCCATAGGTGAGTGCCCTTCTCATATATAAAATCACCCGGAAGTCTTATTCAGATACAGACTTCCTAGTCTTTTTTTTTGGGCATGGGATCTGGTTGTTTGCCTTATAGAATAGTGCTTATTACCATTAACCCTGTATTCAAAACTCCTAGGTTTGAATTTTAGCTTCTACATTTATGTGATGTGTGACTTTGGGTAAATCATTAATCTCTCAAGTCCCAGTTTCCTAATCCATAAAATGGGAGTAATAACAGTGCCTAACTCAAAGTGTTATGGTGAGGATTTAAATGAGATTATATTGATAGGGAGTTCTTTAATAGTTTCAGGCACATATTAAGCTTTACAAGAATGTGTGTTAAATAGATCAGCAGTTATCCTAGATAATTTTTACACAAACAAGGTTTATGAATCATTAAAACAGAAAAATCCAGGCTTTGAAGTTCTTGACTTGTTTCTTACTGAAGATATGTCTTTTCTTCCAATGATTCTCACCAAGGCTAGGGGTATCCCTAGCTGATGATTTAAAAAATATATGAAGACATTTTTGGTTGTCACAATGATTTGATGGTTCTATTAACTCTGATAGGGTAGAAAAAACTGAGATCCACTTGTAAAGAAATAGACTGAACCACAGACTCTTAAGCAGCTAGACCAGCAGGGCAAAGGTAATATCACAATCTAAGGAATTCTGTCAGAAGGTAGAGGGCCTGGATACTGGTCTGGTGGTGTTTACAAGGATGTTTGGAGGATTTGAGAGAGGGACGACCCGGTTCTTATCACAGAAGTTTGAGGGGAGAATGCAGGGACTTTGCCCTAATAATAAAGCACACTGGGCTGGTCTTGGCCCCTTCAAGGGAGAAGTTAGAATCTCCAAGGACTGGGCTAGAGGTGAGTAGATGTTTTCTGTTTGAGATAAAATTGATACTGAAGTTTAGCTTTAGCTATGGAATGTGAAGATTAGGGACCCTTGTACCTGATCCTGTAGCCACAATCGCTTTGGGGCTTTGGTAAGGTCAGGGGCTTAGGATGAGATGAGTGTGTGCCTAGGGTGCAAAATTTAAAGATGCACTCACTCTCAGGTCCTGCAAGTGTGTGTCTCTCTGAATTTTCCACCCAGGCACCTCACGTTTCTTATCCTGGTCTCAACTCTGCTCTCCTCCTACCTCCATTCGAAGAGTTCTTATTGGTGTTTCTGTCTTATAATCTAGCAGTCAATGTGGCTTGTGAATGACACTAGTGAAAGATGCTTTACAAGCTGCCTGTACTTGCCGTACATACCTTTACATGTCTGTTTATCAGAATTATCTTATCTTCTTTTGAACTCTGCCACATGGATGCCACTGTCCTCTGAATGTCCAAACAACTAAGAACACGCTTAAAATGTTTTATTTTACATTTTAAAAAATATATTTTCTTTATTTGTTTTTATGTGGTGCTAAGGATTGAATCCAGTGCCTCACATATGTGAGGCGAGTGTTCTGTCACTGAGCCACAACCCCTACCCTGGTTTACATTTTTGAAAAAGCAAAATTAAACACAGCCATCTCTGTGAGTTAGATCATGGTACATGGTTGAGTCAGTTAAATAAAGTAGTTATTGAACCTTTAATATCAGCGGAGTAAGCAAATAGTGATTAGGCATTTGTTGTACCAAATTTGTAATTTGACACTTTTAAAACATGCAGAAGGTTAGATGCTGCAGCACACACCATAATCCCAGCTACTGGGGAGGCTGAGGGAGAAAAATCAAGAGTTCCAGGCCAACCTTACAACATAGCAATTTAGCAAGACTCTGTCTCAAAATAAAATAGAAATGGCTGGGAATGCAGCTTGATGCATGAGGTCCTGGATTCAAGCCCTAGTACTGTAAAAAAAAAAAATGAAGGAAGGAAAATCATGCAGATATGTGTCCACCTGAGTGAATCAACAAGAACAAGTAAAGTATACATGATATAGTAGTGATAACTATTTACAAATTCAGAGTATATTTTTCTTTATAGAATCCCCTCATTATAATACAGAAGTCTTCTTAGCTGAGGTGATTTTACCCTTAGCTGGAAATAATAAAATTTTAACAAGTCATTAATCAAAATTTATTTATGGCCACCATACATTTCTGTCGTGGCATCTTAAATTAGTTTCTCTTTGTGAAGCAACTAGTCAGGAAAATTCCACCTGTATTGCTATGGTGTAAGCAAGCAAGTTACCTCAGTTCACCTGTGTTTGCCTGTAGGTTTTGTTTGGTTTAAAAATCATTGCAATGTTGACTTGACCTAGGAAAACAAAACAAAACAACACATGGATATGTGTTTGAGTGCCCAATGATTTTATAGTGGAAGTTGGGTGTGTAAGGCTGAGGTTAAATTCTGGATCACCAAAGCAATACTTACTGTTGGTTTAATGTTAATCATAGGTGTGGCTTCCACTGTGCTTGAGGCTATGTGGTTGAAGCCTTCTGAAAGTAGGGTCACAGGATGGCTTTTGCAGGAGGAATGTATGTAGGATCAAGGGAAGTGGGAGGAGATGAAAGTGTTTGAGGGAAGTTGGGCACTTAGAACTTGGGATGCTATTTTGTTTGAAAAATCAGAAATTATTATGCCACTTGTGATTTTACTTGGAGTCAAGTTAAGACAAAAAACAAATAGATAGAGTCCTCTGTGGGTATAAACCAGTTATTGTGTTTTCTTCTACAATGTACAGGGTTTAAATTAAAGTGTTTAGTTTGACTCTTTTAAGAAACCTTTATCTAGGTTGAACATTCCTCTCAGAAGACTCATGAGATCCTGAATCATTTTTTCACTTATTCAATTCAGGAATTCATTCATTCATAAACTTTGTTTTCTTGAAGAACATGAAATCTTTAATGAATTTCATAAGGACAGTAGCCAAAATATTATGTCCCTTATGAAATACAAGTAAAGTTACTTAATAGAGAAAGATATAGAGAAAGAACGAGAAAGGAAAGACATGTCCTTCCTGAGAAACACAATCGGAAGCTAGATCTCTGAAACTAGTGTAATATAATCCTTTATTAGAGAGATAAGTTCTCTTAGAGTAATAGAAGTTTCCGAGCTATACAATATATTATTTTTGTCTTTATTATTCATGACTAGTGGTTTTAGATTCTAAAATCATAATTTCTGATAAGAAGAGTTTCATTATAAAAATTAACTTAATCCCTATCGATAAATAAAACAAAATGCAACAAAAGCAGAAAAAAAAAACTGTAGCATCCTGTCAATTCCTCTTTGAAGTAGTTAGGAAATTATTTCACACCTCTGGATAAGAAAATTCCAGCCTAAAAATATAAATTCCTAACTTTTAAATATGACATAGCTCTAATTCACTGTACAACTGAAAATGTTTTAAGAACTCTATGCCTCAGTTTCCTTGTCTGCAAAATAAGTGTAATCATAAGTATCTGCATTATAAGAGTGTTATGAAACTCATAAAAGGGTTACTTAAATATGAATAGGACAAAAAATAAAAACAAACTAATATTGTAAATCCTTTGGATATGTAATACTCAAAAATAAATTTCCAGGAAAAAGAGTTTGAAATGCTCTTTTGAGATCCAGTTCATCTCTAAGGATGCAGTCTTAATAAGCCACCTAGGAAGACCTTTCTTTCCTAAGTGCTTTAGCTGTAAAGCAATAGTTATAAAAAATTCAACACACAGTTAAAATTCCCAAGTAGATTCCCAGAGGTTCTAGATTTGGAGGGAATCTGTATTTTGAAACAGGCCCTGTAAGTGCTTGTGAAGAGGCATTTGATCATTAGACCACATTTTGATAAGTATTACTTCTGTTTGTTCACAAGCTTCAGTTTTATTTTTCCTGGTAGAAATTAGCACCTTCTTTGAAAAACTTTTTATCATGAAAACTTTCAAACATATACAAAAAACACGAAGAGAATAGAGAAACTCTATGTTCTTATTACTCAGCTTTAATCATTCTCAACTTGTGGACTCCTGTTTCATATATGTCCCCAACCCCTTGTCTTCTCCCTCATCTTGAAGCAGACCTCAGATTCCATATCATTTTGTGCATGAATCATTCATTGTGCATCTTTTTAAAATAAGAACTTTAAAGATATATAATTAAGGGCTGGGGCTGTAGCTCAGTGGTAGAGCGCTTGCCTACCATGTGTGAGGCACTGGGTTCGATCTTTAACACCACATAAAAATAAATAAAATAAAGACATTCTGTCCATCTATAACTACAAAATTTAAAAATATTATCAAGTTATTACTTATAAAAATAACAGCAATTCACTATAATTAAATATCCAAATACTATTTTAAAATTTCCAGATTGTTTCATAAATTCTCTTTTTATACTTTGTCCAAATAATGTTCTACATATATGTGTAGATTACAGTTGATTATTATGTCCCTCAATTCTTTAAATCTGTAGATTTCCTCCTTTTCTTACCCTTTCTCCTTCAATCTCTTCCTCTCTGCTCATTCACAGTTTATTTGATAAGAAATGGGGTTGTTCTGAACTCTGGATAGGGCAAAGGAATGGAAGGGGAAGGGAGAGGGCATGGGGTAAGAAATTATGGTGGAATGAGATTGAAATCATTATTCAAAGTACATGTATGAAGACACGAATGGTGTGAATATATTTTGTATACAACCAGAAATATGAAAAAGTGTGCTCTATATATGTGGCTTCATATATATATGAATTGTAATTCATTCTGTTGTCATATATAACAAATTAGAATAAAAAAATTAAAAAAAAGAAATGGGGTTGTTCTGTAGAATTTAACAGTGTCTGGGTTAAACACGTATCATGTTTTCCAAACCACTGAAGTTATTAATATTCTATCTTTGTCAGTGAGAGCTTCTTTAAGTTAACTCCTGAGTCCTTTGACATGACATACTAATACTTTTAATTTAAATCACGATTAAAAGGTTTTTCCATATTTTTATTGGTGCATTATAATTATACATGATGGTAGTCTTTGATAGTTGAATGTGAAAAGATGTTGCAGATTCACTTTGTGTATTTTTTGCCCTAGACTTAAGATCAGTTAATTTTCCAAGAAGCCCTGCATTGTTTAGTTGGAAAATAGTGTTAGAGACACAATCTTGGTGCTGATGTGGGAGATGATTAATTGCTAATGAGATGATCATATCTGTTCTATCTAGGTCTTCTCTGAGTAAAAAGCTAGGAAATGATTTTTTAAAGATAAAATGCATCATGAAGCCATACTAATACTTTTAATTTAAATCAGGATTAAAAGGTTTTTCCATATTTTTATTGGTGCATTATAATTATACATGATGGTGGGATGTATTGTTATGTATTTGTACATACACACAGTAGAACAATATAATTTGGCTGGTACCATTCTCCTTTGGTCCCTTTTCTCTACTGATCTCTCTTCAATTTTCAGGAGATCCTCTGCCAACTTTCTCTTCCTTTTTCCTGTGTAGCTTCCACATAAGAAAGAATTTATAACCCTTGACTTTTTGAGTTTGGCTTATTCTGCATAACAAGCTCTATTTTCCTAAAAATGACACAATTTCATTTTTCCTCATGGGTGAATAAAACTCCATTGTGTATATAAAACACATTTTCTTTATCCATTCATCAATTGATGGACACCTAGACTGGTTCTATAGTTTGCCTATTGTGAATGGTGCTGCTATAAACATGGGTATGCATGTATTACCATAGTATGATGACTTTAATTCTTTAGGATAGATGATAAGGTTTTAAATTATAATAATAATAAAATGACCAGCAACAATATGATTCTTCAGGGAATCTCTCACTAAATATTTACAGTTAATTACTATGCCCTTGATAGATTTTTTTTGGGGGGGGTGGTTACTGGGGATTGAACTTGGGGGTATTTGACCACTGAGCCACATCCCCAGCCCAAATTTTGTATTTGATTTAGAGACAGGGACTCACTGAATAACTTAGGGCCTTGCTGTTGCTGAGGTTGGCTTTGAAGTCACGATCCTCCTGTCTTAGTCTCCAGAGCCACTGGGATTACAGGTGTGCGCCACCACGCCCTGCCAATTATTAAATTGTATGGTCCAGTTTACTTATTTTTTCTTTATAGATTGTGCTGTTGTGGTTTAATCTAAAAGTTCTTACCTAAACCAACATCACAAATATTTATAATAGCTTGAGATTTTCCATTTAGACCTATAATGTATTTTGAGTTCATTTTTGTAGTGGATGTGAGGTGTAACTATAGCATCAGATCAGGCGGTGCTTGTCTTTCTGTACCTGGCTTATCTCAATTCATATAATGTCCTCTAACTCCACCCATGTTGTTACAAATGACAGGATTTCAATCTTTTTAAGGGTTAGTAGTATTTTGCTGTATATTTATACCATATGTTCCTTATCCATTAACCACTGATTAACAAGATTGTTTTCATTTCTTGCCTATTATATAGTACTGCAGTGCACATAGGCATGCAGATGGCTCTTCAATATGCTGACTTCATTTTCTTTGGATATATACCTCATAGTGGGATTGCTGTATCATTTAGTAGTTCTATTTTAATGTTTTGAGGAACCTCCATACTGTTTTCCACAGTGACTGCAATAATTTACATGTACACTGACAGCATACAAGAATTAATTTTCCTCTATATCCTTGCCATTACTTATTTCTTTTTGTCTTTTTAATAATAGTTTTTCTTATTGGAGTGAAGTGTTATCTCATTGTGGTTTTATTTACATTTCCCTGATGATTAATGATGTTGAGCATTTTTCTATATGTCTTTTTTTGAGAAGTGACTATTTAGGTAAGTTACTTGTTTTTTGTTACTGAGTTTTTTTTAATACACTTACATATTCTGGGTATTAAACTCTAGTCAGATGTATAGTTTGAAAATATTTCCTCCTATTTTGTAGGGTGTTTTTTTACTCTGATGGTTGTTTCCTTTGCTGGACAGAAGTTTTTTGTGTTTGCAATGATACAAATCTAACCCAGGGCCTCATACATGCTAGACAAGTGCTCTACCACTGAGCTACATACCCACCCCTGTGCGAAGCTTTGTAGTTTGATGTCATACCATTGATCTGTTTTTGCTTTTATTTCCTGTGCTTTTGAGGTCTTGTCAAGAAAAGTTCTTGCCCATTTCAATGTCCTCAGTGTTTCCCATTTTTTTTCTTGTAGTTTCAGGTCTTACAGTTAAGTCTAATCCATTTTGAGTTGATTTTTGTAACTATTAAGAGACAGGAGTCTAGTTTAATTAATCTCCCACGGGTATACATTTTTTCCAACATCATTTATTGAAAAGACTGTCCTTTTTCCACTACTTAAATCTTTGTTGAAAATCAGTTTATGGATGCATGGGTTTCCTTTTAGATTCTGTATTTTGTTCCGTTGGCCTGTGTATCTGTTTTTTATGCCAATTTGTAGTATAAAGTCAGGCAGTATAATGGATCCTGCTTTGTTCTTTTTGTTCAAGTTGGCCTTCACTATTCCCAGTTTTTGGTACTTCAATACAAATTTTAGGATTGTTTTTTCCCATGAAAAATGAAAATTGGTATTTTCATATATTTCAACATATATATGAAATATATATTTTTTCATATTACATTTTCTGTGAAAAATTCCATTGGTGTTTTAATAAGGCTTTCATTGAGTCTGTAGATCACTTTGAACATTTAATCTTTATGGACATTTTAACGTTATTGATTCCTCCAACCTATGAATGTGGGCTATCTTTTAATTTGTCTGTGTACTCTTCATTTTTTCTCATCATTGTTTTATAAATTTTATTGTATAGATCTTTTACCTCTTTTGTTAAATGTATTTCTAGGTATTTTATTTTGTTGTAGCTATTGTAAATGAGATTGATTTTTATTGATCTCTTTTTCAGATAATTTTGTGTTGGTGTAGGACAGTGCTATTGAATTTATATGTACATTTGTATCTTGGAACTTTGCTAATTCATTAGTTCTAGAAATTTTCTTTTTTTTTTTGATGGAGTCTTTGGGGTTTGCTCTCTGTAGGATCATGTTGGCTGTCAACAAGGACAATTTGACTTCCTCTTTTCCCATTTGAATGCCCTTTATTTCTCTCTCTTGACTGATTTCTTGTGTTGAAATGGGCATCTTTGTCTGATTCCACATTTTAGATAGTAAAGCCTTCAGCTTTTCCCTATTCAGTATGATGTTGGTTGTTGGTTTGTTAAATATATCCTTTATGATGTTGAGGTATATTTCTTTTATAACTCAATTTATTAGTTCTGAGTTTTTAATCATAAAGAGGTGTTGAATTATTTATTTATTTCCTTCCTTCTTTCCTTACTTATTTGTGGTGCTGGTCATCAAACTCAGAGCCTCATATATGCTAACCAAGTACTCTAGCATTTAGCCACATCACCAGCCTGTGATGTTAAATTTTATAAAATGCTTTTTCTCCATTTATTGAGGTGCTCATAATGTTTTTGTGCTTCATTGTGTTGATGTGGTGTGTAACACTTATTGATTTTCATATTTATGAACTATCCTTGCATCCCTGGGATGAATCCCACTTGATCATAGTGAACAGTGTTTTTAATGTGCTGTTGGATTTGGGTTGTTAGTATTTTGTTAAGGATTTTTGAATCTGTGTTCAAAATCATAGATATTGATGTATAGCTTATTTTTTATGGTTGTTGCTGTCTCCTAATTTGGTTTTGATATCAGGGTAATTCAGTCCTTGTAGTATGAGCTTTGAAGAATTCCCTTCTCTTCAAGTTTTTAAAATAATTAAGGAAAAATTTGTATTAGTTCTTCAACTGTTTTATGTATTTCAGCAATTCATCTATCTGGTCCTGGGCTTTTCTTTTATGGGAAAGTTTTAATTGTTGATTCAATCTCATCACTCACTAGTGGACTGCTCAAGTTTCCTATTTCCTTATGATTCAATCTTGGTACAGTGTATGTGTCTCAAAATTTGTTCATTTCTTCTAAATTATTATATTTGTTGACTTATAGTTGTTTATAATAATGTCTAATTATTTTTATTTTTTGTGGTGTCTGTTTGTAGTTTCCTTTTTCACTTATGATTTGAGTCTTTCTGTTTTAGTCTAACCATAACTAAACTAAAATTTACCTTTAATTGTTAGATATTTAGATTGTTTTAAACACTTGCTATTATAACTAACACTACTGAACATTCTTTTTATACATAATTACTTGTATGTATCACATATTTTTAAGAGAAATTCCTAAAAGTGGAGTACCCAACACAAAGTAAATATGTATTTTTAAACCTTTTATGCATTTTAACAAATTGCCCTGCAGAAAAGATGTTATAGATACATCAGTAAATACCAGAGTCCCATTTACTTCTTGGATTCCTTGGTATGATAGGAGATTGAATATTTTCCCCATCCTTTGTGTTATAAATTTAATGGGGAGAGGGGAAAATGGTATTATCTTGTTTTTTTAATGAAATGTAATATTTTCTCCACATCTTTGAGATCATTTGTTTTTCTTTTGTGCTAAGAAGTGGCACAAGTCTTTTAAGAGGATTCTTTAATATGTGCATTGTTTTGTCTTTCTTTTTTTAAATATTTTTTAGTTGTTAGTGGACCATTTTTTTTTCATTTATATATGGTGCTGAGACTCGAATCCAGTGCCTCACAGGTGCTAGGCAAATGCTTTACCAGTGAGCCACAACCCCAGCACTGTTTTGTCTTTCTTATCACTTATTACTAAAAGTGGGTGAGGGCATTAAAGCTACTTCTTTCCCATTTTTTCCAAGTTAAGCAAAATTCCCAGAATAACATCTTTACTTCTGGGAAGCCATGCTATTTTAATATCTTGGTAATAAAACATAAAATGAGGTCATATACCTCAAGTTATGGAGGGTTTTTTTTGGACTCTGTCTGAGACATTGTAATAAGGAGTAAACTCCCATTTTTGAAGCTATCATGGTTTAAGTCCCAATACTTACACATATAGATGCAAATATTTAAGTAAAAATACTAAAAATATATTGAATCCATTATCATATTGGAAGAAGACCACAACAAAGTAGAATTTTTCTGAGATAACAAAGGATGGTTTCCTTGTTGATGTTCTAAATAAAACCAAGATGTTAATAGAAAAAGACAACTAAGCAACAGTGTTCAGAGAGTTTAAACAAAGTAATTAAAGTAATTTTCTTAATACTCTTGCATCCAAGAATTATCCTGGGTGAAGTACAATTACTCTAAGTGCATCAAGGATATTTATAAAAGTTCCCAAAGTAAAAACTAATAGGTGTTTTTTAGTAGCAAGTGAGCACACATGAACACATAATGATATCAACAGATATCAAAATCTGATTCTATAAGGAAAGATTTCATAATAGTACATTTCAGATATTACACTGCAGGTCTGTTTAACTAAATTTTAATCAGAAGAATTATTACTGTTTGGGGGAAATGTTAATAATGGTTTTAATGTATATTTCTTTTTAAAAAGAATTTTTAGATGTCAATGGACTTTTATTTTACTCTTTTATTTATATGTGGTGCTGAGAATTGAACCCAGTACCTCACACATGCTAGGCAAGCGCTCTTACCACTGAACCACAACACCAGCTTAACGTATATTTCTAAAAGTAAAAATTAATGTTTTATATCAACATAATAGCTTTTTTGCATGTATCAAATATTCAGTGTAGAGTTTTAAGTTTAGGAAAACATGCCTACATGAATGTACTTAAATTATGATTATGAGAAATTTAAGTCATACTTAAATTATGAATATGAGAAATGTGTGATGAAAATAATCTTGTTGTTCATTTAAACTTAAAGGAAAGTTCCCCAGACATTAAAATTAAAATGATAAAGCTTAAGCCCTATAATTACTACTACTTAGCAAAGTACTTTGCACCTTTTTTTTTTTTTTTGTACTATATATTGAACCCAGGGACACTCTACCTGAGTTACACCCGTCATTCTTTTTCTCCTTTCCTCTCTCACTTTTTTCTTTCTTCTCTCCCTCTCCCCTTTCCCTTCCCTCTCCCTCTCTGTTTCCTTCTCTCTGTCTTTCTTTTTTTATTTTGAGGCAGGGTCTCACTAAGTTACTGAGGATCTGAGTTACTGAGTCTGTTCTTGAACTTGCATCTTCCTTCCTCAGTTTCCCAAGTTGCTGTCATTACAAGCATGTACCATGGCATCCAGCTGGCACCTTTTATTAGGTATTCAAATATTTGTTGAATTCAACTGAAACCAGTTTTGCAGCCATTGAAAACCATTTCACAATTTTGTTCATGGAACTCTACTACGATAAAAGGTCAATGAGAAAATAAATAGTCCTGGGCCTCGATATCATCTCTGTACTAATAAGATGTGTAACCTTGGACAAATCATTAAATTTGGGGGCAATATTGATCTGTGACCAGTACATTCTCAGCATTCTCTAGAACATGTGGTTTAATATTTTTTGTAGGTGATTGAATTTCTTTAGCAATATTGGATGAACTTAGGAACTTACGAAGACCTGAAATGTTAATTAACTAACAAAAACCTTATGAGATAAATAATATTATTCTGGAATACTTCTGTTCAATAGAAATATAGCATGAATCAAATAAGCAAGTCACATATTTAATATAAAATTTTCTAGTAGCCACATTTAAAAAGTAAATACAAACAGGTAAAATGAACTTCAATAATATATTTTATTTAACTCAATATTCAAAACATTATTATTTTACCATGTAAATCAATATAAAAATTGAGGTATTTTACCTTTTAAAATATTGACTTCAAAATTCATTTAGGTATTTTACACATAGCACATCTCAATTCTATACTAGACCTGCTGACTTAATAAAATAATACAATATAGTGTCTGCCATTATTTGTGTGAAATCTAACATTCTGGCCAAATCAATCTTAAGATGATTTTCAAGCACATTGGTTGAAAACAGTTTCCTTTTCTTGATTTATAAAATGGGTAAACTGGATAAAATATTCTATGCAAGCTCTTCTACTTCTGATATATTAACATCAGAATTACCATTAGGTGTGGTTCTAAGTGCTTTGCAAAAAAGAGACAATTAACATTATTGTATATGGTGTGTATATTTTATATGTGTATCCTATTTTATTCCATAAAAGCTTTGAGGCAGAAACTGTTTGGAGAATGAAGTCAGGATGGAGGAAAAAATGAAAGAAGGGATGCAGAGAATTAAAGGAAAAAAAGAGAGGGAGAGAGGATTGAGGGAAGAATAAAAAGAAGGGAGGAAGGAAAAAGAATTACTGGAGAAGGGTTGAATATTAGAAATGTCAATTTTATTAGATTGATAGATAATTATTTATGGTATCAAGTGAAATTTCAAAAAGAAGGCTTGGCAGTTTGGTGCAGTGCTCTTTTAAGCTACAAAGTACATTTAAAAAACAGATCATGTCCCAAGAACTCTGTAGACTGTGAACTTATTTACGTGTGGCACAGGCCTAACAGACCTTGGGCTTTGTGATCACAGCCCTGTAAACTATAAAGTTCACATCATTATGAGAATGACCAAGCATGAAATCTTACTCCCTAGATTGTCTTGTTCAATGATATTTAAAAGATGTAAAATCAGTGCAAATATGTTTCAACTTGCAAATTTTACTTTTAAAAGTTGAGTGAGATCTCTAAGTAAATTAAGAGATACTCTTTATTGAAGTCTACAGTGTTGACATGTCAACTTTTGGATGAATTGACAGGTAAACCTCCAGAGAGTAGAACAGAGAGGAGATATACCAGCTGTGATCAGTAATGGGAATTTTGAATGTAGTTTTCATGTAAGTTGAATTAAAATTCTGTCCTTGCACATGCATGATATTATTTGTTGGACTGTGAACCATTTGAGCATGTAGTCCCAGTGCCTTCCATAGCTCTTGGCACGTTGTAGGAGATTTCATTCACCTCTGGTGACTTCCATTATCATTTATATGTTGACAGCTCTCGATTTATAACTTTAGTCCAAGTCTTCCCTCTGAGTCCAGACTCATTTTTCTCAAGCCCACCACTTAGATGAAACACAAGTGTTTTGCACTCAGTGTGTCCCAGTCTGAATTCATGACCCTTCTACTTTTGCTCCTCCTCCAGGATTCTTTATCTATAGATGACGTGTCCTAACTACTCAAGTTTTTGAAACCTTGACTCAGGATTCTTTATCTCTTATGTACTATCAGTCACCAACATCATCTGAATTTTTCTCAGGTGGATATCTTGAATCTATTCACCTTTTCCCATTTTTCTCCCGTCACTTTGATCCAACATATTTTACCTGACTACTGCAACTGCCTATTTTCCCAGTGGCCACTCACTCAGGCATCTCTGCACTCCAAAACTGTAGGGACTTTAAAACATGCAAATCTTATCATGTTAGCACCTGTTTAAAGTATTCAAATTCTCAGCAGTGCTCTTAGGATAAGTACTAAACTCTCTTTCTGGGTCTTGCCTGGTCCTCACTTGTGCTTTTTTCCCATTTGCTTACTAGTTTCAGATTTTTTAGTGTTCTTTCTCTTTCTAGTATACTCCTCTTTTCACCTCAGGTGCTTCCAATATGCTGTTCTCCTTAGCTCAGCACACACAGAGAATTCCAACTCATTTGTCAGGTTTCAACCTAAATGTCACTTCCTCCTACAAGCCTTTCCTGAAAGAGTAGGTTAAGTCCCTTTTTATGTGTCCTTGTATCTCTCTGTATTCTTTTGTGATCACTATCACATTTGTAATGTTGGCCCAATATTTATTTTTCCATGTGGGTTTGGACATGTTTCTCATGTATTGCTGTATCCCCAGTAACTAGCACAGGAGCTGCTCGACTGTAGGCGATCCACAACAAAAAATTGTTGAAATACTAAAGGGATGGATAAATATATTCTTATCATTATTTTTTATATAGGGCAAAAAATAAATGTCTACAATTGATACAAAAATTTAATGATACAATTATAAAATCAAAGAGCTATTTCAGAGCCTGAAGGCATTTTTTTCAACTTTTTTTAGTTGTCAATGGACCTTTATCTTTTATTTATTTTTTATTTTTATGTGGTGCTGAGAATTGAACCCAGTGCCTCACACATGCTAGGCAAGCACTCTGCCACTGAGCCACAACCCCAGCCTATAAGGCATCTTTTAAAAAATATTATTTTTAGTTATATATGGGCACAATGACTTTATTTTATTTATTATTATTATTTTTTAATTTGTACACAATACATTTATTTTGTTTATTTATTTTTATGTGGTGCTGAGGATCGAACCCAGGGCCTCACACGTGTTAGACGAGCACTCTACCGCTGAGCCACAACCTCAGCCCCTTTTATTTATTTTTTTATGGGTTGCTGAGAATCAAACCCAGTGTCTCACCCATGCTAGGCAAGTGCTCTACCACTGAGCCACAACCCTAGCCCTAGAAGCCATCTTAAAAATCACCAATTGACTTTATTTTAACCTTAGTTACATAGGAGAATCACTTGGATTGATTAAATTGGAATCCCTGCAGGAGATAGGTTCTAAAATCTCCTAAAGTGATTCTAGTGGGTACGCATGAAATATAACTATTAATCTGGTCTAACTCTACCTTTTTCTATAAATGAGGAAATTGAAGTTCAGAGTTCCTAAGTGACTTTTTCTAGATAACACAGCTAGTGTCTCTATTAGTGGTCCATTAGGAAATATACTTCCTTATATTAATAGCTGGAAAAATAGGAACTGATAAGAAGGAATGCTTCTCAGTCCCTAAAATTAGTGATCTCTTTCTCCAGAGTGCCTAATTTCTGATTGTCAATTGAGCCTGAAAATCATCAGATCAGTTGGTAAAATATTATTCAATATTTTAGGGGTTTCTTTGTCTCATCTGATCACAAGACTCACCTGGGATGCTTGTTAATTCAAGGCTTTATTTCAGATATTCTGATGCTGTAGGTATGGAGCAGGGCCCAGGAATTGGAATGCCTAATAAATACTCAAGTGATATTATCATCCGTTATGTTGGGAATCATTGGCTTAGATGATGTCATAATTTCCACCTCTAGAGATGCCAGTAAAGAGGCCATAAAGAGCCAATCCAGCACAGTGATTTGGGTTTACTCCCAAGGAAGAAGGTCAGTGTCAAAGACCATGGTGCACAAGTCAAGTGTACTGATAAGAAAGAGACACCCAGAGACTTGAAAGCTAAGGGCAGTTCAAGACCTAGGCTGGAAATGAGTTGGCAAATGGTAGGAGTGAACACGAGGTGACCTCATATTGGGTGGAGCCCCAGACATAAAAATGAGATCAGAGACATGTATTTCTCTGAATGTTCTGCCTATTCCTAAAGCTGCTGGAGGAGTCTATGGAGTCCATTTGTGAGGACTCACCAAGAACCTTCTGTGAGGATAACGGATAAGTGTGAGATATGATACTAGCATGCAGCAAAATGACAATCCACTTGAAAAACATAAAACCCCAGCAGATAGTTGAGAGTGAAAATGCAGGTGATAGGTGGAATGGGTTGGACTATCAGAGCTACGAATGTCTTTAAATAGAAAGGCCTTGAGGAAGCTGTAGTAATCACAGAATGCTTTGGGGGGGGGGCTTCAACTAAAAGAGTGGCCAGGATTTAGACAGAGAGAGAGAAGGGGGTGGGACATAGAGAAAAGAGGGCATTGCTAAGCAAGGAAGCCATAGGATGAGGAGTTCAAACTGTCTTCCCATCTTCAAATATGTAGTATAGTGAAAAATAATGTGAGGGGAGGAGGGACAGCATTACAATGGGTAGAGAAAGAGATAATGTTTGAAGGGCCTTGAATATCAATTAGTGAAATTTAAATCTGGTGCTCCAGAAAATAAGGATTTATTTGTGCTTTTCTACTGGGGTAAGTAACTTTGTAAATTTATTTACTCTGATAGGAGGATGCTGAAAACTCTGGATTGACACAGGCACGTTGCAACATTTAGGGAAGGGGCTCTTGTGAGGTCCAGGAATAAAGTAAAGTTTGTAGAAACAAAAAGAAGCTAAATAGAAGAGAATCTGTATTACTCAGTGAGGGGCTTGGCAGGGAAGCTGACAAAGAGGAAGATGAGACCCTATATGAATTCACATTTCTAAGTGTATTTTTAGAATAATGCCATTATTTACCCACTCTTGTTGGAACTTACCAAAACTCTGTTGCTCTGCATAGGCATATTTAGTATAAGGGACATAGGCATAAGATGAAGATTCTTGATATCATCTCCCAACTCTGTAAAGGTAACATTCATTTTTGTTATTATCTTCTAATGGTTGTCCTGTGATTTCTGTCTATAGGTAGTACCTTTGGGTGAAGAGAGACAACACCTACATTATGGAGCTTGTAGCAAGTCAAGACTATGGAGTTAGCTGAACCTGGGCAGGTTGTGTCACCTTGGACAAGTTGGTAACATCTTGAAGACTGTATTTCCTTCTCTGTAAAATAGAGAGAACATAATTTCCATATTTGTTAGATTGATTTGAGGAATCAATAAGATGTTTGTAAAAAGTTCAGTTGAATCTAACTGGCTCTCATCCAGGGATAATTTTGCTCCCACTCATATTTATTATGACTGGGGAGATGCTACTGGCAATCTAGTACGTGCTAAATCCAGGAATGTGCTAAACATCTTATAATGAACATGATAGTCCTATACATAAAGAATTTTCTGGCCCCAAATGTCAAACTCTGATATACTGCCTGACATAAAATAAAATAGCTACCATTTTTAGAGCACTTAATACAGGTAAGACTATACTAAGTGTGTAACATTTTTTTTTCTACTTTAATCCTTTCAGAAGTCTGGTGGAAGGTGGTTACTTTTATTTGGCCCACAAATGTGAAGAAATTGGGGATCTGGAAAATCAAGAACTCTCCCTAGAACAAATAGCAGGTATATATATTCAGAAAGAACAATCTAGAGAGCTGGATTTTAACTACCATGTTATATCATCAATATAATTAATGATATGATTTTTACTATTACTGTTACATAAAGGGAATGTAAATTTTAGAACCCATTCATTAATTCAACAAAATCAGGTGCCTGATTGATATTTTAAACTTCTTGACTTTCTCCCTTCTCAGAACATGGGTAAGCCAAATGGAATAGTTATTATAGCTATCATTTTAATTAAAGATTTCTGAATGGTGATGGTGTCTCAAAGCAGTATGATAGTGGTGCCCATGGTACTGGGTAGAACAAGATATTACTCTATTCTCCCTGAGATTCTTTCTCATGGGCCACTACTATACAGATTGTAAAAACTGTCCACCCATTCTGACTTCTAACCTAAATTGCAATTTCAGTTAAAGTGTTGGGAGTTTTTATGCCCTCAAACTGGATAGTAGTCTGAAACAATTGTATCAATAATATAAATTAGGAAAATAAAGTCTTTGGTTTTTCAGCCCTTGTACTTGGCATTAACAAATCAAGGCTAAGATTACTGTTTACAGGATCTCTAAATCTAACTTGTTCTAATTATCAGGAAGTGTTACTGGAAGCCTCCAAGTTTGATTTTATTTTTTTCAATACTGGAGATTGAATTTAGGGCCACCTTACCACTGAGCTACATCTCTATCCCTTTAAAAATAATATTAAAAAAAATTTTAAGGCAAAGCCTTGCTAAGTTGCAGAGGCTGGTCTTGAACTTGAGGTCCTCCTCCCTCATCCTCCTGAATAGCTGGGATTACAGGCGTGTGCCACTGCACCCAACCTCCATCTTGATTTTTATGTTCATAATAATACAGTAATCTCTCTTTATCCTCTGGGAATATGTTCTGAGTTCCCTAGTAGATGCCTGAAACTAACTAAAGTACTGATCTCTATAACAAGTACCGCCCTGCCACATTTATCTGACAGTCAAGGCAGCTACTAAATGACTAACAAATTTCATATACAGCCTGGGTACCCTGGACAAAGGGATTTTTTTACATCCCATGTGGGCAGGGTGGATGTTATGAAATTTCATCATGGTGCTTAGAATGGTATGAAATTTAAATCTTCTGAATTGTTTATTTCTGGATTTTTTAAATTTAATATTTTTAGACCATAGTGCACCATAGGTAACTATGGAAAATGAAACTGTGCATAAGTGGGGACTACTGTAACTACAATTAGGTATTCACCTAAATGTATTATATATTTTTTAATTTGGAAAGGTTTTCATGTAAGTTATTAGAAGGGTAGACTCAGAGCCCTTAATATTCATGGGAATTATAGGAAGTACTTTGGGTAAATGCAGAACAACTTTAAAAAACTAAATGTACTCCGCTGCCTTTCCCACAACAGACACTAGTATGGCAATTTGTAAATCAATGGATGTGTAACTGATGTGATTCTGCAATCTGTGTATGGGGTGAAGGTGGGAGTTCATAACCCACTTGAATCAAAGTGTCGAATATGATATGTCAAGAAATTTGCAATGTTTTGAACAACCCACAATAAAAAATTAAAAAAAAAAACAAAAAAACTAAATGTAAATAAAGAGATAAAATATAAGCAAATGGAGCTACCTAAGAATATTTGCAAAATAAGGTAAAGGTGACTGCCTCTTTATATGCAAAAGAGATACTGAAGGAGAAAACTAGTTGGGTGCAAAGAGCCCAATAGAGAGAGTGATCCCATGGTATGGATGCCTACATAAAATCCTGGGCTGGGTAGGCTAGAGCATAAGCAGTGTAGTACCTAGGTTAGTGGTTAAGACCATGGAACCAGAACACAGCTCAGTGCTTACTTGATGTATGACCTAGGGAAAGTGACTTCCACCTTCTATACTTAGGTTTTCTTATTTGTAAAATAAAGATAATCATAGTAGTCATAGTAGTTACGTTATAGGATTGTTATAAGGAGTAAATGAGTTAATGTGTGTAGGTGTTTCAAACTCAGGCATTCTGACTCCTAAACTTGAGTTGTAAATCTCCAAGCTATAGCAGCCTAGAATTGCCATTAGTATTATTGTGGTTGTTGTTATTGCATTATCATGTAATAGCATTAATGGAGGCACTAAAGATGAGAGATCAGCTGAGGTTATAGAAATTTAGGTGTAAATTAAAAGAACCTTTGCAAAGGTATTGTATTTAAAATCAGGGGTAAAATGGAATAAATGGAGCAAAGAGTCAAACCAAGACATTACATTATACAAATCCACAAGTAGTTTGATATTGAAGCTGAAGTGCAGAGAGTGAAATGAAAGATAATAGGACTGTAAGCCCAGGGACTCTAAAATTGTATTGTGACATTGAAACTAATGCAGAAATTCTCATTTTGTCATGAGAAAGTGACAGATTTACCTTTGGAAGGTTATGCCTTTATATGTGAAAGATAAATCTAAGCTAAGCTCACCCATAGATCATCAAATTTAGTCAATAAGAAGCTGGAGACAGAAATGTAGATTAGCTTTTGTACTATACTATTATTGTATCACTGGAATAAAGTAGGTAAATTGGGAATATTGCTACTCTCACTGTATTCTTGATGTATATTCTGGGATCTGGGTGAAAAATAAACTTAAGTGACATCATTTAGAGTATGTTCAGATTCTGCTTTGCTGTATTTGCCTATTTTAAAACTACTCTGCTCTTGTATACCATGCTAAAATGTCACAAAGGTTGGTAATCTTGTTCCCAGGTAGCCAAGGATTCTTTCCAAATTCATCATCTATTTTATCAGCAATAATACTTTAATGAATGATTATTAGTAATTCGTTCAAATGTTCTGAGATTGAGTATGTTTATTATCATCTAATTGTTTTAACAGAGTTCAAATTGCTACTGATCAAATGTGGAATGCAAAAACCCAACCCTTCCCTTTCTCCTTGACTCATATTTCCCTTAGTTCAGAGTACATGTTTTATAGTTCATTTTAGAAGTTATACACTCCTAGAAGTTGACTGGGGAAGCAGCTATATCTGCATAAGAGTCCATCATAACTTTTATTAAATATCATTATAGTAACTTATTATTTAAAAATATTTTTGCTGTAGATGGACACATTACCTTTATTTTATTTATTTATATGTGGTGCTAAGAATGGAACCCAATGACTCACATGTGCTAGGTAAGCACTCTACCACTGAGCTACAACCCCAACCTACTCATTATAGTAACTTATAAAAAGTAGTTTCCTGAAGTAGAAGGGTTAGGTCAGAATTTTAAACCTCAGTGCTATTGATATTTGAGACCAGATTATTTCTTGTTGTGGTGCTTGAACTGTGCTTTGTAAATGTTTAGCTATAAGCCTGGCTTCTACCCACTAGATGCCAGTGGCGACCCCATCCTCCAAGTTGTAACAACTCAAAGTGGTTCCAGACACTATCACATGTTCCTTAGGGGGCAAAACCACTCCCAGTTAAGATTACTTGATTAAGTTATTCCATTTAAGTTATTCACATTATAACATTATGTACTGAAATCAGGGAGGGCTTTTCAGAGAAAAGGAAGCTAGAACATACTCTTAAGATTAGTGGGGATTGGCGGAAACTGCTTCTCGGTCCGGGTCCTGCTGAGGGCCGGTCAGGACTCACCTGTTGCTTTGGTTGTCCGGCAAGGGGAACGAAATGCTGCCATTCGCATAGGATACCAACATGGCAGAGATCTGATGTCATCAGAAAGCGGCGGAGGAGAGAACTTCATCAATACCAGCGGCGACAGAAACAGTTGGTCTCCTGGTGGGGGGGTGAGGCACAGACACCCGAGTCTCTCGATTTGTCGTCGAGCCAGAGGGGAGGAGCAGGCCCAGCGGCTCGCCGGTGTGGTGACCGCGTGACCCCAATTGGAGAGGGGGCGGAGCGGAGCTGCCACCCGCGCCCGGCGTGGTACACACATCACCCTAATTGGAGTAGGGGCAGAGCAGAGTCGCCACCCATGCCAGGAACAGGCCCAGCGACCTGCCGGCGGGGTAGTCACGACACCCCAATTGGAGTAGGGGCAGAGCAGAGCCACCACCTGTGCCCGAAAGGTGGGCAGATCTGCGACCGACCAGCGGGACAGGCCCAGTGGCCTGCCGGTACGACAGACACGTCACCCCATTTGGAGTAGGGGCAGAGTAGAGCCGCCGCCCGCGCCTGCAGGGTAGGCAAACCTGCAACCGACCGGCGGATCAGGCCCGGTGGCCTGCCGGCGTGGTACACTCGTCACCCCAATTGGAGTAGGGGCAGAACAGAGCCGCCGCCAGCGCCCAGAACAGGCCCAGTGACCTGCCGGCGTGGTAGCCACGACACCCCAATTGGAATAAGGAGAGAGCAGAGCCGCCGCCCGCACCTGCAGGAAAGATACGCAAGCAGTATGAAAAGACAAGGAAAGAAAGGACCACAAGCAATGCAGGTCAACGCAACTTTAGAAGAGGTAACAGCTGCAGCAGATGGAATGTCAGATAAAGAATTCAGGATATACATGCTTCAGATGATCTGGAGTATCAAGGAAGACATTAAACAGCAAAATCAGACAATGAAAGATCACTTCGACAATGAATTACGCAAACAAATCCAGGAAGCAAAGGATCAACTATACAGGGAGATAGAGGTTATAAAAAACAAACAAACAGAAATCCTAGAAATGCAGGAAGCAATAAACCAACTTAAAAACTCAATGGAGAATACTACCAGCAGAGTAGAACACTTAGAAGATAGAACATCAGACAATGAAGACAAAGTATTTCAACTGGAAAAGAACATAGACAGCTCAGCAAGACTGTTAAGAAACCATGAGCAGAACATCCAAGAAATATGGGATAACATTAAGAGACCAAACTTAAGAGTCATTGGGATACAGGAAGGTACAGAGCTCCAAACCAAAGGAATGAGCAATCTATTCAATGAAATAATACGAGAAAACTTCCCAGACTTGAAGAATGAGACAGAATCCCAAATCCTAGAAGCCTACAGGACGCCGAATGTGCAAAATCATAAGAGATCCACACCTAGACACATTATAATGAAGATGCCCAACATACAGAATAAGGAGAGAATTTTAAAAGCTACAAGAGAAAGGAAGCAGATTACATTTAGGGGTAAGCCAATCAGGATAACAGCTGATCTTTCAACACAGACTCTGAAAGCTAGAAGATCCTGGAATAACATATTTCAAACACTGAAAGAAAATGGGTTCCAACCAAGAATTGTGTATCCAGCGAAATTAAGCTTCAGGATGGAAGATGAAATTAAAACCTTCCACGATAAACAAAAGTTAAAAGAATTTGCAGCTAGAAAACCATCTCTTCAAAACATCCTCGGCAAAACATTACAGGAAGAGGAAATGGAAAATAACAATGAAAACCAACAGTGGGAGGTAGGACAGTAAAGGGGGGGGAAATAATCAAAGAGGAAAACAAACCATGTTTAGTAACAGAAATAAACAAATATGGCTGGAAGAACAACCCATATCTCAATAATAACCCTAAATGTTAATGGCTTAAACTCACCAATTAAGAGACACAGGCTAGTAGAATGGATCACAAAACAAGACCCAACAATATGCTGCCTACAGGAGACGCATTTGATAGGAAAAGACATACATAGGCTGAAGGTGAAAGGTTGGGAAAAATCATATCACTCATATGGACTTCGGAAACAAGCAGGAGTGTCCATACTCATATCAAATAAAATAGATTTCAAGCCAAAGTTAATCAAAAGGGATAAAGAGGGACACTACATACTGCTTAAGGGAACCATACACCAACAAGACATAACAATCATAAATATTTATGCCCCAAACAATGGTGCAGCTATGTTCGTCAAACAAACTCTTCTCAAGTTCAAGAGTCTAATAGACCACCATACCATAATCATGGGAGACTTCAACACACCTCTCTCGCCACTGGACAGATCTTCCAAACAAAAGTTGAATAAGGAAACTATAGAACTCAATAACACTATTAATAACCTAGACCTAATTGACATATATAGAGTATACCACCCAACATCAAGCAGTTACACTTTTTTCTCAGCAGCACATGGATCCTTCTCAAAAATAGATCATATATTATGTCACAGGGCAACTCTTAGACAATATAAAGGAGTAGAGATAATACCATGCATCTTATCTGATCATAATGGAATGAAACTGAAAATCAACGATAAAAGAAGGAAGGAAAAAGCATACATCACTTGGAGAATGAACAATAGGTTACTGAATGATCAATGGGTTATAGAAGACATCAAGGAGGAAATTAAAAAATTCTTAGAGATAAATGAAAACACAGACACAACATATCGGAATCTATGGGACACATTGAAAGCAGTTCTAAGAGGAAAATTCATTGCTTGGAGTTCATTCCTTAAAAAAAGAAAAAACCAACAAATAAATGATCTCATACTTCATCTCAAAATCCTAGAAAAAGAAGAGCAAAACAACAGCAAAAGAAGTAGAAGGCAAGAAATAATTAAAATCAGAGCTGAAATTAATGAAATCGAAACAAAAGAAACAATTGAAAAAATTGACAAAACTAAAAGTTGGTTCTTTGAAAAAATAAACAAAATCGACAGACCCTTAGCCATGCTAGCGAAGAGAAGAAGAGAGAGAACTCAAATTACTAGCATACGGGATGAAAAAGGCAATATCACAACAGACACTTCAGAAATACAGAAGATAATCAAAAACTATTTTGAATCCTTATACTCCAATAAATTAGAAGATAGTGAAGGCATAGATAAATTTCTTAAGTCATATGATCTGCCCAGATTGAGTCAGGAGGATATAGACAACCTAAACAGACCAATATCAATTGAGGAAATAGAAGAAACCATCAAAAGACTACCAACTAAGAAAAGCCCAGGACCGGATGGGTATACAGCAGAATTTTACAAAACCTTTAAAGAAGAACTAATACCAATACTTTTCAAGCTACTTCAGGAAATAGAAAAGGAGGGAGAACTTCCAAATTCATTCTATGAGGCCAACATCACCCTGATACCTAAACCAGACAAAGACACTTCAAAGAAAGAAAACTACAGACCAATATCTCTAATGAACCTAGATGCAAAAATCCTCAATAAAATTCTGGCGAATCGGATACAAAAACATATCAAAAAAATTGTGCACCATGATCAAGTAGGATTCATCCCTGGGATGCAAGGCTGGTTCAATATACGGAAATCAATAAATGTTATTCACCACATCAATAGACTTAAAAATAAGAACCATATGATCATCTCGATAGATGCGGAAAAAGCATTCGACAAAGTACAGCATCCCTTTATGTTCAAAACTCTAGAAAAACTAGGGATAACAGGAACATACCTCAATATTGTAAAAGCAATCTATGCTAAGCCTCAGGCTAGCATCATTCTGAATGGAGAAAAACTGAAGGCATTCCCTCTAAAATCTGGAACAAGACAGGGATGCCCTCTCTCTCCACTTCTGTTCAACATAGTTCTCGAAACACTGGCCAGAGCAATTAGACAGACGAAAGAAATTAAAGGCATCAAAATAGGAAAAGAAGAACTTAAATTATCACTATTTGCAGATGATATGATTCTATACCTAGCAGACCCAAAAGGCTCTACAAAGAAACTATTAGAGCTAATAAATGAATTCAGCAAAGTGGCAGGATATAAAATCAACACGCATAAATCAAAGGCATTCCTGTATATCAGCGACAAATCCTCTGAAATGGAAATGAGGACAACCACTCCATTCACAATATCTTCAAAAAAAATAAAATACTTGGGAATCAACCTAACAAAAGAGGTGAAAGACTTATACAATGAAAACTACAGAACCCTAAAGAGAGAAATAGAAGAAGATCTTAGAAGATGGAAAAATATACCCTGTTCATGGATAGGCAGAACTAACATCATCAAAATGGCGATATTACCAAAAGTTCTCTATAGGTTTAATGCAATGCCAATCAAAATCCCAACGGCATTTCTTGTAGAAATAGAGAAAGCAATCATGAAATTCATATGGAAAAATAAAAGACCCAGAATAGCAAAAACAATGCTAAGCAGGAAGTGTGAATCAGGCGGTATAGCGATACCAGACTTCAAACTATACTACAGAGCAATAGTAACAAAAACAGCATGGTACTGGTACCAAAACAGGCGGGTGGACCAATGGTACAGAATAGAGGACACAGAAACCAATCCACAAAACTACAACTATCTTATATTTGATAAAGGGGCTAAAAGCATGCAATGGAGGAAGGATAGCATCTTCAACAAATGGTGCTGGGAAAACTGGAAATCCATATGCAACAAAATGAAACTGAATCCCTTTCTCTCGCCATGCACAAAAGTGAATTCAAAATGGATCAAGGAGCTTGATATCAAATCAGAGACACGCCGTCTGATAGAAGAAAAAGTTGGCTACGATCTACATACTGTGGGGTCGGGCTCCAAATTCCTCAATAGGACACCCATAGCACAAAAGTTAATAACTAGAATCAACAAATGGGACTTACTCAAACTAAAAAGTTTTTTCTCAGCAAAAGAAACAATAAGAGAGGTAAATAGGGAGCCTACACCCTGGGAACAAATCTTTACTCCTCACACTTCAGATAGAGCCCTAATATCCAGAGTATACAAAGAACTCAAAAAATTAGACAATAAGAGAACAAACAACCCAATCAACAAATGGGCCAAGGACCTGAACAGACACTTCTCAGAGGAGGACATACAGTCAATCAACAAGTACATGAAAAAATGCTCACCATCTCTAGCTGTCAGAGAAATGCAAATCAAAACCACCCTAAGATACCATCTCACTCCAGTAAGATTGGCAGCCATTAGGAAGTCAAACAACAACAAGTGCTGGCGAGGATGTGGGGAAAAGGGTACACTTGTACATTGCTGGTGGGACTGCAGATTGGTGCAGCCAATTTGGAAAGCAGTATGGAGATTTCTTGGAAAGCTGGGAATGGAGCCACCATTTGACCCAGCTATTCCCCTTCTTGGTCTATTCCCTAAAGACCTAAAAAGAGCATGCTACAGGGACACTGCTACATCGATGTTCATAGCAGCACAGTTCACAATAGCAAGACTGTGGAACCAACCTAGATGCCCTTCAATAGACGAATGGATAAAAAAAATGTGGCATTTATACACAATGGAGTATTACTCTGCATTAAAAAATGACAAAATCATAGAATTTACAGGGAAATGGATGGCATTAGAGCAGATTATGCTAAGTGAAGCTAGCCAATCCCTAAAAAACAAATGCCAAATGTCTTCTTTGATATAAGGAGAGTAACTAAGATCAGAGTAGGGACGAAGAGCAGGAGAAGAAGATTAACATTTAACAGGGATGAGAGGTGGGAGGGAAAGGGAGAGAGAAGGGAAATTGCATGGAAATGGAAGGAGACCCTCAGGGTTATACAGTGGAGGGGGTAGAGAGAGAGGAGGGGAGGGGAGGGGAGAGGTGGGGAGGGGGAATGGTGGAGGATGGGAAAGGCAGCGGAGCACAACAGACACTAGTATGGCAATATGTAAATCAATGGATGTGTAACTGATGTGATTCTGCAATCTGTGTATGGGGTGAAGGTGGGAGTTCATAACCCACTTGAATCAAAGTGTGGAATATGATATATCAAGAAATTTGTAATGTTTTGAACAACCAGCAATAAAAAGTTAAAAAAAAATAAAAAAATAAAAACAAAACGAAAACAAACAAACAAACAAAAGATTAGTGGGGATTTACCAGATACAGAAGAATAAAAGCACTTCAGACAAAAGGAAAAGACTGCAGAGGCTCAGAGACATGGCTTTTAAGGATGGAATCACAACTGCATGCCTGGAATAGAAGAGGTGTGGGGAAGTTGTTGGAGAGGAAGCTGGGAAAGTGGAGAAGGCCCAAATCCTATAAATCTTGAATACCTGGCTAAGGTCTCTGAATGTTTTTTTTTTTTCCTGTAGGCCCTGAGAAGCCCTGAAAGAACTTATAGATGGAAGTACCCTACTCTTGGTTCAGGGGTGATCTGGCCAATTGTAGTAGTACTAATGGTTATCTGGAATTGGCTTAGGATATTGAGATGTCTGTTTAACCATTGTGTAGCTGTCACCAACTTGGGCATGTGCATTTGTTGCAATTTTTAAAAACGTCTGTAAGATGAAAAAGCCCTTGTGCTACACACAGGAAGAAACAGAGCCAAATGAAATCTCAAGGAGCCTATTTTACCTACAATTCAGTTAAGTTAACCATATTTGTACCTATTAATAGAATTTTGAAAACCGAATAATTGAATATTCTTGGAAATAGCTTTATTTCCTGAGTTTCTTCCCTTCCTTCCTCCCTCCATCCCTCTCTCCCTCTGTTCATCCATCCATCTCCCCCCCCCTTTCTTTCTTTCTTTCCCAGGGATTAAAACCAGGATCCAGGAATGCTTAACCCCTGAGCCACATCCACAGCCCTTCTTTATATTTTCTTTTGAGACAGGTTCTTGCTGAGTTGTTTAGGGCATCAGCAAGTTGCTGAGGCTGGCTTTGAACTTGCAATCTTCCTGTTTCAGGCTCCTGAGCTGGTAGGATTATAGGTATGCACCACCACGCCTGGCTATTATTTTTCTAAAGGAAATGAGTTCTTTCATTTTCAAATTCAAAATTATCTCATAATTTTATGACTAACTTGTATAGTACACATTTTTTAATTGAAGCCATGAAACTTATTTTAGGAATATCAAGATAAATAAATCACTTTGTAGTACATATCTTAAGTATCTACACATATTCAGTCCCAAAATATGTTCTCAATAGGTCAAAATGTATTGAATCATTTTTAGAGAACATATCTAGGGTGAATGTGTATTTATTTCACCTCTGTGGAAATCCTTAGTTTCTTTTCCTTTCTACTTCTGTTCCTTACATCTTTCCTTTGCTATGTTATAATGAAATAGTGTTTAAATTAGTAATTCAAGCAGCAGAAGTTTGCTTTTTCTATAAAGGGGAATGAACTAAAACCAAATTGACTTTGCTATTTATATTTTGCCTTAAACTGAGAGAACATATTTTGTGTGGTGGAAGAAGGTATCTGTGCTGATTTAATCAGCTGATCAGGGAAAGGGCATCCCATGATCCCAAGGATTCATTTTTCCTACTGGAGCTGTGGTTGTAGCAAGAGTATGTTCATGGGAGGAATGGAAGGGGAGAGATGGGAAGGGGACAGCTATTTCAGATACCCCCTTGAAAGGGCCTACTGATTTAGCTGTTCAGCTTGAATAGTGAAGGACCATGTGTTTCTTCTAAAAACATTAAAGACATTTATAAAACATCAAGATGAACAGATAAAGTCTTTTTTTTATTCTGAAGCTGATATTTTATTCATCTAATCTTTTTACTATTTCTTAGTATTTATGTTTAGACTATATACATATATTCATGAAAACTGAATTTCATAATATTTTTTTTCAGTACTGGGAATTTGATCCTGGAACGGCGACTGCTGCTATTGCTGCTGCTGCTGCTGCCCCTCCTGCCCTCCTCCTCCTCGGTCTCATACCCTTTCTCTTTTTCCTTCTATCCCTGCTGAGGAAAAGCAAAGATAATATTTTGCTTTTTAATTGATTTCTAAGAAAGAGTTGAGAGTCACATCTCAAGAATTGCTTGCTCAAAGATTTCTCAGAGAATTGTTTTTATTTATTTTCCCCTGAAGATCAGCAAGTTTGTATAATATTTTACATCATGAGAATCAGAGTTAGTTCACTCCTATTGTCACAAAAGAATGTGTTTCGAATGTAGTTTTATTCAGCCCAGAAATAAATGTTACCTTGTATTTTGTATTAGGCTGGGTAATGGGAATATAATAGTGAATAGGACAGACAGCTGTCTTTTCCTGAAAGCATGTGATATAGACAGAGAGGCAGAACAGAAAATTATCTTCTGAAGTGATAATGACTGTGACATGGAAAAAGCAGCTTGCCATGGGGCATATACAAAGAGATCAAATAGATGAAGTGGTAGGGTACACAGAGGTCAGGGAAAACTCATGGGGAGTCTTAAATGAGACTGGAAAAAAGGCACATTGGTTAGACAAATTGTGAAAGCAAAGAGAAAAGGGAGGAAAGTAAATGTATTTTCTCATAATCACCATAAATAGACTGCAGTGCAGTGTCTTTCTTTCTGGTGGTAACTTCTGATGAAGTATCTTCATGCTGTCTAACCTACTATCCCAACCATCAGAGCTGGGTGAGCAAATATTTCATCACCAGAATGGACATGTGAGGGATTGGCCATCCTCCTTGGGAAAGTCATTAGAATTTTCTTTCAGACCTTCAGAATACTTTCCCAGGAATCTGCAAGCCTACTGTGACTGAGAACACCATGAAAAACAGCTCAGCCCTGTCCATAATCCAGGGTTTCCCCTTTATTTACATAAGTGTTATAGTTCAGGTCTAGAAATATCTCCTGAAAGGCTCATGTTTTGAAAACATGATCCCCAATGCAGGAATGTTCAGATGTGAAATGATTACACTATGAGAGTTGTAATCTCTCATTAATCCATTTGATGGATTATTAATCTGAATGAACTACTGGGTGGTAACTATAGGCAGGTGGGGCATAGCTGAAGGAATGTCATTGGGGGCATGCCCTTGGGAATTATATATTGTCCCTTGCTCTCCACTTTCTCACAATGCTTTCTGGCTGTCATGAGCTCAGAATCTTTCCTGGTCCATACTTTTCCACCATAATGGTCTGCCTCATCTCAGGCCCAGAGCAATGGAGTTGGCTGACTATGAATTGAACCTCTGAAACTGTGAGCCCCAATTAATGTTTCCTCCTCTAAGTTGTTCTTCTCAGTTATTTGGTCACAGCAATGCAAAGCTAATTGACACAATAAGCAATGCTTGCTTATGCAAATGCCTTAACATTTTAAAAGTTGGAAATAAAGACAAAAAGAAGAAACAAACACCCCAAATTCCATTAACTTATTGTGTACTTATTTTTAGTGTTTGATTGTCCACGTGTACTTACTTTTATGTTTATTTTCATTTAAAATTCATACATGCCTACTTTTTAAAGGTGTAGAAAATATAAAATAGTAGAAAGAAAAAAATCATTGACAGTTCCACTTCTCAAAGCCAATCAATTTTTTTAATAATACTAATAAAACTATATTTTTTAGAAGTATTTAAACTACAACTCTTTTCCCCAATTACGGAGTAGAATTCAATTATTAAAACAGCAGTTATTTCATATAAGCTGTAACAAAGACAGCGGCAGATGAAAAAACTAGGCTCCCCAAATACGACTCATTTGTACTGTGTACCAGGAAAACACCTGCCTTAAATTTCCATGCCAATTTACAATTCCTGTACTGTACCAAGAAAAAAAATAGTGGCTATTGAAAATACTACCAGGACAGCTATCTAAAGACATGGTAGTGTGTTAATGGTACAAAAAGGACACCATATAGTTTTAAAAATCTTACAAATCTTACACAGCTGTACATTTCAAAATTTCCTTTAAAAAGGAGTGAATTTATGTGCAGAGGGGTTAATAACAAGAAAAAAAAATACTAGAACCAACTTAATAGTCATCATCTTTCTCCTTTTCCTTCTCTTCGTCTTCTTTGTTTTCCTCCAACCATCAGAGCTGGGTGAGCAAACTCTGATGATCTTCCCCTCCTTTTTTTCCTACATCAGGCTTTCCTTCAGCTTGGTACACAGCAGTTTCCTTTCTGTATTTTCTTTTACCATAATGGCCTTCTTAACCTAAAGCTGCTTGTCACCTGTGATGGTGTTATTCCACAATTCTTCCAGTTTCTTTGCAACATTGTCAGTGAACCATCTGGGGTATTCTCCTTTAATTTGGGGGAATATTCAGAACACAATAAGAAAAAGGCTGAAGAAGACCTTTTGGGTGCATTGGGATCCTTGAGCTTCCTTTTTGTTTCCCCTTTGGGCGGGGAGCATAGATTTTCATTTCTTTTTTTATAACAAGCCCTATCTGCCTTTGCCATTTCTGCACATTTTATCTTTCTCTTTAGTAGACATGGTCTTCCACTTCTTTGAGCTTAGAAAACTGTGAGAAGTTGACTGCAGCAGCTGAGTGCTTCTTCTGTTCTCTCCAATAAGTTTGCACAAAGAATGCATATGATGATTTCTTGCTGCTTGGATTCTTAGGGTCTTTCTTGAGCCCATGTTTAGTTACTTTTTCCTCAGCTAGATACAGAATCACTCCGTGCCCTTGTAGCTCTCACTTGCCTCAGTATAGTCTCTGTGGAGCACAATGTATTGCCAAATCAAATTTTAATATTTACCTTTTCCACCGGTATTCTAGGTATAGACAGTTTTTAAAATTTATCTTTTATTTTGTTAATATGTTGTTTATTTGTACTTATGAATTTTTCATCTAAAAATTTTTGTAACGGTTATAAATTGTATAGCATAAATTTACCCTTTGAAGTATATAATTTAATTGTTTTTAGTATATTTGGTATTGTACAACAATCACCAAATTCCATCTCACAATGTTTACATCATACTGACACAAAATCCCATACCTATTCGCCATCACTCCCTGCTTCTACCCAAATCCCCAGACTTAGACAACAACTTATCTACTCGATATCTCTATTTACCTGTTCTGGAATTTCATTTGAATGGAATGACGTGAGAGTTTCTGTGACTGACTTCTTTCACTTAGCATAGTGTTGTGAAGGTTTATTCATGTTGTATCATTTACAACTACTGCATTTCTTTTTATTGCCAAATGATATTCATATACCATTGTTTACCCTTTATGAATAATGCTGCTGTTTAAGATTAACACATGAGTTTTTGTGTTTTAAATACTCTTTTTAAAAGGTTTCACTATAACAAATGGGTGGACATTTGTTACAGTGAAACCTTTTAAAGAGTATTTCCTTAGAGGATAATTTCAATAGTGGCAGATAAAATGTTAAAATCTAGTTGTTCTGGATAAAGACAGAATAAGCCACACAACCCAACTTCTTATGCCAGGCCTACAGTTTAGTGACAATAGTCACATCATGTGACTCCAGGGGCTCTTCTCACTTTTTACCAGGCCCTCCAAATCACCTCTGCCTCCTTCTTTGTGGCCCCATCCTTTTGATACCTTCTTTGCCTTTAGATACTTCCTTTGGATGTCTGTGGCTTTAATGCAGATGATATTGAGCAAGGCAATTCAAAGAAAAATGGTTAATAGTAGGCAAAAATGAGGGCCACATGGTGTCTTTGACTTTGGCTTCAGAGTGTTGCCTGGACTCCAAGGTAACTTTTAGAACCACTGATTTCCTGAAGCATGGTATAAGACTCACCTGTGATGTATGAACTGTGGGAATCTCTTCAGGAGGCATACCCAGTCTCCACCAAGACCATAAAATTCACAAAGTGGTGTTTCAACCATCATGACTGAAGTGTATGCTTGGGATAAGCTCTTGTACATTGTCATCAAGCAGGACGGAAGGGAAACACACCATGGTGATCTTCACACAGAGGAAAGAGTGCCTTGCTATGCCTGACAATATTCCTGGTAACATTTTTGTGCACAAAGACTAGACCCTTGCATATTTCCGTCAGGATGATACCAATATGTTCACAGTGCCTACCTAGCCTTAAGGAGGCAGGGCCTGGATCAGGTTGTGTGTGTGTGGAGGAGTTTGATTGGGGTTGATAAGAACAGTCCCATTTCTTCCAACCAGCTGAATCATTTTTTTCTCCCCTTTGCTCTTCCACCTTATTTACTGAAACTCAAAGCGTTTTCTGCTTTATTTTCCTCTAGGTATAGAGAGAGGTGGCACCAAAAACACTTCCACCATGGATTCTCAGGTAATAACATTGCCCAGAGATTCTATTATCAAGTCAGGCACTTGGAGAGACTCTGGGGAGGATATTTATTTTCCTGGGGTACCCACCTCAGAGAGAGACCTATGTCATATTTAAAGTTTGCTTCCCAGACAGATTAACATCACCTTGACAAACCCTTAAGTAACTTTACTCTTATTCTAGATTGTGGCCTGGGTTCAATGATATTGGAGACCTTTTCTAAAATGCAAAACACCCATAGTTTTCAAGAAAATTGTCCTGTCCCTGGACTATATTGACCTAGGCATTCTTGGAGTGGAGGAGCAGAAAAGAGATAGGCCTAGGTTAGGATTCATTTTATGTATCAAGCTTGTAATTCTGTTCACCCTCGCGTGGTAGAAAGTGACTTGTGTGCTACCTGAAAATATGTAGAGATAGGTGTTTAAGTCTTCTTTTGCTTCCTGGACTTTCCTCCCCTTTTTGGACTTAGGGAAGGGCAAGAAATAATAGATACTGCTTGGCCACTCTCTTCCCACCCTGAATATAAAGAATCCTGTATTCAGAGAGCCAAGGTTACTGTGCATATTCTCATGTACTAGAACTTCTCACACTGTGCTCTTTTGCCTTCTCTAGGGTGAGAGAAGAGAGGAAGGTTTGTAACCTGTGAACAGGAAATGAGCCACTTTTCATTTGATTCAGGAGGATTAACAAGACCCAGCAGTGCCCTCTGCCTTTGCCTATATTCCACTGAGATAGGAGAGTATGCAAAGTCACTGTTAAACTCCCTCTGGGCCCCTAGTCACATCTAAAAAGCCAAAGTGGCACTCAGGAGGGGCTGCAGTGAATTCATCCCTTCCTTTGAGCTCAAACTTTTAACCCAAACACAGCACAGACAGAAGATAGTACTTGGTTATCAGAGGAACAGGTACATTTGGAAAAAATAAATATGCTTGATTATGAGAAAACAGAACAGAGAACATTTTCTTCAGAGGATGTGGTAGCAGGTAACTAATTTTCCTTATTTGTACAGGAGCAATTCTGCATGTAGGAAATATTCTCCCTCAGAGGAAATGAAACACTTTCTTGCTAGCTCTCCTTACAGACAAAGTCTATAAACATTGCCAAGATTTAATAAAGACGTCAGGTATAGTTGTGCATGCCTATAATCCCAGTGACTCAAGAGGTCAAGGCAGGAGGATGATTTTGGATCCAGCCTGGGCAACAGGGAGACCCTGTGTGAAATATCAATAATTACATATAATGTAAATAATTATTAATTATATATATTATAAATATAATTGTATATATGGCTGGGGATGTAGCTCAGTGGTAGAGTGCCCCTTGGTTCAATTTCTAGTACTATTTTTTCAGTACTATTTTTCCAGTACTATTTTCCATAGATACACACACACACACACACACACACAGATGTTAATAGACAACAGATTAAAATTTTATCAATGATAACTTTATTGTAGTTTGTGTGTACTGTTATATAAAAGAATATCTTTCTTTTAAAACAAAATAACATGAAATTTTATTTTATTATTTTTAAAATTTATTTTTTAAAAAATAAATGACAGTGGAATTCATTAAAATTATTATTACACATATACAGCACAGTTTTTCATATCTCTGGTTGTATATAGAGTAAAGAATATCTTTACAAAAAGATAATAAGGAAACTAGTACTTAGGGGTTTAGGGGAAAACTTATCCCTAAATGTTTTTAAACATAATCGTATTTATCGATCTGAAGAGAGTGGGAATGGGGAAGGAGAAAAGATAGTATAAGGAACAAATAGTTAAAAGAGTGAAAAATCTGTGTAAAGGGTATATATTCATGCAAATTTTCTTTAGGTTCAATATTACAAATTCAAACAATGGCTAATCACTAAGCACATATTATCTTTTTAACCTTATATTTTAACCTTTTAACCACATATTTTAACCTTTATGAAAAATTTCAAACATACACAAAATCAGAGGAAAAATAAAATGAATTCTTTTGATTCTCTTACCTTAAAAATTATTGTTATGTTGCTGTTTGTGACAATATGACCTTTAAAAAAATTGTACAGAAGCAGTCCAGTTGAACATTGTGTCCTAGATTTTTTGGAGGCAGAACTAAGTCCCTGTGAGCAAAGACCTCCCATGCTCTAGAGATTTTTGCTCCTGTGACTTTCATCACTTGGGGAACATGCTTCCCACATCAGATCTCCAGTGTTGCTCTCTGGCACTCCCTGAATTTCAAGGCTCTGGGCATTGGTCTGCCTTCCTCTCTCTTCAGTTCTAAAGTCTTTTTTGAATGAATATTCAGCAATAATATACAAGGATGTCACCTGACAAGAGTAATTTCAATATTCTGTGGCAATAGTACACTGCCTTAATAGTACACTCAGTGACAACAGAATCCTTAAAACAGTATCTACAACATACAAAAACATACAAGCAAGTGTAAATAGGATTAAAACATCAGATCTCTGTGTAATAATACTTCCTAATATTGATATTAATATTGATAAGGAAATAGATGTAATACTGACATATCTAAAGTAAGATTATGAAACTCTGGTTAAACATTATTGATAGGAAACACATTTTTTTTTTCTTTTCCAAAATGCCACTAAGTTGATGAATAATAAGAAGCTGATAAGAGGAAGATGGCTGGGGTATAGTTTAGTGGCAATATATTTGCCTAGTATGCATGATGGTCTGGGTTTGATCCCCAGCACTACAAAAAAGAAAAAAGAAAAAAAAAGAGTGGAAGAAGAAAAATTAAGAGACTTTGCCAGTTTCTATATATGAAAATCAGATTTTGAAGAATCAAAACTGACTAAGAGTAGAAGAGTCACCATCTTAGGTATCTGCAGGAAGGGATTCAAGGAGAAAATCAAATTACTGAGGGACTAGTTGAAAATCTATGTGAGCTCATGTCTTCCTGCTTTCCAACCAATATAATTACATTAAAAAATAAATTCCTGAAAATCCAGGGCCAATTCAAAGAACCATCCTTAGTTTTCATACTAAATTTCTGGTACTAAAATTCTCTATAATTCAGAATTCAGCCAGAGAAACATAGCTGGTACTGTGTTTATTTATTTATGTACATGGATACACATATATGTGGAGTTTTACTAGAAATTGGCTTATACAATATTAAAGGCTGGTTAAGTGTGTCCAAAAGACTTAGGGCAGAAAAGAAAATCATGAGCGACATCAGTTTCAGAAGCATGCTGCTAATGGGCTATTGGGAATCAAAGATTGTTAAGAACAGCTTGAATGGAAGCTTCTTATCCACAGGAGCGGTCAGGAAAGCAGAGTGAAAGGAGAGAGCAATTCTAGAGGCAGAGGTTGTCTAAGCTCATGAAAGTCCTAAGTCCTCTTCTAACAGGCTTATCTTTTTAGGTCAGGCCCACTTAGAATGATCTTCCCTTTGGTTAGCTTAAAGTTAACTGGTTAGGGACTTTAAGCACATCTGTAAAATCCTTTTATTGATCACTTAGGTTAGTTTTTGATTGACTACCTGGGGAATTCAGTTCAGCTAGCAATATTAACTTTCAAAAACCATCATACCACACAAATACTCATGAATTTGTTAACAAACTATGGTGCATTCATTTAGCAATAAAAGAACAAACTACTAATATGTACAACAATATGGATAAATCCCAAGTACATTATAATAAATGAAAGGAGCCACACTCTAAACATAATACAGTATTAAATTATAATTATGTAGCATTCTGAAAAATGCAAAATGTTAGGGACAACAAACAAATCACTGGTTAGCAGGGACTAGGGTTTGAGTATTTGACCACAAGAGTGCCTGAGAGAATTTTTAGAGTGCTGGGACTCTTCTATATTTTGATTGTGATGGTGGTTATATATCTGTATGTTTGTTGAAATTCATATAACTGTACACAAAAAAATAATGAATTTTACTTATATAAATGATACTTCAATCAGGCTTAATTCATAACAAAAAAGAAAAGGCTGAAATAAAGATATTCCCGGAAATACTGAGCCTGAACTAAGTTCAGGTGGCCATTGAAATGATAAGTAGTGAGTAGATTAAGGAAACTGCTCAGAGACATAATCAGTATGATTGGGGAGACTAAATAGATTATAAAAAATAAATAGCATATGTTACTTTGAGGAAAAGAAAGCTATAGTACATTCTAATCATAGGCATCCTCAACTTTGTCACTTGATCTAATAGTTATATATCTGGAAGTATTACAGAAAGCAAGTCTCAGTCAAGCAGCCACCATCAACATAGTAAGCGTATCTATTGGCTCCCTATGTGGGATTCCATTATAATGGTGTATTTGATTTAGAGGAATAGAAATAAGTAGGAAGTAACAGTCCATCAGAATTCTTGATTCTTTCTCTGGAATGAATAAATGCCCTAATATCTTGTCCAAATCTATTCATGGGCAGTTATGTTTGTGATAATAATGATTAATCTTTATTGAATACTTAACTCTATGGCATTTACTGTTCTCAGGTGTTCGGGGCAGTTCTTAATGCATCTTTCATGTCTTTGCCTGTCTTGCAAGAAGAGGCATTGCTTTCTATTATTACTGGCTATCCTCCAAGATGCATACACTGGTATGCATTCTTACATAAACTTATCATATGTTACAGCAATCCTCTTTTAGGCCTTTACCTAAGAGAAATGGAAGCAAATGGTCATACAAAAATCTGAGTAGAAGTTGGGTTTATTTTTGTCTAGAATAAGAAAAATAGTTGGGTTCACTAAGCTCAGGGTTACTCTTTTGGAACACAACCCTACTGTTTGTGTAGGTGACACCTGGTCTTCTTTAAATCACCCTGGGGAGTTAGGGCCTAAGAACTGATACAAATGCTGATATTCTGGCCATTGCTGTTGCTGTGAGTAATAGACTATCCTGTGTTCTGGCCCAGGAGTCTCGTGTCTTTTGTCAACATCCGTGACTAACTTGTTAACTTGAAAGTACAGTAAAATTTCAGACTCTTTAAAGTTTCAGACATAATAGTATACAGGCATGGATAATAATTAATAACCTCATAAGGAAGGTGGTTTTTTGCATGAGGAAACTGAGATTTAGTGAGGTGAAGCAATTTTCAAAGGCCATGCAACCACTGAAAGGTGGTAGTTAAGAGCTTTGTCTCTGCAGTTGAACTGTCTAAGTTTTAATCCTGACTTTACCAAATAGCTTCTATAAGTGGACGATAATGATTAGGAATGTTAGGGATTGCTTGAATTGATTTGCTCTGTAATCCCTATCATAAAAGATAATGAGGAAATATGATTTTATAATTTAGTATAAGCCAGCCAAGCCAGGCCTGAGGAGGAAGCCCGGCCCCGCCCCGTGTGCTAGTCCGGAGGAAGCCCATCAACCCTTAAAACCCATCAAAGGGGGTGTGGCTACCAGCATGGTTCTGCGGCTGATCCAGGTACCCGGTTAACCCTAACCCTAACCCTAACCCTAACCCAAATCCCCCACCCTTAGCTGCAATAACTCAAAATATTTCCCACAAGCTTTGAGGGGTTGTAGCTATCAATGCAAAACAACAACTGTACAGGCACCTGGTTTCTACCTCAGAGACTAGAGTAGGGAAGATACAGGTGGAAGCTCATTTCCTTTCACACTGGCTATACCCACCACCCTGAATACAGAGGCTCAAGCTAGGAATAGACAACGTCACCTACTGGAAGCAAGGAAAACAGTGTTCTGAGAGACTTTTTTTTCCTCTTTCTTTCTCTTTTCTTCTCTCTCTTCCACAACTTCAACATATGTGTAACCAAGAACTGTGCATGAACAACCGAATTACCAAAGTAATATAATATAGAGGAATTGCATATACCCCACCTTCCCCCCATTTTTTCCTTTATTTCTATCTTACTTTCCTTTTCCTTCTCTCTTATTTCTCTTTTCTTCCTAGTTATTTTTTTTCTTTTTTTTTTCATTTGTATTCTCTCTATCCCACTTTCAATCTCCTAACTTTTGCTATCTATACATAGGGTAACTATCTAAATACAGATAGGAGGTTGAGTCTATACATTCTTCCATAAATTATCAGTCTATTGGTTAGAGTTCTCCAAAGGTGCTAAGTTAGTTTAACCTCATACCCTCACTCCTTTCCCTCTAAGTATAACATCCTTCATCTGAAATTAAGTTTTCTATATGCCACCATATATGGTATGTCTTTTATGAAACTAATGAGTATTCTTAAGTAATAATTAAAACCAATATCTATAGACTTAGAATCTAACTATAAATGTATTAATAATGAAAACTTGTGCTTAGATAATGTACTGTAGATATTGGGAACTGTTAACATTGTCTTTCTCCACAAAAGAGGGATTTTGGAGCTATACAAGAACAATACAAATACATAAGGGGAAAAACATTGACACAACAGTTTCACAAAACTAGAAAGAATCATGAGCAGTATGAAAAGACAAGGAAAGAAAGGACCACAAACAATACAGGTCAATTCAACATTAGATGAGATAATATCTG
>NW_026000005.1:10437200-10484091 GCF_001458135.2 Marmota marmota marmota | reverse complement strand
TAATATCCAGAGTATACAAAGAACTCAAAAAATTAAGCAATAAGATAACAAATAACCCAATCAACAAATGGGCCAAGGACCTGAACAGACACTTCTCAGAGGAGGATATACAATCAATCAACAAGTACATGAAAAAATGCTCACCATCTCTAGCAGTCAGAGAAATGCAAATCAAAACCACTCTAAAATACCATCTCACTCCAGTAAGATTGGCAGCCATTATGAAGTCAAACAATAACAAGTGCTGGCGAGGATGTGGGGAAAAGGGTACACTTGTACATTGCTGGTGGGACTGCAAATTGGTGCCGCCAATTTGGAGAGCAGTATGGATATTCCTGGGAAAGCTGGGAATGGAACCACCATTTGACCCAGCTATTGCCCTTCTTGGACTATTCCCTGAAGACCTTAAAAGAGCGTACTATAGAGATACTGCTACATTGATGTTCATAGCAGCACAATTCACACTAGCTAGACTGTGGAACCAACTTATATGCCCTTCAATAGATGAATGGATTAAAAATGTGGCATTTATACACAATGGAGTATTACTCAGCACTAAAAAATGACAAAATCATGGAATTTGCAGGGAAATGGATGGCATTAGAGCAGATTATGCTAAGTGAAGCTAGCCAATCCCTAAAAAACAAATGCCAAATGTCTTCTTTGATATAAGGAGAGCAACTAAAAACAGAGCAGGGAGGAAGAGCATGAGAAAAAGATTAACATTAATCAGGGATGAGAGGTGGGAGGGAAAGGGAGAGAGAAGGGAAATTGCATGGAAATGGAAGGAGACCCTCATTGTTATACAAAATTACATATAAGAGGATGTGAGGAGGAAAGGGAAAAAAATCAAGGGAGAGAAATGAATTACAGTAGATGGGGCAGAGAGAGAAGATGGGAGGGGAGGGGAGGGGGGATAGTAGAGAATAGGAAAGATAGCAGAATACAACAGTCACTAGCATGGCAATATGTAAAAACATGGATGTGTAACTGATGTGATTCTGCAATCTGTTTACAGGGTAAAAATGGGAGTTCATAACCCACTTGAATCAAATGTATGAACTATGATATGTCAAGAGCTTTGTAATGTTTTGAACTACCAATAAAAAAAATAAAAACAGAAAAAATAATAATTTAGTATAAGCCAAGTGCTCTATTTAAGTGAATATTCGATCACAATCACAATCTGTGGTCCTGTTTGTAGATCTCCCTATCTAGAAAATAGAAAACTAGGAACTAGCTGATATTCTATATTCCTTTTGGCTATGAAGTTCTGTGATCAGGTGTTTAACATTTTATACTATGCTTTCTCTTCTGTATGTCTCTAGAATTCCAAAATGGACTGGAAATTCCATGGAAAGTGAGGTCTATGAACTGGAGTGAGGTGATGGATCTACCCACCTGACCCTCCAGTTAGGGGCAAGTGGTAATAAAACAGAATCAGTTTGCTCATGGAAATGAGATATGCAAGGTAATAAAACTGTTTCTAAGTGTGTAATGCCAGTGGTTCTGTTAGATTCCTATTTGACACTTGGTCCTTAAAGGAAATCTTCTTTTTCTAAATCATATTGGCTTATGTAAAGTAAGAATAAACTTCAGGTCTCTTAATTCAACAATACAGAATTTATATAAGACTTATTTAAGTCAAAAGTTTGCATTTTCAAAGACCAAAAAAAGCAAAAACAAGAGTTCCTTTTATTAGATACGAGGATTTAATGATCTAATTGTCTATTTCTCCCCAGAACAGTGCCTGGTATAGAGTAGTTCACTAAATATTTGTTGAATAGATGAATGAACAAATATTGGTATCAAAGGATATCCTTGCTTAGTTAAGTAGAAAACGTAGGTTACAGAATAGTTTGATCACCTTATAACTGTATATTTTATATCCATCTTATCTTCCTGTCATCATTTTTTCCCCTAATATGCCCAGTAAAAAGGCTGAAAAGTCCTGCCTCAAATTGCTTTCTCCTTCTGTCTTAGTCAATTTTCTGCTGCTATAAAAAATATCACAGACTGGTATTTATGATGATAATTTATGATGATGGATCATGGTTCTGGAGACTGGAAGTCCCAGATTATGGCACCAGCATCTGGTGAGAGCTTTATCCCATGAGGAAGGCAGAAAGAAGGTGGAAGGGAACATGTGAGACAGAGGAAAAAGGGGGCTGAACTCCCAATAAAACAGTCCACTCCCAGAATAACTGGATTAATCTATTTAGTAGATGAGGCAGTCACTTCTGATGTCCCATCTCTGAACACTATTGCAGTGAGGATTAAGGGTCAATATTAGTTTGGGCGGAGATGAACATTCAAACCATAGTACATTCCTTCCCTTTTTCTCTCTCTGTTCCTTCCTGTCATCCTGCCTTTTCAGAGGCTTTCACAGATGAGGTTCTCAGAAGAGTTGTAGAAGGAAGAACTATTCAACTTATATCTAGAAGTTATGTACTTCTAGGTGTTAACTGAAATCCTTCACTTCCTTCTTCTTTGATAGCTAGATATTCTGAAACCTATCCTATTTTCCTGCCAGAAGAAGCAATTTACTTAATTTTTCTTTCACTTAATGATCATTATTTCCAAAGGGGTTGGAGGAGATTTCCAAAGAAAAAAAAGAAGAGGAACCTATAACATTTATTGAGAAGTTCAGTGTGCTGGATGCTGTCATAAACATTTCTGAGGGGTAAGTACATCATTTTACAAATGATCAAACTAAGGCTCTTATAGCTTAATCAGCTTGCTCAAACTCACATAAGTACTAAGTGGCTGAACTGAAATTGAGGCTCTATTGGACTTAAAAGTTAGTCCACTTCTTTATATTGAGGTATGCTTGATTCTCATATAAGGACCATTTCAGAAGTCAACCAAATTAAACATAAAAAATACTCAAGGGCTGGGGTTGTGGCTCAGAAGGAGAGTGCTTGCCTAGCATGCATGAGGCACTGGATTCAATGCTCAGCCCCACATAAAAATAAAATAAAGCTATTGTGTCCACCTACAACTAAAAGATAAACATTTTTAAAAAATACTTAATTTCACTTTCTCATGATATTGCATTTAAGGTCAGGCCTGTACTATAGTGTAGGTCTTATGTGTCCCCTCAAAATGTCTATGTGACATTTTGTAGTGCTGTTGGGAGATGGTAGAATCTTTAAGGTGGGGCCTAGAGCTTCCATTATGACATACTGCCTTACTGCAGGTCTAAAACAATGGGGCCAACCAATCATGGACTGGGAGTAAAAACTAAGCCAGTTAAAAATCTCTTTAGAAGTTGATTATCTCAGGAATTTTGTTATAGTAATGGAAAGCTGACCAATGCAGCTTGTTATATTATTCACTTAATTGTAATTTTTATTGCATATATTAGAAAAACAATTGCATTTGCTACTACTAATTTTATGGTTTAAGCAAATATTTAAAAAAGTAATTCAAGAAAAAACTTTCCCCTAGACACTCACTAATTTTGCCTGATATATAGAAATATAGAACTTGCTTAAAATTATTTGGTTTTAACATATATGGCATTTTAAGCCAGGCTGGTCTTATATTATTGAAATTTGCTCATGGGAAGTTATTTATTATATCATTGGATGTTGAGAGCCACAGCCGAAGGGGCCCCAGCAAACTTCCAGCTGCCAGCAAACTTCCAGCTGCCAGCTGATGATTGGCTCACAGCGTCCCCAGCAAACTTCTAGCTGCCAACTGATTGGCTCCTCTGTGGTGATGCTCATTGGGCTGTTTCCCCGCCCTTTCAGACCACGGAGCTGTTCATTGGGGGACTTTTTTTGGCTCCCCCACCCGACCCAGCCAATCGGCCTCAAGAGCAGGAGGAGTGGGGGAGGTTGAGAGGCTTGTGGGAAGCCTGTGGTGGCAGTTGGGCTCTGAGGGAATTCCTGAAGAGCTTGTGTGGTGTGGCGTGTGTTCTAAAAATAAAGTTAGTTTCTGCTTGACAGTGGCTCGTGAATTGTGCCCAGCCAGACTGCGGCAATTGGACAAATTTCTGAATATGAGACAGCTGACCTGAGGCAGACAGGTAACCCTGGAACTGATGTTTCCATTTACCTTTTGGGGGCAAGAAAAAAGAGTTATTGATAAAGTTATCAGAGATTACTAATGATCTGTTTAATGTATATAATTATACTTTTCTGTTCCTTGAATATGCCAAACTCTTTTTTTTGTTGTTGTTCTGATAGCTCTTTATTTATTTTTTGTTCTTTTTAGTTATACATGACAGTAGAAGGTATTTTGACATGTCATATATACATGGATTATAACTTCCCATATTTGTGGTTATACATGATATGGAGTTATACTGGTCATATTCATATATGAATTTTTTTAGTCAGATTTTTTTTTTTTTGCCGCTGTGACTCAGTGACCCAACTAGCACAACTGTAGAGGAGAAAAGATTTATTTAGAGGCTCATAGTTTCAGAGGTCCTAGTCCATAGAAGGCTGACTCCATTGTGGCAGAGGGAAGCAGCTCGCATGGTGATTAGAAAGAGAGAGGGAGATAGGGATTGAGGGAGAAAGCGAGAGGGGGAGAGGGAACAGAGGATATAGAGACTCCACTCTCCAGATATAAAATGTATACCCCACAGCCATGCCCCCAAGGAACCACTTCCTCCAGCCACACCCCACCTGCCTCTAGTTACCACTTAGTTAATCCCAACAGGGATTAATTCACTGATTAGTCTGATTATCTCAAGGCTATAGTCCAATCATTTCTCCTCCAACTTTTGGGGATACCACATCTAAACCATAACATAGAAAGTATGTCAGATTCATTCTACTGTCTTTCCTATTTGCAGCTCCCCTTCCCCCTGTCCAATCTAGTGAACCTTACCCCCTATTGTGAGTCAGCATCCACATATCAGAGAGAACCTTCAGTCTTTGGTTTTTGGGGGATTGGCTTATTTCTTTTAGAATGGTAGTCTGCAGTTCCATCCATTTACTGACAAATGCCATAATTCCATTCTTCTTTATAGCTGAGTAATATTCCATTGTGTATATATACCACAATTTCTTTATCCTTTCATCTATTGAAGGGTACCTCCATTGGTTCCCTAGCTTAGCTATTGTGAATTGAGCTGCTATGAACATTGGTGGCCGCTTTACTATAGTATGCTGATTTGGGTATATGCCAAGGAGTGGGATAACTGGGTCAAATGGTGGTTCCATTCCAAGTTTTCTGAGGAATCTCCTTACTGTTTTACATAGTGGATGCAGCAGTCCCACCAGCAATGTATTAGTGTACTTTTCTCCCCACATCCTGCCCAACATTTATTGTTACTTGTATTCTTGATAATTGCTATCTGACTGGAGTGAGATGAAATCTCAGTGTAATTTTAACCTGCCATTTCTCTAATTTTTTCATATACCTGTTGACCTTTCATATTTCTTCTGTGAAATGTCTGTTCAGTTCCTTAGCCCATTTATTGTTTTTTTTTTTTTTTGGTGTTAAGTTTTTTATGTATTCTAGAGATTAGTCTTTACTTGAAGTGCAGGTGGCAAAGATTTTCTCCCATTTTGTAGGCTCTCTTTTCATGTTGATTGTTTCCTTTGCTGTGAAGAAGCTTTTTAGTTTGACTACATCTTATTCATTGATTCCTGATTTTATTTTATTGTATTTTAGGAGTTTTGTTAAGGAAGTCAGTTCCTAAGTTGACATGATGGAGATTTGGGTCTACTTTTTCTTTTACTAGGCATAGGGTCTCTGGTCTAAAGCCTAAGTACTTGATCTACTTTGAGTTTTGTGCAGGGTGAGAGATAGGGCTACAATTTCATTTTGTTACATATGGATTTCCAGTTTTGGCAGCACTGTTTGTTTGAAGAGGTTATCTTTTCTACAATGTATGTTTATGGCACCTTTATCAAGTAGGAGATAACTGTACTTATGTGGATTTATCTCTGTGTCTTCTATGCTGTACCGACTGACCTCATGTCTGTTTTGGTGCCAATACCATGCTGTGCCAAACTCTTTTCTATTTTGAGCTTTTGAACTTTTCGATTTGCTCTTCCCACCCTGCCTCATTGGCTCATCACTGGCTGACTTCTTCAACTTAAATGTCATGACCTATTGGAGGCATATGTTGTTTTGCTCCCAACATCCATCTATCCTTCTTTCTGGTGAAAGAATAACTCAGTTTTCCTTTGGAGTTATACTCCTTCCCTTGCTTTTAGACTTGTGGTTTAGGTAAGATGGATCCCACGTCTAGCTCCAGGGGTGGCCCTGATTGGCTTAAAGCAATAAGATTATTCCATTACCATGACCACAGTAACTGGTCAGGCATGGGCCTATAATCCGATCAGAGCCAAGGAGATGAGAGAAGATATTCACTAGGATTTTTGAGAAAGAAAAGTTCCTCTGTATTCATGGAGAACTTTTGGAAGAGACCTCCCTCCTTTCCTGGAGTATTGCATAGCAGCTTTGCCTATGAGTGGGTATATATTTGTGTGTGAGGCAGGAATAAGGGAGAGGTAGGGACTGTGTGGAGCCTAAGGATGATGTCATCAGTGAGGAAAGCAGAAATGTGAGGCAGGCTGAAGGTCTTCTGGAATGAATTTTAATTGAGGTAAAAATTCCTAGAAATTCCCCCATAGAGACCTATTCCTATACATGTTAATAAATTCTTTTATTGCTTAAACTATTGGTTTATAATTATGTTTAACAAAGAGTTCTAATCAACAGTTGTTTTGAGAGGACTTACTGATAGCTGTATCTAAAGTGGTACCCTCCCTCTCTACATTAGTCTTTCTCATGAACCCTATTTCTTCCTTCATGACACATAGCACAGTTAATTTATGTGTTACTTATTCACCAGTAGTCTTAGCTACTAGGCTTTAAAGTCCTCAGGGTTGTGAACTTGTGTATTTGGTTTATCAGTTATTTCCACCAGCTGGAACAGCATCTAAAAAGTAGAAATAACACTTATTGAATGAATGGATTAGGAATTTTTCTGTAGATACCCAAATGCATTTTATCCAGTTCCCTGCTTCTAAGGTCATGTGCAAAAACAAGAAAGGAGACAAATTATAATTATGCTGCATGTGTCCTTAGTATGAATTTTGACAGTTCTTTTCCAAATAAAATGGAATAATTTTTGAAAGTCTGCTTTTAACATGAAGTTTTGTTAATTTGCATAGCTGCCGAAGACTTCCAGCAGTCTTATCGTTTGTTCTCAGGCAAAGAACTTCTTCACCATCTGCTTCTAGTTTGGGAAGGACTCTCCCTTCTTCCCAAAAGACACACATTTGAAAACACAAATAGAATTTAGGTAATTTACAATAAGGAGCATAAAATGTTTGCCAAACAATGTGACCCAAAGGGCTAGAAATTAATTAATTTAGTATTTGTTAATGGCAGCAACAACAAAAAGCTTAAACATGGGCTGGGGATGTGGCTCCAGCAGTAGCGCGCTCGCCTGGCATGTGTGCGGCCCGGGTTCGAACCTCAGCACCACATACAAACAATGATGTTGTGTTCGCCAAAAACTGAAAAATAAATATTAAAAAAATTCTCTCTCTCTTAAAAAAAAAAAAAAAAAAAAAGCTTAAACATTTTGTGATAGTTGACCAGAAATTTTCTTGAGAGACATGAACATAATAGAAAATAATGTGGATGCTCTAAAAGATGCTGAAGAAACATTTGGTGAAGAATAACATAGACCTTTACTCTCATCAGTGATATTTAAATTGTTGCTTTATCTGTGATGTAGCAATTGTAGCAGAGGATTCTGTTTTCTGTTTTTTTTTTCATATTAAAAACAGACTATTCTCAAGTGGTAAAAGATAATTTTTAAAAATGTGTGCTTTGTTTTTATTCTCAGAGTGATTTTAAAAAATATTTATAGTTCTAGATAGACATAATACCTTTATTTATTTATTTTTGTGTGGTGTTGAGGATCAAACCCAGGGCCTCACATGTTTGAGGCAAGTGCTTTACCACGGAGCTGCAACCCCAGACCCCTCAAAGAGTGGTTTTTAATTTTGGGGAGACCAACACAATAACTGTACGTATTTTTCTAATCATAATTTCTATGTAAGGATATTTAACTTAACAATACTCATTCATCCAATCAAAGAATATTCATTTAGGTAACTATAATATGCTAAGCACAACATAGGCTTTTTTAATTCCTCTGTCAACCAGAAAGCAATTTCAAAATCAACATATGTTGAAAATTACAATAAAAATAAATAAAATGTGGAATCAGGAACCAAAAATCAAAGCGTCTTCATAAGTAATATGCCTTAGACAATTATATTAGCAGAATAGCCAATCCCATGATTCAGACTCTGACTTGTTCAACCAACTGTCATTCTAAATGTGTGACTATTATAAAGTGGGACTATTCTATTGAAACAAACAGAAATGGCCAGAATAATATATAATTCATTATAAATCAATGAGAAGACACAACTTTGTAACTAACTTTTGAACTTCTGATAAAAAGAGAAAAATATGTGTACATATTTATATGTGTGTTTGTGTGTGGGTAGTTCTATTTTAGTCTTTTGAGGAAATGCTACACTGTTTTCCATAGTGGCTTTACTAATTTACAATTCCACCAACAGTGTATAAAGGTTTCTTTTCCCCCAGATCCTTGCCAGTATTTGTTTTTTAAAATAGCCATCTGACTGGAGTGAGATGGAATCTCAATGAAGTTTTGATTTGCATTTCCTTATAGTCTGAAGATGTCCAGTGTTTTAAGATACACACACACACACACACACACACACACACACATAAAACTTGTACTCCTGATTTTGAGAAATTTCTGTTTATCATTTGCCCATTTATTAATTGGATTAATTGTTCTTTGTTAAGATTTTTTTAGATCTTTATTTATTCTGAATATTAATCCTCTCTCAGAATAATAGCTGGCAAAGTAAGATCTTGATTTCAAGAGGTCAAAAAATGCCACAGTGTTAAAAATAAAAAAGAAAGATTTCATGGCATAAAAAAACTGAAAAATTATCAGTAGACAAAAACTACAAAAAATGTTTTTAAAAGTATGTTATTTAGAAGGAATTTGATATCAGATGAAAATATGTGTTTATCACTAAAGAATAAAGAGCCCCAGAAATTGTAAATACATGGATAAACATAAGATATATGATTAGGCTTACTTTTGCACAAATTGACAGGGCACCAGTCCCTAAGGTATTTATATAATTTATTTGTCAAAGTATAGTACTATAAGCTTAAGAATGAATCAGCACATATGTCACATTTTAAATGTATCAATGACAAACAAAAGATAAATTTCTAAAATCTGCCACAATATAAAATTTTAATTATTTGCTACTCATATGTGGGATATAAGCATTTGGGAAATCTAGTCAATATAGATTCTTTGTACCACAATAATATAAAGAAATCCTAGAAGATATCTAAACCATACCCTGTAAAAAAATAATAGAAGAAAATAAAAAAAATCTATTACATTGTAATGTTCTGAAAAATATGATTTCCTAAAAAATTAGAACACATTTTAAGATAATAAAGTTATAAAGGCATAGTGTTATTAGAGTTCTGCTACTTCATCTTTGAATTATCGGATTTAAAAAGACAAAATTTGATTTTTACGAATGTCAAAAACTAAAGAACTAAGAAAAAATCTACTTTAGAAAAAAGGCAGCAACCTAAATAATTAATAGGCAGTAAAAATTTTGTGACATCAGGCACACAACAGGGCATTTAATCAACCAAAACATTTTAATAAATCCAGTTATTCTAGTATGTAACATACACAAGCCTTTGGGTATCTTCTTTATTCATGAAGCACATTCAAATGTTAACAACTCCTGACAGAGTAGGTTCTTGTAAAAAGGAGGGCCTTCTTTAGGCTCTTGCCACTGGTTACAGACCTCTCCCAGTCAGAGCCTTCTCCTTGACCTGGTTGCTCTTTTCCATTGAGTCTTTGCTTTCTGCTGACATTTCCTTGTTAAGAAAAATTATCCAGAGTTTGGAAATAAAGCCAACAGAGTACATAATAATGTCCTCTCCTCTTTATATAAGGAATGTTTTAAGAAGCCCTAGCTCTAGGGTTCTTGTTAAGGTAGTCATATCCTGGCCCAACATTGTGAAGATTTGGGCCTACTTTTTCTTCTATTAGGCCAGGGTCTCTGTTCTAGTGCCTAAGTCTTTGATCCACTTTGAGTTAATTTTTTTGTGTGTGTGTGCAGGGTGAGAGATAAAGGTTTAATTTCATTTTGCTACATATGGATTTCCAGTTTTGCCAGCACTGTTTGTTGAATAGGCTATCTTTTCTACAGTAAATATTTTTGGCACTTTTGTCTAGTATGAGATAATTGTATTTATGTGAGTTTGTCTCTGTGTCCTTTATTCTGTACCATTCTGTACCATTGGTCTACAAGTCTATTTTGGTGCCAATACCATGCTAGTTTTGTTACTATAGCTCTATAGTATTTTAAGGTCTGGAATAGTAATGCTACCAGATTCACTCTTCTTGCTAAGGATTGCTTTGGCTATTCTGGGTCTCTTATTTTTCCCAAATAAATTTCATGACTGCTTTATCTATTTCTATGAAGAATGTCAATAGGATTTTAAAAGGAATTGCATTAAATCTGTCTAACGCTTTTGGTAGTATGGCCATTTTGACAATATAATTCTGCCTATCGAAGAGCATGGGAGATCTTTCCATCTTCTGAGGTTTTCTTCAATTTGTTTCTTTAGTGTTCTGTAGTTTTCATTGTAGAGGTCTTTTACCTCTTTTTTGAGATTGATTCCCATTCCAGGTATTTCACTTTTTTTTTTGAGTCTATTGTGAATGAGATAATTTTCCTAATTTCTCTTTCAGTGGATTCATCACTGATGTATAGGAATGCATTTGATTTATGGGTGTTGATTTTATATTCTGCTACTTTACTGAATTCATTTATCAGTTCTAGAAGTTTTCTGGTGGAATTTTTTTGGATCTATTCTAGATATAGAATCATATCATCAGCAAACAGTGTTAGTTTTTCTTTACCTACTTGTATCCCTTTAATTTAATTTTCTTTCTTCTGTTCATTTGCTCTGGTTAGATTTTCAAGGATAATGTTGAATAGAAGTGGTGACAGAGGACATCTTTGTTTTCTTCCAGTTTTTAGAGGGAATGCTTTCAATTTTTTCTCCATTTAGAATGATGTTGGCCTTGGGTTTAATATGTATATCTCTATGAAGAATATCTTTTAGCTTTTACAATGTTGAGGTATGTTCGTACTGTCCCTAATTTTTCTAGTGTTTTGAATGCTCAGAAAAATGAGAAATTATATTTCACCTAGATATGATATATCAAAGTACATAAATGCAGTCTACTGTCATGTATAACTAATTAAAACAAATTAAAAATTTTTAAAAAAGAAGCCCTAGCTTACTGTCAAGGACTATTCTGTTATGACTATTATGTTATAACTATTATGTTAGAGGCACATACCTGTGTTTGAGATTAGCTACTTACTATTTAGCTAAGACTTGGAAAATTACATTTTAATTTATAGATTTTTCCAGTAGAGTTGCAAATATTCCTGTCTCATATAAAATGCAATCCAAAGATTATAGTGGTTATGGTTTTATTTTCCTCTAAGACATTTACCAGTTTAATATCTAATGCAGGGGTACTATTCCAACATTTTTTCTTAAAATTATTTCACATACTCAAAACTTCAAAATGTCTTTGCATCAGTTTTACCATTTTCCTTGTTTTCTCATTAGTTAATAGATTGAATAAAATCTTTGACACATGTTCAGTCTTTATTTGTATGAGTCATGTTTTCTTCTTGGAAACTAATATCCCTTGGAAGCTTCCCAGTGCTATTTATAATGGCCCACCCTATCATCTTTTTATTTTGGTATTGGTTCCTCCCTCCATCAAGATGGCATTGATATGACCACCCTCCTGGAAGCTTCATATGGTCTATATGCTCCTGAACCTGTTTTATGCAATACTTACACAAGTTTTAAAGGGAAAGGGCTCTGATTTGAGGTCAGATTTAATAATCCTTAAAGATTAATACTACTATAGAATAGTATTAATGTTGTTTCTGGTACATTATGAATTAAACTGGCTTCCTTTGAGGCTAGCCAAAAGAGTTTATGACACATATTTTGGTTTCTGTGGCAAAAATATAAAAATTTTCAAACAATGTATAAATGACCATTTTTAAAGATAACTAGTTAGTAAGAAGCTGGACATCTGTTTTCTTTGCCTGCCCAGCATTCACCTCTTCTCTTGTAATAGTACTCTGATTTTATTTACTTTTTATTACTTGAAGTTTTTGATTAATATGTTCTTTTATTTCCTAGACAAGGGGTGGGCACATGAACCCAATAAAACTAATAAAGGGTATGGAACTTGAATATTAAATAACATGTAACTTGCAATGATAACTGTGGTACTTTCATCCCAAAGACAGGACCATAAAAGACTGTCAACTGGTTACTGACACCTTAATCTCCATAGTTACCTGGATTCTGTCCTTACTAAGACCTGGTTCTTCAGCTTTTATTTCTATCCTGTGACCTACCCCATGATTTCCAATTCCTTTTTTTGGCTTTTGTTAGTAAGAGTAGATTTATTTTCCTATTCGAGGAACCCCAATTGGTATATTTGATAATTGATTTTAATAATCTCCTTAAAATTGAAATATTGAATATGGTTTTTGGTTTACTTTTAAAACTAAGTATAGTAATAATAATAGCTATTAAATAACATTTACTAAGTACCTGTAATGCTGTAAGTGATTTACTTGGATTAACCCATTTAATCATCACAGCCGCTCTATGATCTGAAGAAACTGAATCTCTGAAAGGTAAAATAACTTGATCCAGGCCACCATACAGATGATTTTTTGAGGCTGAGTTTCTTTTATTCTAAGAATAGTTTTTGAATGTCACCTGTAACTCAATCCAAAAGCTACTTTAAAGTTTTTCATTTGTGACCATACTGCCAAAAGCACTATACAGATTCAATGCAATCCCAATAAAAATCCCAATGACATTCCTCATAGAAATAGAAAAAGCAATCATGAAATTCATCTGGAAAAATAAGAGACTCAGAATAGCCAAAGCAATCCTTAGCAAGAAGAGTGAATCTGGTGGCATTACTATTCCAGACCTTAAACTATACTACAGAGAAATAGCAACAAAATTAGCATGGTATTGGCACCAAAATAGACTTGTAGACTAATGGTACAGAATAGAGGACACAGAGACAAAGCCACATAATTACAGTTATATTATATTATACAAAGGTTCCAAAAGCATACATTGGAGAAAATATAACCTATTCAACAAATGATGCTGGGAAAACTGAAAATCCATATGTAGCAAAATGAAATTAAACCTCTATCTCTCACCCTGCACACAACTAAACTCAAAGTGCATCAAGGACCTAGGAATTAAATCAGAGACCTTGCGCCTAATGGAAGAAAAAGTAGGCCCAAATCTCCATCATATGGTATGAGGCCCCAACTTCCTTAATAAGACCCGTATAGTGTAAGAATTAAAACTAAGAATCAATAAATGGGATGGATTCAAACTAAAAAGCTTCTTCTTAGCAAAAGAAACAATCAGTGAGGTGAATAGAGAGCCTACAGAATTGATGTACATCAGAAAGAGCACTAATCTCTAGGATATATAAAGCACTCAAAACCCTTAACACCAAAACAAAACAAAACAAAAACCCAGTCAATAAATGGGTCAAGGAACTGATCAGATACTTCTCAGAAGAGGATATACAATCAATCAACAAACATATGAAAAAATGTTCATCATCTCTAGCAATTAGAGAAATGCGAATCAAAACTGATTTCATCTCACTCCAATCAGAATGGCAACTATCAAGAATACAAACAACAATATGTGTTGGCGAGGATGTGGGGGAAAAGGCACACTCATACATTGCTGGTGGGACTATAAATTGGTGCAGCCAATACAGAAAGCAGTATGGAGATTCCTTGGAAAACTTGGAATGGAACCATCATTTGACCCAGCTATCCCACTCCTCTGTTTATACCCAAAGGACTTAAAAAGAGCATACTACAGGGACACAGCCACATCAATGTTTATAGCAGCACAATTCACAATAGGTAAATTCTGGAATCAACCCAGATGCCTGTTGACAGATGAATGGATTTTGAAATTGTGAACACACACACACACACACACACACACACACTGGACTTCTACTTAACCATTAAAAAGAAAGAAATTATGGCATTTTTCTGGTAAATGGATGGAAATAGAGAATTTCATGCTAAGTGAAATTAGCCAAACCCAGAAAATCAAATGTTGAATGTTTTCTCTCATACGTCAAGCTAGAGTAAAATAAGGGAAAAAGGAGGAAAGGATAAGATTACTAGACAAGTGAAAGGATGTCTAGTAGAATAGGGGAAGGAGAATGGGGGAGGAAGAGAGGGAAAAGGGGGGTCATGAACTGAAATCAATTTCCATGCATGTATGAATTTGTTGGGATTAACTCAAATACTATGTATAAACATTAAGCTTTAAATAAAAAATAAAAATCAGAGTGGGAAGTTGGCACAGTTGAGCACACCTGTGATCCCAGCCACTTGGCTGAGGCAGAAGGAGCTAAAGTTCAAGGGCAGCCTCAGCAACTTATCAAAAAAAAAAAAAAAAAAAAAAAAAAAAAGGAAGAAAGACATAGGAGGGGGAATAGATTAAAAAACAAACCCCAACTATATATATTTTTTTCAAGAGACTCGCCTTGCAGGCAAAAACATTCACAGGCTGGAAGTGAAAGGACAGAAATTGATATATTATGCAAATAGAGCCTGAAAATAACCAGGAGTAGCTGTCATATCCAACAAAGCAGACTTCAAAAATTAACTTAAAAATTAAGCTAAAATTAATCAGAAGAGACAAAGAAGGTCACCTCATACTGGTAAAGGAAAAAATCCAACAAGAAGATTATAATAGGGCTGGAGTGTGGCTCAGTGGCAGAGCACTAATCTAGCACGTGCGAGGCCCTGGGTTTGATCCTGAGCACCACATAAAAAGATATTTTAAAAATAAAGGTAATGTGTCCAACTATATCTAAAAAAATTTTTAAAAATTTATAAAGGTTACAATAGTAAATATTTATGTTCCAAATGTTGGTGCACCTTATTACATAAAACATATACTACTTGAATTAAAGACTCAGATAGATCCCAGTACAATAATAGTGGGTGATTTCAACATACCTCTCTCATCAATAGATGTTATTGACATAAACCCAAGACTTTGAGACCTAAAAAATATTATAAATAAAAAAAACAGACATCTTTAGAATATTCCATCAAACAACAGCCAGAAGCACTTTCTCCTCAGCTGCTCATGGAACCTTTTCCAAAATCAACTATGTTTTAGGCCATAAGGCATCTCTTAGCAATGCAGAGAAATTGGTATAACCCTTTGCAACTTATGGAATCAGAATGGAATGAAATTAGAAATCAATACCAAAAAAACCTTATGAAAACTATATGTACATACAGAGATTGGACAGTACACTTTTGAATGATGAATAGGTAATGGAAGAAATCAGGGGAGGAATTTAAAAATAATAAAAATTTTAAATAATAGTGATATAATGTACCAGAACCTTTAGAACATTATGAATGTGCTTCTAGGAGAAAAGTATATAGCTATGAGTGCCTACCTAAGAAAATCAGAAAGATGAAAAACAAAAACCCAAACACCTAATGATGCGTCCCAAGTCCCTTGAAAAGTAAGAAAAAAACTGATCTCAAACCAGTAGGAAGGAAATAATTAAGATCAGAGATGAAATCAATGACAGAGAATAAAAAACAATACAGAAGAAAAATGAAGAGTTAGTTCTTTGAAAAGATAAACAAGATTGATAAGCCCTTAATCAAGCTAACCAAACGAGAAAGAAAACCCAAATTAAAAAAAATTAGAGATGAAAAAGAAGAAATTACTACTTATATCAGAGGAATTCAGAGGATCATTAGGGACTATTTTGACAACTTATACTCCCAATAAATTGGAAAACCTAGAATAAACAGATACATTTCTAGACACATATGACCTGACAAAATTGAATCAACAGGACATAGAAAACCTTAACAGACCAATAACTAGCAATGAGATAGAAGCAGTAATAAGAAGACTTCTAACAAAGAAAAGCCCAGAACCAGATGGATTCTCAGCTGAATTCTACCAAACCTTTCAAGAAGAACCACTGCTAGTGCTCCTCAAATTATTCCACGAAGTTGAAAGAGATGGAACACTTCCAAATTTGTTCTATGAAGTCAATATCACACCCTCATACCAAAACTAGACAAGGACACATCAAGGAAAGAACACTACAGACAAATATCCCTGATGAACATAGATGCAAAAATTCTTAATAGAAATCAGCAAATAATAATTTGACAACATATTAATAAGATTGTATATCATGACCAAGTTTGTTTTATCCCAGAGATTCAGGGATGATTTACTCGATGCAAATAAATATTATTCATCATATAAACATAATTAAGAATGAAAATAAAATGTTGGAGAGGATGTGGAGAAAAAGGAACAATTTACACTCTTGGTGAGATTGTAAATTAGTACCACACTATAGAAATCAGTATGGAGCTTCCTAAAAGACTAGGAATGGAACTTACCATATGACCCAGCTATACCACTCCTTGGTGTTTATCCTAAAGAATTAAAGCCAGCGTATTATAGTGATGTATGCATATCCAGCACAATTCACAATAGCCAAATTATGGAACTAGGCTAGGTGTCTATCAATGGATGAATGAATAAAGAAAATGTGGTATATATACACTATGGAGTTTTATTCAGCCATAGAGAAGAATGAAATGAAATTGTGTCATTTTCAGGAAAATGGATAAAACTTGAGAATATTATGTTTAAGCTACATAATCCACACTAAGAAAAGGTAAGGGTCATATGTTTTCTATCATATGTGGAAGCTAGAGAGGAAAAAAGAAAAGAAGGATTGTGGTGGGGAATCTCATGAAAATTGAAGAGAGATCAGCAGAGGAGAGGGACCAGGGGAAGGAAGAGAGGAGGGAAAGGGGAAATACAAGGGAATGATACTGCCCAAATCACATTGTTATATGGTGTGCATGTGTGTATATGTAACAATGAATCCTACCATTATGTACAACTATCATGCACCAATAAAAATATGGAAAAAATTTTCAGTTATTCTTCATGATATTACAGGTCAAGTGTCACCATCATCATGGACAATAAAAGAAGTCACCCTTGAAAATACTATAGGGAATTCTCCAAAAATTTCTACTACCACAATCTCAAACCTTTACAATAAGTTCTGAAGTTGTCTTAACAAAGGAAAATCTTTTTATTCCATAATTAAAGATAAGGCTCAAAACACATTTCATAAGATTAACAAATTTACTAAGACTAACCCCAATAATCACATTAACCAAAACCTTCTTCAATTATCCCACTTGGGTGTAGCTTTGGAGAAGGCAAAGTACTGTGCAGGAAATGGGTGGAAATCTACAAGCAGCCAGGAGGTAGGGAAAAGGTTCTATCAAGTGGATTAGAAAATATAGATCAAAAACACTACAGAAGGGGCTGGAGTTGTAGCTCAGTGGTGGAGTGCTTGTCTATCATGTGTAAGGCATGGGGTTCTATCCTTAGCACCACATATAGATAAATGAATACAATAAAGGTCCATCAACAACTAAAAAAAAAAAACACTACAGAAATCAAAAGCTTTGTCTAATGCCAGCTCCTAGTTTGATATTTTACTGTATATTCTCACATCACATTTGCCTGCCTTTTCTGGTAGAAAGTAAAACTATCATTGAGATTTTGCTCAAAGAAATAAACATTTGTAAGTTTCTTATTCTACAGTTGTTTCATATTTGAAGAAATAAGGGAGGGGGCAGGGAGGATGGCAATCTAATATCTAACTTAGCCTAGAAGTTGTGAACTTGATATATGTCATTTGGCCAGTTCGGCTGAGTCTTAACATTTATCCTTGAGGAGTTGTTTCAAGATATTCACTACTCTCTCGGAAGAAAAGACTGTTTTAAAAAGGTTGTCATTAGTTCTTCTGTTTGTCTCTTAGAAATCATGTATTTTTCTCTTTAAGGTCACAGATATTTTGGAATTTAAGATATGACACTTTTGGTCAACACTTGCAAAACAGCAAAGAAGCATATTAGAAAAGAATTGCAGGAAGTGGAGCTCTGGGTAGTACAAAGCAAAAAAGAAGATATGACTTGCATGCTTCAGTCTTCTGCAAGCTTGGGACTCTAACTACGGACCCATCCAGTGACGTGTGCCAGATATCAGCTTCAGTCTCTTAAAAGACTGCCAACTCATAGTGGTCAAAAACAAACTCGCCCAGAACTGAAAACAACTCAGCCACTGGCTGGAGTTCAGTATCAAGGGGAAAAGTGTTTTGTCAGTTTCATCTTTCTCAACTAACTTAATAGTTGGTATGTAGGTATTTAGAAAACAAATGTCACTGTTCAAGTTTCTATTTGTTAGGAAGGAAGGGGAAGAAAGAAGTATTAGCTATGTTTTTTTTGGCAAAATACTTTGCCAGGTTTACAACAGGGACAATATATGTGGATTGATTTAATGTGCATTCCTTCCTAGATAAAGGACACAAGAGTCATATGTAACCCAAACTTTTTTTCAGTTGAAATCAGTGAGGGTTCGAGTAGTGACATGTGAATCACAGACACTTGAAAGCCAACTATGGCATCCGCAGTCACATGTAAGCCCTGATATCACTCCTTCTCTCCCACATACTTGCTTCCAGTTTCCCTGCCAAAAAGGGCATACAAGAACAGCTGGCTCAGCTCTTAATAGTGAGAGGAAAAAAACAACACATCTGGTTTTCATTTTTTTGCTGACACTATGTATTTGAACTGATATGTTTAGACATTTTAGATGGCAAAGGTCTTTTAAGTCAGAAAGATAGTCCTTCAGTAATACAGAGAAAACAATTGAAAACATACTCTTGGGGCTGTGAACCATAGCTCCTATTTCTAGTTTTGTGACCATCTCTTTGCTATTGGAATCATACAATTTAGGCTTCCCTCTGTGTCCATTTCTTCAATGATCACGTGAATGTTAATCATTTATATTCATTCTATTTCTAGTAGTGCAAAAAAGGATCCTTGGAGTCCTGGAAGTTTGTCAATTCTCATCTTTGGTAAAGTGGTTGGCACAGTGTCTGGAATAAAGGAAATTCCTATTTGAAGGGATTCATTTGTTCTCAGACTTTAGTTTGTATCATGTGAGCTGAACCCTGGAATTTTATATGAAATTGCTCTTGAAGGGTAAGATTTATGGAAGCTATTTGTCATAGCTTGCTTAAAGGTAGAACTGTGAGAAAGAGGAATAGAAGGGCCAGATCAACCTGCTAGCGGTAGTCTAAGACGGTTCAAACTAGTTGAACATGCTTATGGAAGCAGGAAGCACCCTGGTAGAAATCAGGTCCAAAAATAATGGCTTTACACAGAGTGAAATGTTGTGAATTTTGGTCTTCTGACACTGACCCATTTTTGAGAAACCTTAGAAACAACTCGACTATATACTGTAGAAGTTTGTGTGCTAATTAGAAATCAACAATATGAATTTTCATATCTGCTTACAGATTCTGAGCTTAAAAATGAGTTCCAATACTCAAACATTTTATTCAGTATTACACAGCACAATTCAGTTCTCTTGTTGATAGCTGAAATGTGATGTTTCTCAATAGTCTGTTGACCCCTAGGGGCAGTTTGAGTTTTGTTCGTGTGTATATATACATGTGTATGTATTTTCTGATCAATGATGATATTTAAAGTTATTTACCCACTCACAAATGAAATTTTCTTTTACAGTTGTCCATAACTGAAAGGTACTTTGATAATGTAGATCCCACATCAGTGTGCTTTAAATGAGGGTCTTGACCTATTCTTGGCCTTGACCTATTCTTGGTCTCTATTCTTACTCAAACACGAAAAAACTGTATGATCTTGGGCAAGCGAGTTAAACTTGACCCCTAATTTCTTGTTCCATTAAACGGGGTTTGTTATGCCTATGGATTAAGTATGTACAATGTTTATAAAGCACTTGGAGCTTAGTAGGGTGTTCAAATAAATTGAATTTGTTCTCTTTTCTCTCTGTACTCTTGTTCCTCATTCCCTGGGGGTATATAGAAGCAGAAAACAGATAATAAGACTCCAGGTACAGACAGAGTAGTTAGTGTTCCTTCCTCAAGTAAAAAGGTGCAATGGTTTCAACAAGTTATTGTCATATGTCAACTTCTATAAAACTGCTTAGTCATGATATAACTTCAGTTTCATTGAGAAATCTCAGATTTTCAAGTAGAATTAAGTTTTAGTTAGTACAGTGTAACTTTAGTGCTTCCTGATTTTCTAGCCTTCTGGGGTTGCCTTTCCCATTAACATCCAAATAAAAATTATGCAAATCCCCTGTTGTCTATCAGGTTTTCAGTTAGCTCTCTCCTCAAATGGGTCTTAGCTGCCAGCCTGCTGCAGGGTCCAGCTGTCCTTTAGATTTGATACATTTTCCCCTGCCTTCATTTCCCCAAATCCTGAGGCCTCAATCCCCTATTCCTCTCTAAATGCTCAAAGCATAGAGTTAGACCCATATAAAGACTGTTTTAATGTTTTTTTTTTTCCTCACAACTATGAACTGAACATTCCATGATTAAATGCCAGTTACAAAAATCTGGGTACTAATTCTGTTAATGTCTTTAATGGACAGATTTTAGTCACTATTTCTACAGCAAAATTTTATCAACTTGGGGCTTGATTGGAAGAAGTGGAGTTGGCAGTTGTATGAGAGGAAAGTATATAAATGCAGAAATAGAAAATGACCTCTTCAGTTCCTTCGAATTCAGATTCTATTCTAAGAGCATCTCTTTAGTATTAAAAACCACACACATTTAAAGTGTCCTTATAACTGAACAGACACTTCACAGAAGAAACACAAAAGGTCAACAAATACATGAAAAAATGTTCAACATCACTAGCAATTGGAGAAATGCAAATTAAAACTACACTGGGGGCTGGGGAATATAGCTCAGTTGGTAGAGTGCTTGCTTGCCTTGCATGCACAAGGCCTTGGGTTGGATCCCCAGTACCAAAAAAAAAAAAAAAAAGAATAAAAGAAGAGAAAAAAGAAGAAAAAAGAAAAGAAAAAAAAGGAAAAGAATCACTTTTGAGCTGGGTTTGTGGCTCAGTGGCAGAGTGCTTACCTCGCACATGTGAGGAACTGGGTTCGATCCTCAGCATCCCATAAAGACAAATAATAATGTTAAAAAAAAAACAAAAAAACTACACTGAGATTTCATCTCACTGTAGTCAGAATGGCAATTACCAAGAATACAAGTAACAATAAATGCTGGCCAGGATGTGGGGGAAAAGGTACACTCATACATTGCTGATGGGACTGCAAATTGGTGCAACCACTCTGGAAAGCAGTATGGAGATTCCTCAGAAAACTTGGAATGAAACCACCATTTGACCCCATTATCCCACTCCTTAGCATATACCCAAAGAACTTAAAATCAGCATACTATAGTGATGCAGCCACATTAATGTTTATAGCAGCTCAATTCACAATAGCTCAGCTATGGAACCAACCTAAGTACCCTTCAATATGTAAATGGATAAAGAAAATGTGGTGGGCTGGGGCTGTAGCTCAGTGGCAGAGCGCTTGCCTAGCACAAGTGAGGCCCTGGGTTCAGTCCTTAGCACCACATAAAAATAAACAAATAAAATAAAGCATGCTGTCCATCTACAACTAAAAACAATAAAAATAATAAAAAAAAGAAAATGTGGTACATATACACAATGGGATATTACTCAGTCATAAAGAATAATTAAATTATGGCATTTGCCAGTAAATGGATGGAACTGGAGGCTTATAGTGATAAGTGAAATAAGCCAATCCCAAAAACCAAAGGCCAAATCTGATATGCAGATGCTGACTCATGATAGGTGGGGGGGGGAGGGTGGAGTGGAGTGGGAATGGATGTTCATGGAATTAGACAGGGGTAAATGAGAGGAAGGAAGGGAGGATGGGAATGGGAAAGACGGTATAATGAATCAATTATAACTTTCCTATGTTCATATATGGATACATGACCTGTGTAACTACACTTCATGTACAACCACAGGAGGCGAAGTTATACTCCACGTATGTATGTCAAAATACATTCTACTGTCATGTATAACCAAAAAGAACAAATAAAAAAAATAAAGTGTCATTATGTAGTTACATAAATTTAATAATAAATTACTAAAATTTTCATGCTCTGAGTGTAATTTGGTCTCTAGTTTTACATGGAAAGTTTGGCTTGTAGCAGCAAAATTAATTTTACCAAAATTTCTCTGTGTTATTTCTTTCTGCAAATAAGAATATGAAAAAAATTATTTTAGAGGGGAGAGTAAGGAAAGTGTATATACTGTTATTTAAATATATGAATTTCAGTAGCAAAGAAATATATCCGATGTAAAAATAACATTTCCTATCTAATACCTTTGTAATGAGCTAATTTTAAATTAGTTTCATTGAGATTATGGAAAAACAGAAAAAAAAATCAGAAAAACAAGCCAGACCCCTATGTCTTTTCTTTTGGGGGACATGTAGACAATAATAATTTCCCAGGTTTGAGATTATGGAGAAAGAATCTGAAATAAAAAGCTTGTATTATAACCTTAAGTCACCCTATAGATGTAATGACCTTTTTCATGTTTACATTCTGAAAGAGAATTTAGGAGGCCACTAGGTATATAATAATAGTATACACTTCAGGTAGCTCAGGAAGTACAAAAACACACACATTTCCCTCTAACTCCAAGCTGTTTAGCTTCTCAAAGACAACACACACACTGTCTAAGTGTGGAGTAGCAGGGCACGCCCCCCACCTCAGCACCATGCAGTGTACAAAGCATGTGAGGAGAATGGGGAGAAGAATGCAAGCCTGCATTGCCTCCTTCAGTAATGATCATTTATGTGTTGATTGTTGATTAGGGAGACTGGGGTTATGCAAATAATTTCATTTGAAAAAAATCTCAGTCATTACTCTCTGTAGGTAATAATTAAAATAGCAGTTAATATTTTGAGTACACATTTACATATACACACATACTTACACACTTTAAATATATGTTTAAAAAAAAGCACACACCAAATCATGTCATTAAATCCCTCACTTTTCTCTAAGCACCAGTGATTCCCATTCTTTAAACCTATCATTTAGAAGGAATTGAAAGAAAAGCCACTTAAGATCAGACCCCTCAATCCTGAATTACAAATCATGAGGTAGTTCAGAAGTAAATATTCCTCTTTGTTACTTAGAAGTGTACTTTAGTACTTTTAAACTTAGTTATTTTATGGTTGTTAAAGTTGTTGCATCAGGATAGAACTATGCTGTAAAAAAGCAGTATCTGTTTAAGTTAATATTAATACAGTTGTTTCTCAGTATCTGTAGGGGTTGGTTCCAGAACCTCTCTTGGATACCAAAATGCATGGATGCTCAAGTTCCTAATTCAAAATGGCATAGTATTTGCATATAACCTGTGCACATCCTCCTGCATACTTTGTCATCTCTAGATTATTTATAACACCTAATACAATATTAATGCTATGTAAATAGTTGTTATACTGAATTTTTAAAGGAAATAATGACAAGAAGTAAAGTCAGTATGTGTTTAGTCCAGATGTGTTTTTTTTCCTAAATGTTTTAGATTTACTTTGGTTAAATGCACAGATGTGGAACCTGTGGATCAAAAAGCTTACTGATAGCCTATTTATTTCTTGCTTATAGTGATGGGAATGCCAATCATGTTAGAGAGAGAGGAGGAACAAATACGTATATTCAAGACAAGCTCTATAGTAATATTGCTGTAAATCACCCTCTTAAAAGCTTTTATATGTTCTTGAGCAGGAGGAAAAAGGGTGGAGATGCCACATACATTTCTGGGCATGCCCGTGAGCTACATGCTAGTACCATTTTTTTCTTGTGCTTCAAAGTGAAAAAATACATAGGAATCACTGCTCCAGAACAGCCTATTTTAAATTTCTTTAGCTGTGGCATCTTTCTCAAAATAATTTTTGCATGGCCCTGAGATACACAAAGTTGGTAAAAGCACAGATGCTCTGGTCAAACTGGTGGAGGATGGGGACGGAAAAGTTATAGAACTCCAATGACTGAGCTCCTTTCTTTAGTTGTTCCTACCCCCATGAGTCCTCGAGTATCTCTATATAATCTGAGGAAGAAAGCAGTTGTTGCAACATACTAGTCGTATCACCAGAGAGAAGGCAAATATGCATCAAATATCTGATCTTGGGTGGAAGAATACTTGAGAGAGCACAATTATCCTCAAACTCTGTGATCATTCAGGGGCCTTCAAGAAGAGGAGTGGGGACCCATTGGATCAAAGCTGCTCTCTTTTATCTGATATCCCTACAGACAGGCAGACACACACATACACACACAGCACAGAGTTACTCTTTTATCTGTTTACCCTGTTGGGTTTCATACATCAATTTTTTTTTTAAGTTTCAACTTCTAAAAAGTAAGCAAGCACTCACAAACCTTTGTTTTATTTTCTTACTTTATAGATGAGTAATCAGACTGAAGTAGCATGCAGTTGCAATATGATCTTCAAATACCGTAAGTCCTGATGAGGGCGGTCTGTATGCATTTTAAGCCTTACAAAATAAGGGCAAATGCTTATTGGAAAAAAAAAACTTTAAAAAATGAAAAGCCATTCTAAAATAATAAGCAAAAACCCAACAATTTTATTTCATCATCTCAGCATATTTCAAGATTGTGCCATTGGAGTTCATGATTCATTCCCATGACTGTCCTCCTTTGCCCCTGTTTATGTGACCTCTCTTGGGAAAGAAATCACATTAAGGGTCACTGAAGGGCCACTGGGTTGGGGTTATAAAAAGCAAGAAAGTGGAAAATATTTCTGAATTGGAAAAGAAAGAAAACCCTACCACAACATGCATCCTAAAATACCAATAACTCTCAGTGCTCATGATTAAAAACACAGAGCTTGAGCAGCCCTAGCGTACACACATCTCTCATTAGTTACCCAGCTGCTATAAAACCTGCTGGATACCTCTCACAGTGCTATGTTTATTTTTAGAGAAGAGAAACAAGGACTAGGATATTGGCTGGTGCTGCTTTAGAATTTTTTTCTTTGTGTAGTTCGTGAAATACTGGAAAGAGTTAACAAATAGCTTTATCAAATTTGGAAACTTGAATATTTAATTTCATGGCAATCATCCTCCTAATTCTCCAAATTTTCTGCCATTTTTGTCACATCAAGTTTCTTGCTTAGCCTTGTCCTTCTTTTAATACTGAAGTGAGAAAATTGAATTCTCTTTTACACATGAGCCAAGCCATAACGGGACTGCCAGTGCAGAACAGACAACAGGGACAGATCAATACCCAGCTGCAGGGGTATATCAAAATTTTTTCTATAGATTATAGTAATTTGCAGGTGATTCAGGACAAAATGAATCTTACAATTATGGTTTAAGTTATCAAGCCATAAATTGGACTCCTATTCAGCTACTTGATACAAGCAAATACCAGCAATCACATTTTATGTGGAAATGTTTTACTTAAACTAAGTTCATATGAATACGCACAGTTATTCTGAAAATAGTTTAAAGTTACTAAGTTTCCCCTGTCCCTTTTGCTATAAGAGTGCTCTTTTCCCCTGCTAACCTGCAAAACTATTAGCTTCACTGGCCAGGTTCCTCAAGTTAGAAAATTAAATATTTTATTTTTATTTGTTGCTTAACTAGAATTTAAATAACTCATAAAGGATAACACATGAAGCTTTGTCTGCTATTTATACATTAAAGTGAGTCTATTCTACCATTTCCTGGAGCAGATTTTGCTGAGGGACTGGGGAGACTGGCTTGGTAGTGGAGGAAGTGTACAGGGGTGTACTTGGAGGACGATAAACCTGGGGGAAGGCCAAGCAAAGGAAAGGGGAGCTCAGGAGTAGCCCAGTCCATTGGACATTCTGCCTGGATAGGCAGCAGCCTGCTGTGATCTCAGCCTGACTTCTCTGATATTTTTAAGAGATAGTAGATGTCTGAACAAGCTTAAAACCTAAATAACAATTATGAGGTGGCACTTTAGAGCCACACCTTGTTACACGTTGTTTAGTAGCATAAATATTAGTCTGTATGTATTCAAAGCACTCAAAAGCACACTGTCTTTACAAATTACTTAATCAGGTCATAGATACTTCTTTCTTGGCTGATGAGGGTAGATTACCAATGATATACATATTTTTCTTTATATTGGCAATGTATAAATGTATTTATGCTTCCTGAACTTCCTTATTTCTGGGCATTAATTCTCAACCTGGAACTTCACACTGTATTTGATTATACTCATAATTGAATCGGTCAGTTAGTTCAATAGAATGAATGATTAATTTAGTAATATATTATTTCAATTTTGTTGTCTTGATCGAATTTCTTACAAACAAATATAAATGACCTAACCAAAGCAAAAACCAAATTGCCAAAGAAATCCTGAGCCTGCCAGTTAACTGTCAAAAAAGCTGAGGCATTGTAAAACAAACTTTAGGTGATACAAAGTGAGCCCTTGTGAACTTATCAAGAATTGAAAGAACTTAATTATGATTCAACTTGATCTTGAGAATTAGTTTTAAAATATATATTTATAAATTTTTTTCTCAATAATGGAAAATTACTTGTATGGAGATTTTAAAAAATGATAGTATATGGAAGACCACCCTGTGATTGAGTTAAGATAAATTAATCATGGGCTGGGGTTGTAGTTCAGTGGTAGAGCACTTGCCTCGCATGTGTGAGGCACTGGGTTCAATCCTCAGCACCACATAAAAATAAAGATATTGTGTCCATCTACAGCTAAAAAAAATTTTTGAAAAAAAATAGATAAATTAATCAGGAAAGTAATGACTGCAATTGGCTAAGAAAAACTTGGAAAGACTTAGTTAAATTTTTTAATATGAAAGTTGAATTTATTCTTTTTTATTTTTATTTTTTAGTTGTAGATGGACACGATACTTTTAATTAATTTATTTATTTTTATGTGGTTCTGAGGATCAAACTCAGTGCCTCACACTCGCTAGGCAAGCACTCTACCACTGAGCCACAGCTCCAGCCCCAAATTTATTGCTTTAGTAGTAGTTTCCCCTTCATTTACACGAAATCATTTTGACTCACAGATTCAAATTACTAAAGCCAGATGGCCATTCAGAATATTGAGAGAAAGTGGGTGGCAGGGAGGGAGAGATGCATGCATAGGTATGCACACACATTTTGGGTCCACTTTAACTGGATCTGCCTGACTTCCCTTAAACTTGTCAGCCTGGGTTGGACAGAGGACCCACTTCAATCATGGGGGCAGAAGACTGTGTTTGCATCTGAGAACCTTGATGAGAGGTTTGCTAGTTTCACTTTAGAACATGAGTCCTTTGCTTTTATTTGCAAAGAAATTTTGAAAGAAAAAAGCTGATTCTCTTTGGTTTTGTTAAAAATAGGTGTGTGTAGTGATAGTTTGTGAACGGAGGAAATTGAGAATGATGTGTACATACAGGACAGTCCCTTACTCTCAGGTTGTGCATTTTATGCTGAATAAGATCCAATATACAACAGATACAACAAAATAATCTTCAGAAGCTTAAAGATATTTGAAGAGTAAAATAAGTTAGTGTTTGATCCTAGGATACTGAAGAATCATGAATACTTACATATCCTAATACTAATGTGATTTAGCCATAAAAAGATCAGCTTTCTGAAACTATGAAGGGACAACACACATACACACACACACACACACACGTGGACACAGATATGTACATTAGTTCTATACATTAAATATTTAAAGTAACTACTAATTAAATAAAATCAAATGAATAGCTATTTTTTTTCTGTTTAATTTGTTTTTTATTTAATTTAGCTAGCACAGTAAAACTGGGACCCTTTCCAGCAAGTACCCTTCTAGAAACATTTTTATTTATTAAAAATAATTTTACATATTGTGTAGTTCTACTGAGCATGTGGAATTTGTTAACAGGTTTACACTGTCACCTATATTGTGAATATTAATATTAAAATACATAGTATTAAAATCCATATTAAAGTACTAAAATATTAAATGTCAAAAATGCAGTTACATTAGGTTCCATAATGCATCAGCTTATTTTTTCTAATATAACTTAATTTACTTACTATTTTACTCCATACTAAAATAACTTAAGATTGTTTACTTTGCTTGGGAAAACTGAGACAGAGTTTTTGATGTTGATACATCAGTATAAAGTATCCAAAGTTATTAAAATTCTCAGAATGAAGAATACTTTCAGAAATCTGACAATGTGCAGATTAGGAAAATTCCAAAATTATCTACTTTGTGATTGTTTGAGAGAATAAATCAATCCTACTCTCTAACAAATCATTTAATGGTCTTAACACTTTTTCTTGTCTTCACATTTGGATTAAATTTGGAGAACTCTCATTTTTAGAAGAAAATTTGACTTTTCATGAGCATTTTTAAATGGATGTGTCCATGCTGAGCAAAGACATTTTGAACCTAATAAACAATTAGTCACAATGCATTCTCCCATACTGAGATATGATTTTTTTTTGTTGTTATTGAGTTTGGTTTTCATCAACAGCTTTATGCTGGGCTTGTTAGGATCAGAGTTCTGACTTATTGCATCGACCTTAAGCCTGTTACAATCCTGTAATTTTGATGCCATATCTATGCAGAAGCAAGGAGGTCATTATTATATTTATTTTTAGGCTATATACATATAATAATTGGGTTTGTGAAGGGCACAATGAGTCATTAGCTATTTTTAAAAAACAATAATTTATCATGGGTAAATGGGATTTATGATGTTTTTGTTTTCATAGTTAAAAAGCTGTAAATAATGGTAAGCTAAATTTATATGTTACTCAAACAGCATTTAAAATATAATTTCACAAAAAAATTAAAAAATAAAAATAAAATAAAATATAATTTTCAGTTGAAAATTGCAAAATGTCTCATTATTTGTACTTCAGGGAGTTTTCCCCCCAAATAACCAATTAAATCATTTTCTTTGCAGTTTTTCTAAGACCCATCTGATTTGACTTAGAAAAACTGCAAAGAAAATGACTCCACATTTGGCACAACAGTACATTTACATTTCTTTATAGAATAATCTTTCCCTGATTCTCACCCTACTCTTATAACCCAGCCTTTTTATACCCATCCCAAATACCCATTCTTTCTCAGATCTTTCTTAATTCTTCCTGCTCCATGTAATTTCTTTCTTTGAACTTCTAAGGTTAATTATCTAATTATAAAACACTTTTATGCTGGGCATGGTGGCACATACCCCAGGAGCCTGAAGCAGGAGGATTTTGAGTTCAAAACCAGCCTTAGCAAAAGCAAGGTGCTAAACAAATCAGTGAGATACTGATTGAACTCAGGGGTGCTCAGCCACTGAGCCACATCCCTAGTACCAAAGCAAAACAAAACAAAAACCACTTTTGTTAACTGTTTTTAACAATTACAAGTGCTTTTGGTTTTAAGTCACAGAACTCTGATGGTGGCTTTAAAGAATAACCTGAAATAATTTGAGAAGAGGTAGCTGATGACATTGTATCTGGAGCTCGTGTTGTCTAGACCAGCATCATTGTGACTCTCTTGTTGGCAAGATATCTGCCACAGCTCCAGGCAGCACTGCAGCATCCAGTGCAGAAGGAGGGAAGAGGCAGGTGCTAACCACATCTATTTCTTATGATGCTTATATCCCAAAGCAAAGGATTTCTTAAACACCTCCAGCAGACTTCTTGGATCTCACTGGCCAAAACCGCCACTTGGCAACCTCTAGCTGACTCTGAAAACTCTGGGAAAGTGATTCTTTACCTTCCCTTGCCTCTATTTTAAAGTGCACTAGGAATCAAGAATAACCAACATGGATTATAATCTGCATTTTAGCCTCCCTGGTAACCACTATGGCTGATAGAGCTCTTACCTATAGAAGAAGTCACACCAGTATTATTTATTGATATAACTTACATTTGTCTAAGAACTGACTTTAAAAATAACAAAATACATACTTGGGGAACTGATTTCAAAATAAAAATGTATTAATGAACTATCTTTTAGAATTGTACTTTTGGGGAAAATTATCCTGATATAAAAGGAAAAGAAGAGAGAGATGGTTTATTTTTATTTTCATCAATAGTAAAATTTTCTATTTTTAATTTTTATGAAATGAAGATGAAAATTTAGTTCTTTTTCAGATTCCCAACAAAATTGTTTTCTCAACTTTTACTTTTTCAATTTCCTCATGTCATATGCTTACACGTGAATGTTTCAGTTTGTAAATGCCATTGTTTTATGTGAGGTTCAGACCTGGGAAAACAAGGCACATGATTGAAAGCCAAGAAAGACATATGATGGTATGGATTCACATAGAATAATTATGTGAAAAAATTTAACACCTATTGAAAAAAACTCTCAGGTAGAACCAGGGAGTGTCAGAGATTAAGTTATATTCCCCAAAGACACATACAGGTTCAAACCTTCACACATAAGAATAAGGTCTCTTATCAGAAATGGCATTGTCATAAGGGACTAAGGTGAGCTCATGGTTCAGTGTGGCTTGCATCTTTATAAGAAGGCCAGGGCAAGTTTGATTCAGTGTGAATTATGTTGTTTTATGAATATCTTCTCCACTGTTTAGTTGATGTTTGTAGTAAAATGACTGAATTCCCTTATCTCTTGCTTTGGGTATGTCACATAGGTTTTTTTTTTTTTTTTTTTTTTGTGGTTCCCGTGGTGGTTCTATTTCCTACGAGATAGGAATACCACCCTGATGGGAATCTGTGGCAGGGCAACTTCATTAGTGTAGAGAATGCTGCTGCTGTGCCTCTCCATCCCCGCCTCCCCAAGTCAGTGATGCCACAATGTTACATGTGTACTCACTTTGTGCTGGATACCATAGAACAAAGTTGGGGTTTTCTGCTGTTATTCTCTTACATCTTGTAGAAAACAAAAGTGGTACTAGCTTTTACAATTGTCAGAGATTTGCTCTACCAGAGATCTTTCTGTCTTCATTGAGATCTGAATGCCTAATCCAAAGTCTTTTTAAAAAAAATTTGTTCTAATCAGCTATACATGACAGCGGAATGCTCTTCGATTCGTTGTATACAAATGGAGCAAGATTTTTCATTTCTCTGGTTGTACCCGAAGTAGGGTCACACAATTCTTGCAATCATACGTGTACCTAGGGTAATGATATCCATCTCATTCCACCATCTTTCCTATTCCCATGCCCCCTTCCCTGCCCTCCCTCTCCTTTGCCCAATCTAAAGTTTCTCCACTCATCTCAGGCCCCCCCGCATTATGGATTAGCATCAATTTATCATAGAAAACATTCTGCCTTTGTTTTTGGGGGTTGGCTTACTTCGCTTAGCATGATATTCTCCAACTCCATCCATTTATCTACAAATGCCATAATTTTATTCTCATTTATTGCTGAGTAATATTCCATTTTTGTGTGTGTGTGTGTGTTTGTATCACCGTTTCTTTATTCATTCATCTACCAAAATCCTTCAGATCAACCCGAAGGACTCCCTTCACAGAGGCATATCTACTGGTGACCAACTTTGCAAGAGTGCAGTCAGGCCACAAGGCTCCAAACACAGAGATTGGAAGTATTCTTTCAGAGCGCTTCCAGCATGCTAAAGGATGTTGTTTACTTCCCAGCAACACGCAAACACACACACACACACACACACACACAAATATGTTTGTCAAACTGGGAACAATGGCCTATGGCTGTGTTTTAATTAACCTTATCATTGCTGTGGTCTAGGGACCCAACAAGAAAAACTTAAGAGGACAAATATTTACATGGGGGTTAAGATGTCTGTGGTCTTAGTCCATAGATTGCTGACTCTTTTTCTCTGGGTCCAAGGTGAAGCAGCCCATCATGGGGGAAGGGACCAGCAGAGGAAAGCTGCTTGCCTCAGGGCAGCAAAAAGGCACAGAGACAGGGGCAGAGAGAAAAGGAGGGTGGGGCAATGGTTATAGGAATGAAGAACCCTTTCAGGACATGACCCCAGTGACCCAATGCCTAGAGTAACCAGCCACGTCCCACCTACCTAGAGTAACAAGCAAGTCAGTCCATTCAACATAGGGTGGACTGAAGGTAACAGCTGTCCCAATCCCATCGTTTCACCCCTGAATATCCCTGCACTAGCTGAGGAGCCTGTGTGTGGGGGGAGAGACACCTCACATTCAACCCTAACAGGTTCTAATCCTCTCTACTCAGGACAATGAGGCAGGAGGTCCACACATGTAAGCCCAACCTGACCAACTGAGTGAGAATCTGTCTTTAAAAAAAAAAAAAGTCTTTGAAAGTACCTGAGTGTTAGAGTACTGGCCTGACATGCCTGAGGCCCTGGCTTCCATGGCTAGTATATAAAAAATAAAAATAAATAAATAAATAAATAAAACCAAAAGCAGGGCTTGAGAGATGGAGTTCAATCCTTCTGCCCCTCCCATCATGTGAGATACAGCAACAAGGTGCTTTGACATTGGGCTTACCAGGCTCCAGAACTGTCGGAAGCTGAGTTCTATTGTTAATAAAATACCCAGTCTAAGGTACTTTGTTACAGCAGCAGGAAGGGACCCAGGTACCTGGGAAGGCCTCCATTTCTTACCCATATGGGAAGGACACATTTGCAGGTTCGAGAGTCCTTGGCTTCCGTATTTTATCCTTTATCACTTTGAACATATCACCCACTGCATTTGACGATCCTGGGTTCTCTGAGCGAAATCTGTTGAGAACCTTTTGTGGGGAAAATATGATGATGCTCCTTCCATTTTAACCACATGGTGTTCATTCCAGGCTCTGGAGCATCTTAGGGGAAGAGAGTTTTGTGGTAGCATCACCATGTGAGTGAAAAGCTACCTGCTTTAGACACATCAAACCCATAGTGTTTATGCCAGGCTCTGGAGCATCTTAGGGAGCAGAGTGTTTTGTTATAGCATCTCGATGTGAGTGAAGCGCGACCATCCCTTGGATCCTAATCATTGTGAGTTGGAAGAAAGGGGAATTGAATACTTTGAGTATAGATATGATGAGGTCTTTAAAAGCTGAGTTATTGCAGATTTTCAGATTCCAAATGAAAAGACCATCGAAGAATCCTACCGGTTTTCATCTTTAAGATACATATCAGTCTCTATAACTCACAGAAACAAAAAGCTTCTGGGGTCCTTTTCTAACCTTATCTTGGAAGTCAAAAAGATCCTGGAGGCCCAAAAGTGAGACGACCACTGGGGGGTTATGCCCAGGCATGACTCACTAGGAGCCACTGTGAATTTCAAACAAACACGGGTTATATAAGAGGGTGACTTCACATGATTGGAAGTGGTCTCAAGGATGAGAATGAAAGCTTGGGAAGTATATAAAGAACAAGTTTTCAGTTAATAATAGTTATTTGGCACTTTCATAAGGGGACTTCAATACACATTAGATACATTAAGCATCCCAACAGGGAGCTTCTTTCCTAGGTGACCAAATGGACAGGAACTGACTCATAAAAATTCACAGAAAAAGTTCAGTAATCACAATAACTTTCTCTTATGTTTGATCCTAAAAGTGCTTGGGAAAAGTCAAAATATTTTTTTTCTGAGGAATTAACATTAATTGCTCTATCAGTTTGATAAGGCTGATCTAACAAAGTACCTTCACTTGTTGGCTTAGAACAACAGAAAACTATTGTAGTTCTGAAGGCTAGAAGTCAAAGATCAAAGTGTTGGTGGGGTTGACTTCTTCCCATGGACATAAAGGAGAATCTGTCTCATGCATCTCTCCTAGAGCCTGATGGTTTTCTGGCCATCTTTGCATTCCTTGGCTTGTGGATTTCTGCCTTCACCTTCACATGGTGTTGTTTCTATGAGTGTCTGTACCTAATTTTTCCCTTGTATAAGGATAAAAGTCATACTGAATTAGGGCCCACATATTTCATTATGACCTATGCTTAACTAATTACATCTGTACTGATCCTTTTTCCAAGTAAATTCACATTCTGAGATGCTAGGTGTTTAATACTTGATTTTGAGGGAACATTATTCAACTCATAACAGTTATGATCCTTAGATGCCATTTTTAAACACTCAGTACGCAATAGGACCTGTCCCTTAGATCTGTGTCTCACTTGAAAAATCATAAAGAAAAAATCAATAATGAAAAGTGGACAAATGAACCCACTAGCCAATTAAACAACCCACTGCTAGCCAAATTGAAAACTTCTGGAGATGGGCTTCATTTCAAGAGCACAGATTCAGAAATAACTTTATTTTACATAAATTCAAAGGATTTGATGATCAGCTGACTAAAGTGTAGAAAACAAATTCTAAAAAAAAAAAGAAGAATAGATAAAAGGAAAAAAACCCCAAATTTCAAATCTTCAGATTTTATATAATCTATTAAATAGGAAACTGTGAGGTTGACACCCATCCTGCATTCTGTGGAATTGTTCCAATGTTACCAGAAAAATCTTACTTCCTGTAAACTTCACTTTTATATTGAATAAATGTTTAATAGAGTGGTTAAATAAATTTTCTGATGATGATGAATTGTGCTTGGCAAAACTCTCAAAAATGTACAAACCCACTCATAATTATAACACAGGCAATTTTAGTGTTTTTGATATTTGATTCTCATCACCTAAAACAATGTGTCTTAAAACCATGCAACATTTATTGCTACTAATAACAAATCTTCTCCCTGCCTCTTCAATTTCAAAACTACTAGATTCCAGTGGGAAAGTGTTTTTTACCCTTGAGAGGGTTACAAGTTTATACAGCTTGAACAATATTGACATTCAGAGTTAACCTGGACATTACTTATATAGGACATTTACTGGAGAGATGTTTTTTTTTGAGAAAAAGGGAAACGAAGGTTTATTGCTTTGCTAGCAAAGGAGAAACACAAGGGATTCCTGTCTCAGAGGCTTTGATTCTGGAGAGATGTTTTGACTAGTGGTCTTTATAAACACAAACAGTTTATGGAATGATTACCCACTTCTTTGTGTGTTGAACTGGCAGTTTTTATCTATGACTGAAATTTTACATTTAGTTGGGTTACCAAACTATGTTTGGCAGAGAACCGAAAGTATTAGTTATTTTGATCCTCTGTATGAAGATACTAGCTAGTTAACTTGACCAAAAGTTAGGGTTAAGGCATTTGGGGAATATTTACACCACAGTATTTTTATATATTGCTATGGTTTGCAAAACATTTTTGAGGCAAAAGATATTGATTGAAATACATGAACAAGAGAAATCAGAAGAACTGCCATATACTCATACTTGAAAAAATTATGAACAGTTTAAAAAGAGAAAATTGCTAGATTTTCCCTGGAGCCAGATAGCAACATCAAAGATAGAAACCAATTTAGTGCAGTTTGTGAGGTTTTAGTGAGAAATTATTTCCTAAATATCCAATTACTAGTTCAGTATAAGCTTATAATAGGTAGATGAATACATTTAATTTGCTATGATTTGCCGCGACCCCTCACCGGCAAGGGAAAACACGACACAGGATTCTTCTTTCAGCAGTTTATTCAGGCCTTGATTCATGTATCATCTTCTAGTGACCCCTCGCCGAGCGCCCAAGCACAGCCTAATAAAGCCTCCAGCATACCAATCTTAAGCTGCCACGTGGACCTTTCTCATAGGGTGGTAAGGGATTGCGTGCCAATTCTCCATATTAGGAGTTGTTTATCACAGGCCACAGTGGAAGCCGGCGCCATCTTCTAATGGCGGCCACGGTCCAATTAGAATGGCTCACCACAATGATTACAGTCTTGTTTAAGCTGGTCAACTGCTTGTAAAATGAAACAATTTTTTAAAAAGTAGTACAAAAGGATTCCTGTGACACAAACGTGATCCTTTCCTAATCCATTTTACCCTTATTGTTCAATTTTAGCTTAGATGATCCTCCTTGTGAAGGGCTGACACACAATTAATCATCATTCTACATCAGCCCACATTACTTTATAGGCAAGGGATTGCCCATATAAGAAGAAAAAACAAATTAGACATGTCTAAAGTAATTGGTACTACGAAGAAACAACTAAACTCATTTAATGATCCCCTACATCCTCTTACACTGAAAATTATAGTCTAGATGTTTTTCATTGCAATTTAAATTAGTCAAAACATTAATGTTTTCTAATGTGACTTACAAGGATTGCATTATGTTTTTTTAAAGGATGAATCTATCTTAATGCTGAAGAGAATACAAAATAGATTATACAAAAAGCACACCTCATGACCACAGGAATGAGATGCTAAGCATGCCACAGCCCAGTAACAGGCCATTATTGTCTATCAGAAGATAAGGGTGTAGATGGAAAATGGGAAACTCAAAGTCAGAGTTGGTGGGAGATCAGGTAAACCTAAAAAAATAATCCTTGAAGAAGTAGTTGAAGCTAACCTAGGCTAAACTTCCAAAATCAAATAAAACCTGAAAGTTCATGGATGCATTTTTTGATATTAGCAGACTCAAAAATATTTTTCCAATTAATTCTAGCAGAAAATATTGTTTATTTTGGGCAACTCTATAGGTATAATTTTCACACATAAATGTGATGTTTTCCAGGAGGCAAAACTTCAAATATTTATTGTTACATTTAGGATAACAGACTAAACAATTCAAAAGCAAGATGCAGAAGCACCCAAATAATTATCAAACCAAGATATCTTACTTGGTGATATTATTTTTTTCAAGTAATGAATATGTGCATCCAGTAGATAAATGAAGTACTCTGAAAATAAACAAAGTTCATACATTTCTTAATTAATACCTCACAATCTCCTAGAGGTATAATAATGGAATTCAAGTACACAGTGAAAGATACAAAACCATTGCCCATTTTCCTCTTTGATGAAATCATACTTTTTTGTGATAAGAAGATATACTGAGATTTCTTTCAAAACTATTATTCCATCTCACAATTTTATAAAGTTTAATTTAGTATTTGATGGATCACTGTCCTTGAAGAAAATTTGCCATGAGGCCTTTTCAAAGGTTGAAATGGCATAAATTGATACAAAAAAAACCTCTGGATGTTGAGGGAATGAAAACCTCAGAGGGTTCAAATTAATCTTTTTATTTCTGGAAATGTAAGTAACATGCTCATTATAAAAGTAATATATGTTCCTTATGTAGAAAAATATTTTAAAATTAAAATTATCATAATTACTGTTATTTAATCACAACAAATTTCAATGAATTTGATCTCAAGAGTTCAACTAATGCCTTTGTTTACATATGAGGAAACAGACCTTAGATAGAGGTAAACTATTTTCTAAAGATATAAAAAGCTGCTGATTAGCAAAGATAGAACTATGTGTCTTGATTCTAATTTGAACCTTGGCTGCACCATCTGATCATTCTCATTCCAAACCTTCCTCTTTTGTTCACTTTAGTTTTTAGTTCCTTAAGTTTATTTTTCTGTTTCCAAAAACCATAATGCCCTTTCCTTATCATTATTCTCTGTCACAAAAACCTTCTCCACCTCCAGAGCAACACATACACACACAAGAAAAGACATATGTATGTGCATGCTCAGGCAATGGAACTCTGGGGCTGAGTTTATGTATACTTTCCATAATCAAAGACATTGTATATTTGTTAGAGGATTCAGAGAGAAAACATGAAAGCACATTGAAAACTTATAAGACCTGTGCAGGGCTAGGGCTATAGCTCAGTGGCAGAGTTCTTGCCTAGCATGTGTGAGGCACTGGGTTCGATCCTCAGCACCACATACAAATAAGCAAATAAAATAAAGGCATTCTATACATCTACAACTACAAATTTCTTTTAATGTTTAAAAACAGATATAAAAATGCTAATTATTACTCATCTCAGTACATTTTCTAAAAATGAAAAATTATTCTTAAAACTATATTGCTTCTGATACCATAAACCCCAACTCCTCTACCTAATCATAATCTGTATATAATACTGCTTTATAAATAGTTTTTTTTAGAAAACCTCCTTAATGTGGTCATGTCCCTTTAAAAAATTCTATCTAATTCCTTCTACAGTGCCAAGAAATTCTTCTTCGCTATTTTTGAGATAGCAAAACATTTTTATTAAACCTCAACTCCCACATCTTTTAATACTTATTACAAAATTCAATGGTGAATACTTTAAAAATAAAAATGGAAAATCCCCCAAATCTTTAATTTTGAATTAATCATATCCAAAAATATAAAACTCAGCCTTTTACCAATTATTTAATGTTGTTTTATCTATCGTATATAGAGTTATAAAAGGGGACTGGATATTCAATGAAATTTTCCAACAGCTTCTAGTATTATGTGGTGTCCCATCCTACCAGCTGGATTTTTGTTAGCCTCCATTATCAAGGATAAGTTACTTCCAAGACCCTATTGGTGTCCAAGTCTCTGTCATTTTTAGCCAATAGGGAGAAAAAGATTTAATTATGCTTACTGGTCACCTGTATTGTCCCAAGCTTATTAGATTGTGAAAGGCAGAAAAACAAGCAGAAAGAGCAAGGGTTTGCATTCAGACAATTCTAGATTTGAATCCTAGTACTACCTCTCTCTAGCTGAGTGACCTTGAGTGAGTGGAGATAATAATAGTATTACTTCATAGGGGAGTTGTGAAGATGAAATGAGATAATATCTGATAAATACTTCATTTCATATCTGCCACTCATGTAGTGCTCCAAATATATGTTGTCTTTTGTTACCTATGTGGCTCGATGCAGATAACACTAGGATGAAATATTTCTGGAAAATTATTGGGAGAAGCCTTTCTCATTGTACCTTTAGCCTTTTTAAAATGTGGAAATAATCAATTTAGTCAATATTTTTAATTACATCAGAGAAGAAGACTCGGTCTTATTACATTATTGGTTTGTGTGAGCACAAATTCAAAGATCCAAGACTAGGAATATGGTCTAAGGATTTCATGGCTATGAAACTCCATTATCTTTCATTATCTTGCACTCATGGTTGACATGCTATGATAATTAGGCATTTTATAAAATGTGGTAAAGAAAAAAAATCAGCAGTATGGAACTAAAACACTGAAATAAAAAGAAAGAAACTGCAAAACAGAAGAACAGGTATAATGACCACACCACTAATAGGAGGTCAAGAGAGAGTTGGAAAACAGGGACTCTTTCATTGGACATGTGGATTGTACCCTAAATGAAACATTAAGGAACTCTGGAACTTTTGCTGGTAGCCCAGAATGTAAACTTCCTGAATATAAGCATATGCCAGGTTAGTTGGAATCAGCCTCAAGATACTACTTAGAAATAGTCATTCAGTTGTGGAGTGTCTAAGACAGAAGATTGAGATATGAGACCATATAACAGGAATTCTTTGCTTGAATGAATAAGGTCTCTAAGAGCTCTGAGACCTGTGTGCTTCCCTGTGTGATGGGCTTGCAAGCATCTATGCAACTGAAAAAGGTGCCAAGAAAACCAATCAAAATTACTGAATATCTTATAAACCCATTTGGTTTAAACAGTCCAATGAAGGCAAAGCTAAGTAGTAGTGGGAGACTATGAAAAGGGTATTGATGTACTTGTCTTCTGCTTTTCCTGAAAACAGAACATAAGAGAAGGGACTTTTCATTGTAACATGAGATTAGCCAGCAAAAGATTTAATGGCAAAAGTTGAGAGACCAAACATTTATTAAATGATTTTTTTGGTATTTTATGAGAGTATATGGGAGAAAACATAAACCTTAGTTACATCTTTAAATTTCTTGTAAGTGTGATGGACAAAATTTGATTTTTGTCTTCTTTTTTTCTACATTCTCTAATTAAGATCTCCTGAGACCACATGGAAATGGTAAACTTTCCTTTAAGAATATATTTATTTTTTAAAATTAAGGTAAAATTCACATGAAATAAAATCCATCACTTAAGGCATTTTAAAGTATACAATCTGGTGACTTTAGTACATTCACTATTGCACAATTGTCTAGTTTCAGAACATTTTCATTACCTCAGAAGAAGACCTTATACCCAGTAAGTGGTCATTAGCTATTGTGTTGTCTACTCAGTTCCTGACAAAACCTAACTTTCTGTAGCTATGGATTTGGAATGTATTACCTTTGAAATCTTCTGAATTCTGCATCTAATTTTTCAACTGGAAGTAGACTACTATGTGTACTTGTATTTTTTTTTGTGTGTGTGTGTGTGTGTGAGAGAGAGAGAGAGAGAGAGAGAGAGAGAGAGAAAGAGAGAGAGAGAGAGAGAGAGAGAGAGCACCAGAGTGAGAGAAAGAAAGAGAATGAATGTGTGTAGAGAACCCATGAGAGGAGAGTGTGCTCAGTATTCACGAAAAACTTTTCAAGGTCAAATCTATTTGCAATATTCAAACAACATGAAGACCTAGGAGGATAGACACTTTCCTGGGAACAACCTACAATTAGATGTCTGTAACTTATAGAAGGCATCTGAATTTGAATTTCTCAAGGGTCCAGTCAGTCTTAGGTTATAGAAATGCCAAACAGTTCCAGAATTTTGCCCATAACATCAAGAATGGCTTTTAAATAGAAATGTGGCTGTATAGTTTCTAAGTTAGGGTAAAAAATTCCACACCCAATAGAAGCTCTGTCTTGGAGCTATGCTTTTCCTGTAATATTTGGTGATAACCCTATTACTTTTTTTTTCTTCTTCAGAGCAGTGGAGTAGTGACTATTTTTTATTCTGCCTTTGTTCTGGTAAGAACATCAGATACAGCAGAGGAAACTGAGGGTCCAGCAGGGTAAGTGAAAATGCAACTTAAAAATAAAATAATGAAACTCCTTTTATTTCCCAACCATAAATACTTTTTAGCAATTTTAAACTAGAATATACATTTGATTCTAGCTGAACTTTTTAAAAGGTTGGTTAGCCTGTTCACAAACTTTTGAAAATGTTGGAAACAAATTGTAAAATGGACTTTCAGGCATTTTTTTTTTCTTTTTGAAAATACTTCAGGCTTGGACGGCTTTCTTAGTTATGATTACATCGACAGGAAAGTTGTGTATTTTATGTTGTAGGAAAAATACAAATTACTTTTGGAAGAAATCTTAATATTCAATTAGTCAAATGTTTCTTTAGAAGGAGGAAGAGTCAGTAGGGTCTTGTGATTTATGCAGTGCTTTGTAATCTCCAGCCAAGTTCAGGAAATTTCTGTCATTTTGCGTTTTGCATGTATTTTTAGAGGTTTTATTCCATTTTCATTTTCAACTCTTTTTCATTTCATGAGCCCCAACTAATATAATTTGATTATTCACACCTCACTGGTTTTGATGTTACAGATCTCTCTCCTCTTCCTGAAGTAGCCTTCTTACTTGCTTCATAGTAGTCTCCTGTATGTTCTTTTCACCATTCTCTCAGCTTTGTTCTCTGGGGATTTTCTAGTGATAATGGAGAACAGAAATTCCACATTACATTTTGAAGTTCATACTGACTCAGCTTCTATTTCCGCAAATACTTCTCAGACAATGTTAATGGTAAATAAAGTTTTTTAACCCGCTGAAAGTTGGGTATAGTACAACACTCCTTATGGCATGCAATAATTAAAGTACTTGGGGGTTCTTGTTATGGAGGCATCTGTGGCAAATGTGCAAAAAGTATCATTATCCTTTGTGCCTTACTTGAGGACCTATCAACAAATTCATTTCTAATATAAAATCGGCATAACCAGAACGACTTTACCAGTTTCCTCTTTCCTAAGTTCCTCATCTGGATGTACTTTGGTTTACTTCTCAAGGGCATATGGATACATGACTTACTCTCCAACTTCAGCAGGCAAGTGAAGGGAGAGAACTTGAAAGTGTGTAAAAGAAAGGAAACGAGGGCTCCAAGAGGGAAAAAGCTGTTAATAGCAGTAAACTGTAAATCCCCTATCTCTAACCTCCAGACCACATCCCAACTGAATCCAGCTCCACCCCGCCCTTAGACCTTTGGGGCTTCTGATTTCGCGTCTTGATACAGGACATATATTTATGAGTGGTTTCCTTCACTTCTAGGTGTTAGTCAGCCCGTCTGCTGGTGTTCCAAGTGTGAAATCTGGTAGGAGTTTCAATGTTTAAGATCACTCCTGGGGTTTTGGCAAGACTGATAAAGGTAAGGTAATCAACAGGCTGGTAAAAGGGGTTTATGCCCTAGGGGTTTTCACACAGCTGGAGCAAACCGAGGTCAACAGAGGCTTACACCTGGTGTTCTTTATAGTCATTCATCTGCCCCTCCAGGAGGTCAACGAAAGACTTTATCAAGACCCGGACATACCCAAGGACTTAACTGGGATAACCGGTATTCCTGGTAACTGCCTGTCCGATGCTGGGATATTTGGAGGAGAAGAGGAGAAGAGTGGCAGGGTGAGAGAGTGCAGGAGGAGAAGAGAGGATGGTGAAGGGCTTGTTAGGGCTGCTGCCTCCTCGATTTGTCTTCAGACCGGATCTGAGCTGGGGGTAGGTCCGCCACTCTCTGCAGTACTTCACCTTTCCCGGCCTCTCTTTCGCCTCTGAAGAAGGCTGGACTCTGATCTTTGAGCCCCCTTCCTGCCCTTTGATTCTGCTGTTTTGAGGGAAGCCCCGCTCTGCTGTCCTAGGAAGGAAAAACATTCTCTGCCGCCAGGGGCCGGAATGGGAAGGCCAGGAAAGGGACTTGTGTGACAAGGGTTATATTTATTTAGATACCTATATTACAATTTATTTTCTTAAAAATAATTAAACAGAACCTCCCTGCCCCCGCCAGCTTGAGCTGTAGCTTCGTGCAATGACCTGTTGGCGGCCTTCCCTTCCCCTGGATGGCCAGGTAGCTAGTGCGGAGCCCGTCTCTCCAGCACTTGCCTCTTGGTCTGGGGCAAAACGTCTCCACGCCGCCCCCGCCGTGTCCAGGCACCTGCGTTCCGTTCCCACTCCCACGGCCACCCGGATGCCCTTCTCGCGGCTTCCCAGAGAGCGGGAAAACCTGGCGAGTGGAGCCGGCCCGAAGCGGAGGTCCCCGCAGGCTGCGCAGGTGGTTTCTGGCCAGCTGGACACTTGCGCCCCTGTGGGCGACTCCCGGGAAGGACGTGGAGGGCGGCGCAGCACACGGGGTTGGCGGGAGCTCAGCCTCGGCCGCGGAGACGCCCCGGGATCCCTGAAGGGGAGGAGGAGGCCCTGACAGGGGCGAGGGAGCTCCGCCCCCTGCTCCGTATAAGTGCAGGGCCCGGCCTGCGGCGGCGGCGGCGGCGGCGGTGGCGGTGGCTGGTGCTGGCTCAGGGTCTTCACGGCCTGTCGAGCCTCCCACCCGGTTCCATAAGGCTTTGCCTTTCCAACTTCAGCTACAGTGTTAGCTAAGTTTGGAAAGAAGGTTAAACGAAGACCCCCGGACAGTTTTTCTTTTGTTCTTTGCTACAGTTGTCGTTAGGGTCTTTTTGGACAAGGCTGTTGTGTTTTTACCGGTGCTATCTTCAGTTCCTCGCACTCCTGTAAGCACCTCACCAAGAGCAGCAGCAGCCGCTGGAGCAGTTAAAGACCCAGCTGGAGGAGAGGACCTGGTGTCATGACCAGGGCCAGAGATCAAAACCGCCGGGAAGGATGCTGTGGTGAGTTGTGTTGACCAAGTGAATATGGTGGAAACTCAGGTGGGACTTTGGAGGCAGCAACACCCGCTCAGGTTTTGGAAGAATGTGGCTTTCGTTGTTAATCAAAGTGCTTTGTAAAAGCACCTTTGATTTCTATTTTGATGGGGGTTAAATGAGAAGGCAAATTCAACGTGTGAGAAATGGGACTTGCACACCGGCAGAGGTGGAGTGGGCTGGGCAGTTTGGATTGCCTTGCGTTAAAAAAAAAAAAAAAAATGAAGTTAAAGAATGTTGAAACAAGAGTTTCTTCACTAACTGTGAAGATAGGCAGTTGTTGACCAACAGGTCATGCTGAATTTAAGTGAATAATATTAACTAAACTAAATGCATCAGTTAGTAGGCGATTTGATAAATGTACCTGGTTTGTCTCATATAGTAGTTTTAATATCATGTTTAAATAAAACAGGTATGCCTTTAACCTAAGCTCATTTGAGTGACAAAGTATGCCTTTTGTATTCTCTCTTGTGTTTATTTGCAGGATCCTTAGCAAACTACTTGACCTCAGCAAAATTCCTCCTCTACCTTGGTCATTCTCTCTCTACATGGGTAAGTAAGAATGTACAGTGATTCTTATAATATAGTTGCACAATTTCTTGTTTACTTTCATTCCAGCCTGTTGTATTAAGTCCACGTCCAGTTTTGTCATGCAGCTAAGGAAATAAATTTTCCAAAGACCGGTGTTTTAATTAAAAAGTTGTTTTCATCTAAGGTATTTCCCATGGATGTTAGTAAATGCTGTTTAATTATTGTCATATTTCATGTGGATTGTCAGCTATCCAAAGACAGGATTAACAGGTATGGAATACTTACATTATTTATATATTGTATATTGCACTACTAGGCTTGATAAATGGCAGTATCTGCTATGAAGAATGGAAAGATGTCTCATACACCTTCTGTTCTTTCACATTTTTAAGATATTCTGTTTTTTTTCCTTTTGTTAAAATATAGTTCCAGCATACAGTGCTATGAAAATATAGTGGAATGGTGGAGCAATTGACTTATGCTAATCATAGAATCTTAATTCTAAGGTTAATTTAAATTACATTACCCCAAGATTAAATACCTGAGCGACAAAAATTCTGGTCATTAAAGATAACAATCTGTGGTTACATTTCATGTTGGCACTGCAAGCTGTTCCAAAAAGCACCCATCTCCAGTGAAAATCAGCAGTTGATTTACAGTTTTTCCTCTGACTTCCTATGTGGTTTTGGAAGAAATCCCAGTGTTTTTGTTGGCCTGGGTTACTTTATCACTCCCTGTATCCCTGCCCCCCCAAAAGAATGATCTCAGAAGGTTATTGGAATTGTGTTTAATGATTGATCATTAGAATCTTTAAAAACTTAACAATTATTCGCATGGTTTAAAAGTTATAAACCTGGATATATTCTGTACATGCCTCATAAAGAACAAGAATTTTGAAAGTAAAATTTTAATGTTAATTTATTTTTAAATTGAAAACTTCTCTTGGATTATCTTTAGGACAGGAATGGAAACCATTATATGAGGAAATCTATACCCTATGCCCTTGGGAAGTTATTAAGATAGGTTATTGGCCCTCTAGGAAATTGCAGTTCATAGATGACTTGGAAAAGCAAGCTCCTATCTTTCCAGATGCTTATGCAGGGATGACTCTGCAAATTCATGTAAACAAAGTAGAATTGGTGTGAGTTTGTTTCAATTCCAGTAGCCAATGAGTCTAAGTAGAAACCTAGTGAAATAAACCTCAGTAGATCTGAACTAATAGTTTACCAATTTAATTCAATAACTATTAAGTATTTTAAGAAAGCAATAAAGGTAATGGAAATAATGTTTGAAATTCTTAGCTTCTGATCTGGACCTAACTCCTAGAGAAACAAAGTGCCTCATTTTCAAATACTGATTAAATTTAAGGTTTATGTGACCTTTGGTTGATAGATTAGATGTCAGATTTGCCAAAAACATTAACAAAGCTGTGGTTCTTCCAGGAGAGTTTCTTGTTGGGATTTTTTAAAAAAAGCTTCACATGAAAGGTGGCAGATGCTTGTCCCAACCTTATAGTAAGTTGAGCAAAGGGAGTTCTTATGAGAAAGTTGGATTAAAAAAATCAGCTACAAACATGTAATGTTTAGTGAATTTAACTTCTCACTGCAAAGGAGTGCAAAAGAGGAACATTAACGCTAAGTAATTCACTTTTTGTGCTTTATCTCTTGTGTGGCACACTGTCTGATGTTATTACAACAAAATGCATATGATTATGTATATGTGTATGCATATCTATCCATTCCCCTGCCAACCCTGCCAAATCATGATTTCCTACACATTGAACATAGGTTCCTTCAAGTAGAAGGTTATCTCAAGTTAGATTTATGTGGGATTGAATTTTTTTTTATTTCCTATTTCATTGCTGTATGCCTATGGGTCAATACATTTTGTTCTGTGCTATTCAGAGTACAAAATAGTATAAGAAGCAGACTTTTTAAAAAGGATTTTATAATTAGGTATGGGCTTTAAAAAAAGTAATTATGAAAAAAACAGCAGAGTAAGGCAGTGAAAAAGAGGAGCCAGTTGATCACATCATGTCATGTCATTATGCGCTGTCTCCATTTATACCCTAGTGTATCTCCATTTTTCCAGTCCTCACTTCCTGTAAGTCTCACTTCTTTGGCTCACAGGCTCTCAGAAGATTCACAGAAGTTTCTCTATTTCATATAAAATGCCAGCTTCTGGCCCCATTCTATGTTATTTTTCCTCAGAGCATTTACCACCATCTGACCTGTGCTCGATTTGTCTTTGGTGTCTGCTCATTGGAATGTGAGCCACATGAAAGCGTGACTGTTATTTTTGTGCACTGTTGAAGCTGCAGTGACTGCAATAGCGTGGGGTACATAGTAGCTGCCCCATAGGTATTTAATAAGTGGCTTAATGACCACAGTAATTTATTCTCTGATCCACTGGAGCAGATAGATATATAAACAAATCATCAAAGTATGATGAGAACAAGTGGGAGGGCAGAAAATGGAAGCACAGGATGAATAGGTAAGCTTGAGGGAAGAAGGGAATGGGTGGGTCCTTGGTCAATGTTTACTTAGACTTTACCCAGTTATGGGTTTTTGTGAGTGTATAATCTGTTGCTTCTTAAAAACTAAATCCTTTGGAAATTGGGGTAACTAGAGCAATTTCCACTTCATTCCCCCCCCCCCCAGG
>NW_026000005.1:10420644-10437175 GCF_001458135.2 Marmota marmota marmota | reverse complement strand
CCCCCCCCCCCCAGGTCCTAATCTTAATTTAATTTTGAGCTGTGGCTCAAAATTTGTTTATGATCTTTTACACCACAGTTTCTCTATCTCTGCTCTATTGATGGTTAGATCAGAAAATTTTTTCTTGTGGAGGATTGTCTTATGCATTGTAGATGTCAGTGGTGTCCCCCCTCTATCTTCCTGCAGTTGTGACAACCAGAATAATTCTGGACATTCACAGATCATCCCTGGAGAGTAAACTCACCCTCAGTTGAGACCTACTGGTCTACAGTGAAATTTATTGTAATTGATTTCTAGCCCATATCAGCCTAAGTTTTGAATGTTTAAGATTGTTGCCTTGGCTTTATTAAATTTTTAAAATAATTTTAATTATTTTAAAATAATCAAATATAATAATTTGCTTCCAGTACATGAAATTTATCATGAGATTCTTGACAGACTTTGGAAATGTCTAGGAATGTAACTACTTTTACATAGGGTCAAATCTGTAAGGAGCTCAGCCTGAGAATTTAGTATCCTGAAGTGATTTTGTGGAATAGGTCATGATAGAATATTGTCCTTCTTTCTGTGAACCCTGGAAGTCAGGTGTGGAGTTAAATTCTCATAATAAAGTTCCTCAAAGATTTCTTATATGTTAATCTGCCTGGTTTGCAAGTTTCTATTAAACTTATGCCACATTTTGTAGCAACAAATTCCAGAATTTCCTATGTACTCTGAACCTGTATAAAAAATATTGTTTTTCCCCATCTGTATTAAAATGTTAAAATGACTATTTACACATTTATGTGGATGTCTTTGTTTATGTGTGCCAGAATTTGATCTTACTGATTTTATCTTTCTGATTGCTTGTCAGTTTTATGATTCTGAAATAGGGCTGTTTTAAAATGTTAGAGGTAAAGAGTCATTAGAGATCACATAGTCCATTCCTATCATTTTACAAATTGGGGAACTAACTTTTTCTTTTTATCTTTTTTTAAAAATATTTTTTAGTTGTAGATGGACACAATACCTTTATTTATTTTTTTTTATGTGGTGTTGAGGATCTAATCCAGGGCCTTACACATGCTAGGCGAGTGCTCTACCACTGAGCCACAACCCCAGCCCATGACTTTCTTTAACATTAAATGTATGTCAGTGTTTATGAACTGTAGTGTAATTTAGTCTGGTTCCACAGCAAACTACTTTATTGCCTCTCAAATCAAAATAGGAAAATCACATGCACACAGAGAACAGTTTCTGTGTCATCTTAGGTCTGGAAACCTCATTTTTCTGGAATAAGAATGTTTTATTAGTATCATGCTGTTTTGAATTTACTTAGTAACTGTGCAGGAATATTTTCCATTGTATCAGGGTGTACAGTTTTAACATCTGACCAATATTTAATCCATAGAATAATTATTGACTTTGAAGTCTTGTGCTGTAGCCAGAAAATTGACCTTTTGATAAGAAAACAACTCCCTGAATACAATGAATTAGAAACCAAAAATATTTGATCACAACATTTTCTCCTCTTCAAGGGAGATCGGATGTGGCACTTTGCCGTGTCTGTGTTTCTGGTGGAGCTCTATGGAAACAGCCTCCTCTTGACTGCAGTCTATGGGCTGGTGGTGGCAGGATCTGTTCTGGTCCTGGGAGCCATCATTGGTGACTGGGTGGATAAGAACGCCAGACTTAAAGGTGAGTGTCCTTACACAATTAAGCCCCAGTGCCTATGGGATCAGCTCTGAGCTTCTGTAAGAAAGTAAACAACAAACTAAGAGAGAAAGCATTGTTATTAACCCACTGAGTACATGCCACACCTAGGGATGGGGGTTCAGCAGCACCTCTGGAGTCAGGGTCCTGGGGCTCCTGCATAAAACAGAGATGCCAGCATTGTTGACCCAAGAGTTTGTTGGTTGTTTTTTTTTGTTTTGTTTTTTGTCTTTTTGGCAGTTCATAAATTTCAGATGTTAATGATTAACACTGTAGCCACTTTCTGGTAACCATGTTAAACATTAAAATTTGCTTAATTCTGGCTTCCTTCCTAACCACATTGTGAACTGGAGTCCCTTTAGTGTGATGTTCCTGGGACAGCTTTAGCATCTGTCCTCTGGTTCACTGTGTTTCATCTAAAGGTTTGTGTAAGGGAATTGAAAACTAAATATTGATTCAAGGGAGAAAAGCTGAGTCTGGATAATGAAGTGTATAATTATAATTTTTTAGGGAAAAAGAAGAAATAATGATATATTGACTTTATTATAGAGAATTAGACTAATTTTGTTTTATTAAAGAAAGAGAAAAAGTGACTGAGCAATTTAGTTATTTAGAATATAAAGGCAATGAAGATTATCATTCAGGTAAAATTTTCTTGAATTGCTTAGTTGATAATGCCTGGACCAGGCCATATCTTTCTTAGACCTTCTCCATGTCTAGGGAATGATTGAGGTTTCATTAGTTTCTTTCAGTTCAGGGTGACTACTCCTAGATACCTATACATGTAACAGGATTATCAAATTGTGGGACTTGATGCTACTAGTAAAATGGTCAAGATAAAAATTTTTCTGTTTTGAGAATATGTAGACCAGAACACATATAGAAAAACAATTCTGTATCCTAAAAAAAATCCTAGTTATTTACATGATTATGCATACAAAATAGAATCTTATTATACATAGAAACATTTAACCTTTTAAATGTTGGGCATTGCAATCATAGGTTGGGAAAGGATGTTGAGTTGGATGAAGAAGAATGTGGTGGGATCACAGTCTCCCACTTATTTTATATAATCAACTCATTTATCACTCTTCATAGAAAATTTCCCCTAACGTCTCTAGGTTTAATCATCATTTTTTTTTCTCTGTGCTCTCATGAGGCTTTGTTTGTACCTCTGCTTTTGGACTTACATGGTTATAATTACCTGTTCACATATCTTTCTTCTGGTCTGTCAGGTCCTAGAAGCTAAGAATCTCATTCAGGTGATATTTAATCCTGTGCAATGAATGAATGAATGACTTACATGTTGGAATTTTTTTTTTTCAGGCCCTGTTCAGAGAGTAGTTGTTTTGTTTTGACTCTTTGATATGACCTTACAAGCCAGGATGAGCTTTATTGTTCCAAATAAGAAGAACTATAATTACACCTTAGATATTTCAAAGTGCTGTCATAAATATTTTATTTGAGCATCATTATGATCCTTTAAAGTAAGGAAGACATATATAACCATCCTCACCTTCTAGACATAGGCATAAGAGACCTTAAATATCCTTCTTGGATCATCTACCCAGTAAATTGCTGAAAAGAGACTACAAGATGTCTTTACCTGCCTTTCTCCAGCACCTTATCTACATAAATGCCTCATTCTAAGAGGGTTGACATTTTTTTGTGTGTGGGATGGAAGGTGGAGCCTAGAATTTCACAGCAGTGGCAGATAGCATTACTACGTCAAAAAAACTCATTGATGCTTTATTCTTGGCAAGTTTTTGTATTTTTTTCCTATTTGTGCATCTCACCTTACCAGAGTAACCCTGCCATGTAGAAGACCGTGGATCATAGATTTTATAACTTCTCTTGATCTCTTTTTTTTTTTTTCAGTGCAGGGGATTAAACCCTGGCCTTGAACATACTAGACCTCCTTCTTTATAACCTCCTACATGTTCTTGTTTCAGCTTAAGCAATAAAGGACAGAGAGATGGATCTTATCTATGTAATAGTTCTGTTTATGACAGTAAGCTTTCAATAAATAAAATGAAAATATATTGTAAATGACTTCAACAGAAAAAATTGTGGGTACTTTTTGTTTGCATATTTCACTGGTCTGTGATCTTCTGGGTTAAATTGGGATAGTTGAGGCAGAATTTTGTTTGGAAACTTTTCCTTTTGTCATATAGTAAATAGGCATATGCATTAATGTAGTGGATCGTTGATGTGTGGATAAAAACAGCCTTATGAAAACATGGTGCCGCAGTGAAAACTCTCTTTCTTCCTCTGTACAGTGGCCCAGACTTCACTGATAGTACAGAATGTTTCAGTCATCCTGTGTGGCATTATCCTGATGATGGTTTTCTTACACAAAAAGGAGCTTCTGACCATGTACCATGGATGGGTCCTTGTAAGTTCCCAATGGGATTCTTTTTTTTTTTTTTTTTTGGTACTGGGGATTGAACTCGGGGGCATTTGACCACTGAGCCACATCCCCAGCCCTATTTTGTGTTTTATTTAGAGACAGGGTCTCACTGAGCTGCTTAGTGCCTTGCTTTTGCTGAGGCTGGCTTAGTACTCACAATCTTCCTGTCTTAGCCTCCCAAGCCTCTGGGATTATAGACATGCACCACCACGCCTGGCTCAATGGGATTCTTGATGTCAGAATATTGGATATCTATTAGTGATGAAGATAAAAATGCTTCAAAGTCAAGGAGTGTCTTTTTTTTGTTGCAAATTTGACTTTTTAATATTCATCCCATGTCTACTGTAATGTCCCCTTTGATTTAGTGTTGTTTTGCCCATAATAGGTACTAAGTATTGTTTGAATTCAAATTACATCCTATTAGTTTTTAATATAATTCAGTTTTCAGTTTTATTCTATCTTACTGTGTACGTTATGTGTATTAGATAAGAAATGTTATCCAGGGGCTGGGGATGTGGCTCAAGTGGTAGCACGCTGGCCTGGGCATGCGTGCGCCCCGGGTTCGATCCACAGCACCACATACAAACAAAGATGTTGTGTCTGCCAAAAACTAAAAAATAAATATTAAAAAAATTCTCTCTCTCTCTCTCTCTCTCTCTTTAAAAAAATAAAAAAATAAATAAAAAAATAAAACAAAAGCAACATTTAAAAAAAAAAAAGAAATGTTATCCATATGAACATATTAATCAGTCTTATTTGTGTCCCTCCAATAATAATAATTGTGATTTCTATTTGGAGATATCATCTGTATAAGTTCATACACAATGATTTCATGGTAGCTTGATGGAAAAAAAGTGAGAGGAATGGGATATGGTGGATAACAATGAACTTGGTGTCGCTATTGAAACTTCCTGTATTTATTTGGACTGATAGGATAGAGTTTCAAAGCCAGGCAGGACATTAGAAATCTTCAAGTATATTCCCTTCATTTTGTCAGTGACAAAACTAAGACAAAAAAAGTTTGGTTCATTATCCATTATCATTCAGCTATAAAGTTTCAGAACTCTGACAATTAAATATAGGTCTTTTCAATTCCCCTTCAGCATCTTTTTGGTGGAGATGTTTGAGGGAAAACTGTTACCATTTTCTAATAACTTTGTCACCATTCTCTTAATAGCTAAGTCACATAATGTTCATGTGACTATTATGTTTTTTACATTATACATATTACAGATGATTATAGATTAGGACAATGTACTCTTTAACTTGTCCACTGGTATTTAATTGTTTCATGCACACAAAGTAAAATTTCTTATAAATGAAACTAAAACAAAAATGTATTATTTTGTCAGAAAATTTTAAATTACCGTGTATGGTGGGTGAGGTAGGCATTAGTGTAATAAACTGACATTTTACCTCCATTTTTCCTTGTAATTCCTTAGACTTCCTGCTACATCCTGATTATAACTATTGCAAATATTGCAAATTTGGCCAGTACTGCTACTGCAATCACAATTCAAAGGGATTGGATTGTTGTTGTTGCAGGAGAAGACAGAAGCAAATTAGCAGGTAATTTGATTTTCTTTTTTAATCAAATGGGTATATTAGGATTCACTTTAAATCTGTGGAAATAAATAAGACTAGAATCCTTTTTGTTATTGTTCTGTGTATGTTTTAAGATAATAAACTGAAGATGTAGTTGCTTTTAACTTTATTGTCAAATCTTACTGCTTAGATTTATCTGTTATGGAGGTAATTTAGAGGATAGTTAACTACTCTTTTATTCTTTGCAAACCCGGTAAATGGAAAATCTTTCTTGAGCTTTTCCTTTTTCTTTTTAAATTTGGTGAACTGTTTCCAATATTTAATATATATAACAATGAGAATTTGACATGTTATTTTTACCAGTCATATCTGTGGATGTTATCACTGGTAGTAAGGATCATATCATGGATATTATTTTTCTCCACATGAAACGGAAACAACTTAGTTGTAGGAGAGACTCTAGAAGTTAGTTTCTTCTATTTTAAAGTTACAATCTGTAACTTTCATTACATTATGTAGGATGTAATGCGGCTGCTGTCAAAAACTGAAACAATATTGGACAGAACGCACTTTTTAAGACCTGACAGTCCTATTCCATTGGAAACATACGAGTGGCTAAATAAAGATCATGGAGTACTCACAAAGCAGTGTGTCCTCTCACAACAACATTGCCTGGGCTTGGAATGCCCTCCTTACTTAATATTCTCTTTCTTCCTCCCATACAACACAGACACAAATTGAATTGATAATTACACATGGTAGAGGAGGAAGGGTACACCTGCCTACTAGTTAGATCAGCTGAATCAACTCTGCTGGTCATTAAGATAATGAGTATCACAAACACATTGCCTAACCATCCTGACAGACAAGAAAACCATTCCTGATGACTTAAGTGGCTTTTTTCAGGACACAGAAGGCAAGATTATGTGCCGGGATTAGCAAGCAGCTTTGTTTGATGGGACCTTGTGATTAAAAATAAGGAAAAAAAAAAAAAAGGAGGTGGTGACTGAAAGAGAACAAAGTCTGTGGAGGTCTAGAAGAAGAATTTGCTCGAATCATCACTTTGTGGTAACAATATTATAATCTAGGTAGAAAAGCACTGTGATTTCAGAGGATGGTACCTGCATACTAGGACGAGTGTAGTAAGAATGAGTCTGCACAGCAGGGAATTCTCCTTGACTTTTCTTTCTGTGATGATTCATAAAAGGGAATAGTTCTTCATCTCTTTTTGTCACATTGACCTAGAAGATAAGGCTAGGCCCTTTATTTTTTCTCTTTTTCACATGTTCTTTAAGCATGTAAAATATGTTCCATATTATAAAATTCAAGATACTTTTAAAATCCCATTTATTTTTAGAATATATTTTGGGAGAAGGTCGCCTTGTAAATGATTTTTTTTTGCCTATCTGAATTTCTTAACTAATTTTGACTCTCTGAATTGTATTAAAGAAACTAAAGTCTATTAAAGAGAAAGTGACTCAGCATCTTTAACTCGTCCTACTACATATACATGAAAAACAAAATAAAAAAAAAATTTCACAAAGTTATGTGGGTCTTTCTCACTAGGAAGTGATGTTCCAGAACAATGACAAAAATATGACTGGCAATTTCTCATCTGTCCCTCTTTATATATATGACTATTGCAGGGTTGAAGAATCTAGGCCAAACAGTCTATTTTCTAGCCTTCAGGAGTTTCTTATTAGGCAGACTTAAAGGAGAACAGAGAAAAAGGAGGTGGGTAAAAGAAAAATAGAACAGAGATGGGAGAAGGTGGAGTGCTTTGGGGACTGCAGCTGCTGCTTGATCCTGTGAGGCTTTGTCTACATGGATACACCTGCTCCAATCAGGAAAAATTTATGGGTATATGAAAATACAGCCTAAGTTTTGAAGTTGTTGGCAAAGATCCGGCACTGGGCTGGGAGGCTTTACCTGTGTGCAAGTTGTATCATCAAAGGTAAAGAATAGGAGAAACCATCTAGTTTAGAAAGCTACAGAAGGGGTGTTGTTTTTCACATGCATATCTGTTAGCTAAGGTACTTACCAGGTACTCGATTTAAAGTTTGGATAAAACATTCTCTTGTGCCACACAGTCTGTCTAACCTGTTTGAAATTCACTCCTTTTCCCAGACATTTTACTCCATCCATTGCCTTATTTTCTTCCCTGTTCCCTTGTGGATTTCTCTTTATTAATATCTTCTGAGGTTTTCCTTACCAACCATAAAGCAACATGTGCTGATTAGCTTGGATCAGGTATGGCTGTCAGATAAATACTATATGTGAATGCATGTGATTTCATATATGAGATAGACATCATGCTAGCAGCTATTTGCTTAGCAAATTCTTTCTTAAAAATTATTCTTCTATAAGATGTAATATAGCCTCTATAATAATTTAATTTATAATTTAAATAGTTATTTTCATTATAATGGCATGTTCTGTGCCACAGCTGTACTACAAAACAACTAAATTGGAACCAAATGAGCACATATATTTATGTTTGTATAAGAATAAATATAATTCTGTAAAGAGCATAGGTTTGTGCATTTAGAAAATGAATTCTTTTTCTAGGAAATTACCAATGAAATGATTGGGTCTTTATTTTATTTAAATTGTTATTTAATTTACTTAGCTTCAGAAAAACAAAAGCCGTTTTTATCACTACATATGTTCTGATACCTAAGCATTATTGATTGCCTAAGTATCATGTAAAAGATAGGAATTGGTAATAATGGGATGCTCCTGGAACATGGGGAACAGAGGTAGTGAAAAGAGTAAGATAATTTAAACCAAAATAATTTGCTTGTTGCTGTAATGGAACTTTAAGATCCAACCATATATTTTCTTCAGTTACTGGTATTTTGGGTTCAGCTCATTGAGTCATTTGGGTCAATCCCACACTTCTCTGTTGGCATATGCATCCGAAACTTGCTAGTGGGGGCAGATGGAAGATAGTGAAGCCTCTGCAAAAACTGTCATGAGTGAGATTAATGAATGCTGCCTTTGCCTTTCAAGTGAAAGGTGAAGTATGCCAAAGTTCTCCTGTTATCATGTAAGCGTTATATACTCATAGGACTAATCAGAAACTAATTAAAGACCAGAAAGAACTAAAGAAGGAATAAAGGCAATTTTCTGTTAATGTTCTTAGTCACAGATGCTTTTTCCACAGTGACCCAAAGGATTGTAAAAGACTTACCTTGTTAATTTTCACTCTGCTCTATGAGATAGGGAATGAGAAAGCAGGTGATTGTCTTAACCTCCTGTTCTTTATTCATCTTGTTCTCTACTTTGACATGACTATGCATTCCTATGGTCTTCCCTTCTATAACCTCCATCTTAAGCATCTGTATCTTGAATTACCAACTCTTACCTTTGTAGTTTGCTCTTTCACTACCCCACCCCCAACAATCCTCCAACCTCTTGTCACTTACAAGTCACTAATTCCACTTTCTGTTCACTGTTCGTGACCTCTGTCTTGTCTGCCTTTCTCACCCAGTTTAAATTCTAAGGTCATTTATTCATGATTGTATGATCAACTCCTGGGTATACTCTCAGTTCTCTTGGCCCCTCTCTTTCTGTCCCTTTCATTCTGGAAGAAGCTGGTTAAGTTCAGCTCTCCACACTAGAACATGACTGAAGAAAAACACATGACCTTGCTCAGTGTTCTCACTTGAAGTTCTTAAAGAGAGGATTGAAGTCGATCCTTTCATGCTGTTAGATGATCACACCATTTTCTCTGGTCCCTTCCTTCTCCCATTTTCCTAGAGGACTATTTCTAATTTTCTCCCTTATCCTCACACATTCACGACCTTTTCCCCCTTCCTCACACGGACTGATGATCTTGCTTTGTATTTTGCCGATGCGATGTAAGAAATGAGAAGATGGCCCCCGTGTGCTTCCGTTATCATTTCTCTCTTCCTACCTGTAACTGAAGCCAAGTAGGTGATTCCACTCTTGCTACCATTGATGGATTATCTGTGACCCTATCTGAGACCAGCTCTTCCACTTAGGCAGTAGATTCAGATTCCTTCCTTTCTCATCTACTGTATCATTTCAGCACTTGAACATGCTCTGATTTTCTTCTTAAAAGCCAGTCTTTACCACACTTCCTCCTTTGCCAGTCCATTTGTTTCTTTCTATTTTCAGCAAACTTATCAAAGAATCTTGTTTCTAATTCCTTTCTTTGGTCAGAATCTTGCTTTCCAGAATCTTGCATTCCCATTGTAATTCCAGGGCAGGAGATGCATTGAAAATATAATAATAAAAGTGGTGTCTCCTGGAGTTGGCACTAGTTTCTTACCACAACTGTAATCAAGCACTTGCCCTTCCTGCTCCACTGTGTTTGAGGTCCCTGATATTTTTCTTGTGACCAATCTAATGTTTCCTCTGAGTGCTCATCTTCCTTTCCCTATCAGCAGCACTTAATTTCTCTCTCCTCTTTGCAACACTGTCACCATTGGCTTCTAAGACACCATGCTCGCTTTTTTTTTTTTTTTTCCTCTTTGCTATTTCCTTCTCACCTTCCTGCTCTCTACACATGGGTGTGCCCAGACATGGTCAGAACAAACTGATGACTTGCAAATATGGCTCATATTTATTGCCTATGACTCCAGCCTGATATATTTAACTGTCTGCCTCTTGATGTGACCTTTTGAATATTAGTAGGCCTATCAGAATCAGCACCCCCAAAACCAAACACTGGGTTTTATTCCTCTGAAATCTTGTTTCTCAGCCAATGGCAGCTCAGAAAAAAACAAAACTTTGCGTTATCCTTGATTCCTCTCATTTTCTCACAATGCATATCTAATCTGTTAGCAAGTTCTCCTGATTCTACCTTTAGAGCATACACTGTATCTTTTCTCCACGTTTTCACTATTAACCATCTTGCTCTACCCCGCCATCATCTCCCACATGCGGCCTTGCCTCTGCTCTTGTCTACCACCTCTCTCACTTTATAGTCTTTGCCTAACACAGCAGCCAAAATAAACCTTTAAAAATATGTCAGATTATGCCTCTCTCTATTTTAAAATCTTCCAAAGGGCCTCTGACTCAAAGGAAAAGTCAAAGTCCATATAATTTCCATAGGTCTGTACATGATCGTATCTGTCTCCCCTCACCCTCTGACCTCATCTCTCCTGCCCCAGCTCTGATGAACTCTTTCCTAGACTGCTAACACTCTGGGCCTACTCCTTCTGTCCTAGGACATGTATTTCCCTGGGTCTGGAATGTTCTTTTCCCTGATATCTCATGGCTCACTCTTTTGCTTCCTTTAAGTCTTTTTTCAGCAATTCCTTCCTTTAAGTCTTTTTTCAGCAATTCCTTCCCTGATATTGCCTTATTTAATACTTTTCCCTCAATGACCGTTTTCTGCCCTCTCACTACAGTATTTAATGAACATCTGACTTGTGCCATGTTTGTATGTGCTTATTGATTTATTGTTTTTCTTTTCCTATGAGAAGGCAAACTTCATGAAAACTAGTAAAGATAATAGTAGTTTTCTTTATGGTATTGAGAGTGGTGCCTAGCTTATGACAGGCATTTAATAAATATGTGTTGAAAAAATGAATATAGTCACTATTAGATTTATTTTAAAAGCTGATGTTGGACTAATTCTACAATTACAAGGGGATCACATTTCTTGAGGCAGTTTTAATGTGAAAAACAACTGTTTTCCTAGCAAATAGTTTGCTCACAGAGTGCTTTTAGAAACTTGCATTTTAGAAATCTATGCTCTTGGTTTTGACCACTATATCATGTAAATGGCCAGTATTTCTTTGACGAGTTTGAACTCTTGCCCGCCTCTTCCACCTGCTCCTGTAGATATGAATGCCACCATTCGAAGGATTGACCAGCTGACCAATATCTTGGCTCCTATGGCTGTTGGCCAGATTATGACATTCGGTTCCCCAGTCATTGGCTGTGGTTTTATTTCTGGGTGGAATTTGGTATCCATGTGTGTGGAATACTTTCTGCTCTGGAAGGTTTATCAGAAAACACCTGCTCTAGCTGTGAAAGCTGCTCTTAAAGTAGAGGAAGCTGAATTGAAACAGCTGAATTTACAAAAAGGTAAGATGAACACAATGACCATCCTTTATTCTCATATTCAGACTTTAAATGCTGGCAAAAATCAAAACTATTTTGGCTTGTATAAGATTTTATTCCCAGTAAAGGCCTGAATGAGGTTAAATATATGACTTAGGTAGATGAGGCCAAAATAAGACTTTTTTAAGGTTCCAGGGAACAACTCTGGTTTGAAACTGAAGGATCCCTAGCCCTGTCTCTTTATGTGAGTGGTAGGCACAGAAGGGCAATAAGTTGAGGGGTGGCTAGGCAAAAAAGAGGCATAGAAATGGGAAGAGAGTGAGAAAAAAAAATTCCTTAGAGTCATTGAAGAGAGGAGTTCATGGCCTTTGGAAAGAGTTCACGGTCAGTGGAAGGGAGTGAGGATGTAAAGGGCATTTCCCAACGGCAGGGGGAAGTTGGGCTATAGGTAAATGGAATCTAAACAGGGCCCTAGAAAATAAGATGCTGAATTTTCCCAGAAAGTTTTTTTTTTTTATATTTTATCCAATGAATTTTCCTGCTATTTACTTTGCTGAGAGTATAATTTCTACAAGAAAGAGAGAAAGAAAAAAGAGATCAATATTACTTTATTTAACAAAAAAAAAATGGTACTTGGAAATTGTTACATGGCTGGAATTCTTAGATTATTAGTAAAAGAAAATATATACTTTAATTCAGTAATCAAGGTAACACACAGGAAGAGAATAAGAGAAGAAACAAAATGCTAAGATAATTTTTTTACCCCCATTCCCTCCCCCCCAAATTATGATATTTTTTATTAACAGATACTGAGCCAAAATCCCTGGAGGGAACTCATCTAATGGGTGAGAAAGACCCCAACATCCGTGAGCTTGAATGTGAGCAAGAGCCCACCTGTGCCTCCCAGATGGCTGAGCCCTTCCGCACCTTCAGAGATGGATGGGTCTCCTACTACAACCAGCCTGTGTTTCTGGCTGGCATGGGTCTTGCCTTTCTTTATATGACTGTTCTGGGCTTCGATTGTATCACTACAGGGTACGCCTACACTCAGGGGCTGAGTGGCTCCATCCTCAGTATTTTGATGGGAGCATCAGCTATTACTGGAATAATGGGAACCGTGGCTTTTACTTGGCTACGTCGAAAATGCGGTCTGGTTCGGACTGGCCTGATCTCAGGATTGGCACAGCTTTCCTGTTTGATTTTGTGTGTGATCTCTGTGTTTATGCCTGGGAGCCCCTTGGATTTGTCTGTTTCTCCCTTTGAAGATATCCGTTCTAGGTTCACGCAAGGAGAGCCATTGTCCACAACTACAAAAATACCTGAAACCATCTTTACAACTGAAATGCACACATCAAACAGGTCTGATACTGCTAATACTATCCCAGAGATCCCCAAAATCTCTGTCAGTCTGCTGTTTGCAGGCGTCATTGCTGCTAGAATCGGTAAGAAGTTTCTTTGTATATGTTAATGAATTCAAAGTATATTTTTGGAAAGTTGGTACAGAGATTCACCAAAGATGTGAAATATTTCCTGGGTGTTAATTTTAGCAAAATCAACTGTCTTTAAACATGGAATTTTTATTTTATAATTTAAAAGGTTATATTTGTATGTGTGTGTGTATGTATACATACTTAAAACATGTCCAGGACTTAAAATGTTTTTCTTAAAGAGTATGTATATATATTTTTTGGTGCTGGGATTAAACCGAGGACCATGTGTGTGTTAGGAAAGTGCTATGCCATTGAGCTACAGATCCCACTTGTAGCCTCTAAGAATTACTCTTTATTTTATTTTAATTTTTTTGTGGTACTGGAGATTAGGACCTTCTGAATGCTAGACAAATGTTCTTCCTCTGAACTACACCCCCCAACCCTTAAGAATTACTCTTTAAATGTAATTTAATTTTTAAAAGATATTACTATAATAATTATACTATCTTCTAGTAATTTAGAATTTTTATATTGTTATAAGTCTACCAAAAGAACTATAATTTAGAGAATATTTCTTTAGGATAGCATAAAAAACACTGTTTTAAAAAAATTTTTTTTAGTTGTAGATGTACACAATAACTTTATTTTTATTTATTTATTTATTTTTATGTGGTGCTGAGGATTAAACCCTGTACCTCACATGTTCTAGGCAAGTGCTCTACCACTGAGCTACAATCCCAGTCCAGGACAGTGTTTTGTTTTGTTTTGTTTTTTAAGATAGGGTAGTTATTAAAAATAATCCTGATGAGTATTTATTATATACTTTGCCACACAAATGGATTTTATAACTCTGGAAGGAAACATAATGTAAAGACTTTTTACAGAGTATAGTTTAAATAATCATTAATAGAGTGCTGATGAATAACTGAATTTATTCTTGAAATGAAGCCATATTTATCTTGTGACACAAAACAGTTCATTAATTTATCAAAGACATTAATATTCCAGCAAGACAGCTTTATTGTCAGGGCCATGGAACCCAGGCAGTAAATGTAACAATGGTTTAAAGTTTCCTTGCCCTTTAACCATGATAATGTCTTAGGTTCTTTTAAGTTGTAAAAATACTGGTACTTACAGGGTTTATGTCATTTATTTCAGAGTTTTATTTTTGTAGTACAAATAGCCACAGACAAACAGGATTAATAAGCTTGAAGATTATATTTATTTTTGTCTGGTGGCTGTAAAAATCATTTCTTGAAGCCATGAATAACCCAATATTTATTAATGAGAAGAAATTCCTTAAGGCAAGGCTATGATTAATACTATATATATGAGTCAACTTAAAGACAGTAGGACTAAAATGTGTACTTTGCACATGTTCACAGGATTTTATTTATAAATCTGAGCTGTATTACTACAAATTAATTCATTCATTAAAAATATCTTTTATTATATAGGTCTTTGGTCCTTTGATTTAACTGTGACACAGTTGCTGCAAGAAAACGTAATTGAATCTGAAAGAGGCATAATAAATGGTGTACAGAACTCCATGAACTATCTTCTTGATCTTCTGCATTTCATCATGGTCATCCTGGCTCCAAATCCTGAAGCTTTTGGCTTGCTTGTATTGATTTCAGTCTCCTTTGTGGCAATGGGCCACATTATGTATTTCCGATTTGCCCAGAAAACTCTGGGCAACCAGCTCTTTGTTTGTGGTCCTGAAGAAAAAGAAGTTACAGATGAAAACCAAGCTAATACATCTGTTGTGTAAGACAGTTATCATTGCTATCCCTGTTACTAGAGTGCATAGAGCACATGTGCTATTTTGTACCGCAGAATTCCAATAAATGCCTGGGTGTATCTCTCTGGTTTTACCACAGCTGTACCTTGAAGTCTAAGAGCTATTTAAGAAACCTAAGTCAGCAAAAATGAGCTGGTTCATTTCCCTTTCATTTAGACATGGAGAAAAATTGAAAAAGAAAAAGCTAGTTGAAGTGTGGGGAGACAATACTAAAACTCCTCTTATGAGTAGATAGAATTTTACAAAAAAAGAGTAGTTAATCATGTGAATTAAGTTATTCTTTGGGAGGTATTTATTTTCTGGATTTGAATTCAGATAAATCAGTTTTCCCTAAAATTCACTGGTGTTTGAGTCTGGCCAAATTACGTTTTTTAAATCTTACTTCTCAGTTATAGTTTAAAAACAAGCTCTTTTCCAAGTATGAAGATAACCAGTATTATCCTTATCGATCCTTCTGGTCTTAAGGGATTTAATGTATGTGGAAAACTGAAAACTTAATACTTAACTAGAATTTTCTAATAAGCTTAATGGTTTAATTTTGGAGAGCACCTTTGTCTTTTTATTATCAGGGCAAAATACTGTATTAAGCATAGGTAGCTTTTCATAAAATGACTATCATGTAAGCTGCAGGTAGAAGCATAGCTGCAAAGTAGATTCATAATGCAGTGACAAAGACTTTACATATGTCAGTAGGTTAGCCATAGAAACTAGAAGCTGAAAGGGTGAGATCCTAATTTCACGCCGCTATCATGAATGACATCGTTTATCTATGAGAGAGTAAGTCCTCAGCCTGGTTAGTTACATGTAGAAAGAGGGACCTCACTTAGACAGGTTTTATTTTAGAAATTATTTGATTTACTTTTTTATACACTCAGAATATTTTTACTTTTACTGTTTTATGCCCAGAAGTTCTATTTACATTGTTTCAAGCAAGAATGTTCATAAGCGTTTCCCTTTCAAATATGTTTGAAAAGAATAGAGGAAAAAAATGTTTGTATGTATTTTTAAAAACTGTTTTACAAGTCAGTTCTCAGCATGCCTGTACCAACATGGTACTTTGCCTTAACCTTTTATGCACTTTTATGGAGACTGCAATACGTTGCTATGAGCACTTTCTTTTTTCTTGAGGTTTAATCTTTTTCTTCATCTTTCTACAGTATGACATGATTTACTATGTTGTAAAATCTTTGTAAAATATTTCTATATAAAAACATTTATAAGTCTTAATTTCTTACTGAATTGTGTCCTCCAATCATTTACTATTGCTTTTGTTACAGAACATCTGTTTTGGATAATGTGTTTTTCTTTATAAAGAGCTACAGTTTCATAATTCTCGTCTCTAGTTCGTTGTGGCCTGGAGAAAAGTGCAATAAACATGGGGCCCATCATGCATTCTTTGACCTTGAATAAGTCACACTAAGCTCTCAAGTTCCATTTCCCTTTATATAAATTAGTGATGATACTATAAACACAACTTCCCTGATTGAATCAAATAAGAGAAGCCATGTGGAAGCATGTTTTGAAATCTAAGTCAAATGGTATTACTAGAGGTTGGACCTAGGCAATGAGTCTGATACTCCAGTGAGAAGAGAGACATTTCTCTGCCCCCCCCCC